>NC_133655.1:265112761-265458080 GCF_009905375.1 Apium graveolens | reverse complement strand
AGCTACCTGTAGCTCTGATACCAAACCTGTGGCGCCCTCCAAACCCGGGTCAGAAGTTTGGGGTCCACACACACACCTTAATTATAACCTGCTTATAACAATAATAAAAATAATAATAATATATGCAGTGACCCTACTTATCAACCACCACGGACCGCAATAGGTTAAAGTATGCATACAAGCCAAACACACTAATATATTACAAACCGTTCAAATCCCAACTATTTCAAATTCAAACTGAGTATTAAATATTATTACAAACTTTTACAAACTTAAATTATTCCAAAAGAAGCCTACTAGCTCAGCTTTCTCAACCTGAACCCCTAGCTCTCGCGCTGGACTGGGGATCCTCTTTACCAACTGGTTCCTTTTTAACTGGAAAGAATATCAACAACATCGCACAAATGAGCTAACTAGCTCAGCAAGTCACAATGACAAAACTGAGAATAATGATCATCAGGTGAATATGTTTATGATATCAAATGAACAATGGATTATAATTTAGAATTGGATACTATATTTTTAATTTAAAAATCAAGGTTAGGCTGCTGATCAGTCACGCACTAACCCCGAGCAAGGCACACAGCATTGCTCTAACTACTGAATCCAAGGCACACATTGGACTAACTTGACCATTATATGGTCTGACCACGAATCTGGTCCACAATTTTATAAAAACAATCCAATTCTAACATAATAACAGAATATGCAATAATAAGCAATAACCGAAATCATTAACAACAATAAATGTTTGACAATGAAAGGGTTTCAATCCTTGTAAGGATCAATAAGGCAATTTAAAAGCTTGGATGCTGGGTAATGAAAGAATTGAATAACAAAGGAATCAATATCTCAGGGTTTCAAAGATTTAGGCTTTCAAAGCATAGGATACCATGGGTTGAGAATATAATAGTTCATTTCAGTGTTTGGTATTTAGTTTGTATGTATTTGTGGAGTAGTATCGTAGATTTATGGTTCTTGTTTGGGTATACAATAATCAATGGCTTAGAAAGAATATGGTGCATAGCTCAAGAACAATAACTGAAATTAGGATTTAGGTTTCCGTGCTTCAAAGCACTTGCAATGTCAACAAGACTATCAAGAATTACAATATCTCGAGAAAGTTCAGAACACTTGCCTGGTATTAGGTTACTATCCTGCACTTGCTTTCAATCACAATCGTCTTACTCCTCAACTACCTGTTTCCCTTTCCTACGTCTTGCCTCTTCTGCTCACATATCATAAGTATCTATCAATAATTTACTCATGGAATTCTATTCAACACATACTTCTATCTACCCTTCGTTTTACCCAAATCTGATTAACGGATTGAAAGTTATGCAATAATCAAGTAAACACCGAATATATAGACCGATAGTCAAACAACAGGTCACGTATAACACATAATACATCACGTAATCAATGACATATCATCTATAAGGAAGTCTCGGGTCATAAATATGCTTTCGGGTATTTAAAATGATTTTTAAAACATTTTTCGGAATTAAAACGGGTCGTTGGATCAATTTCGGGTTAATAGACAGGGTTCGGTTGGCCCATTTTGGCTCCGAAATAATTTTAGAATAATTATCGAGCCTTGGAAATAATTTAGAATAATATTTTAAAGCTCGAAACTATTTTTCGGAATTTTTAAATCATTTTTAAATAATTAAATCTAATTAAATAACTAATTAAAATCAATTAATAATTAATTAAATCAATTAATCAATTAATTTTTGAATTAATTGACCAATTAATCAATTATAAATTAACTGAAATTAATTAACTAATTAATTCAGATTTATTTGTGAATTAAAAATAATTTTCGGAATTAAAATAATAATTTTCAGAAATTAAAAATGAATTTTTATAATAAAAATAAATAGGAAATATGATTTTTAAATATTTTATAAACAGGAATCCTATTTTTGAAAATTTTGCAAACTACAAGGACTAAACTTCACCATCTTCAAAAATACAGGGACTAAACTGCAATTTTGCAGTTTCAGTCGCCGAAAAATCGGGGGTGGCCGGAGAAGACGATCCCGGCGTCCTCACCCCACCAACACTTCCAGATCAACACTACCCAACACCAGGAACTTGTTCATGCATTCAAAACATTATAATCATCCCTGTTCTGGCCGGAAATTGGCCAAGAACATCGCCGGTTTCCGGCGAACATCGCAAATCTTTAAAACACAACTCCCTTCGATTCAAGCATCCTCTGTTAACGAGCTATATATCAATCGATTGCAAATTTTATAAGGAACACAACCCACTATAAATCAACAGCTAATAACCCCTGAATCAAAAACCCCCAAATTTCAATTGAAAACATTCATACGGGTTATAAACCCTAATTTTGAAATTTGAAAATTAAACTCAAATTTGAACATGTTATTGAACTCCAAATCAGACGTATGACATATGAAAATCATCAGGAAAACAAGCTCTACAACATGCAATCATCAAATCATACAAACAATCATCCGAACAAAAATTCATATTTTTAATAAAATAAATTTGAAAATAAATAAATTTTTAGAAAAATAACCTTGATTTCTGCAGTGAAACAAAACTCAGAATCTTATAGAACACCTCAAATCCTTCGTTTTGGTTACTCAAGCTTTAAAAACAGAGATCGGTAACGCCTTCGTTTTGCTGTTTGATTCTTAGAACAATTTATGTAATTAGGGTTTTTCTCTGAAAATTATATAATTAACTATCTGCAAATGATTTTGATACGAAATAAAATACGGAAAAAGGCTATTTATAATTATGGAAAATTAGTATCCCGTTGGATCATTCCGGATATAAAACGGTACGTTTATTTGTAAAAACTGATCCAAACGGTATCGGTTTTCGGGATAATTATCCAAATCAGTACAATTTGTACTGCGGTCTTGGTCTCAGCGCCTGGTTACACGTATTACGAAGTGATAACTGGGATAGTTTAATAAAAAGCTCCCGTTTATCAAAAATACGGATTTTATTGATTTACCGAAACGAATATTGTATCGAAAATGTTGCGCCGGGACCCGCGTAGGACAAACCGTACGCCGGATCGAAAAAGTCGAAACATGGAAAATGCTTGGAATATTACAATTAGGTTAGGAAGGAGTTCTCGAAAGAGTTTCGGGTTCCAAAAACGTAACAACGGGTGACGTCGGTTGGTTCCCGTTTTTATAAAATAGACTTTAATTACCCGAAAAAAGATTTTAGAAATTTCATATGATTCTTATAAATCCATAAATCAACATAAAAATAATTAGGAAGATATAACAATTATCTATATTTTATTTTGGACATATAAAAATTAAAATACTCAATTAATATTATTTTTGAATATTCAAGTACAGATAACACTTAACAATTAACTCACAGAATAGATACTGGGCACACATATTAATATCAAAAATAATTACACGATATATCCCAGATATTACAAGATGTTAGTAGTAATTATTGTAACTTCATGTAGAGGTTACGAATATTTGTTTAAGATCCTGTAAAGTACATTTGAGTGTAATAAAATAAGATTACATTTTGTACATCATTTCTAAGGCTATAACTTGTGTGTGTGTGTGTGCGCGTGAGATTGGGGTTTGTTGGATTATTGAATCAATACAGGTTATACATGAGTGAAGGATGGCGTGATGACCCAGATTTCTGACCCCGAATTTGGGGGTGTTACAGCTTTTTTCGTTCTCTACAACTTTCTTGTTTTGTGTTTTTCAAGAAAACATCGTTTAGAGGGTCAAAAAGTGTAAATTCAGATCTGGTCAGGTTTGAGGTAAGTTTTCGATCGATCTTACTAGTGTTTTCAAAATTGTGTGTTATGTGTATATATTTGATTATCAAAACATGGGCTAAATGATTATATATTTGAAACTATTATGTGTTATAGTATATATATATTGTTGTATATATGTGGTGTCGAGACGATAATTTTGTATCTTTGATTTGTGCCATGGTTTGTGAAAATATCGAATAAGAACTTAGCACCGTAGTCACCAGATTGTAGTGACAGTTTTGTGAAAATTTAGGACCGTTATCACTGGGTTGTAGTGGTCGTGGCATGAATTATGGGTTTTGAATTATTGTTGTTTATGTGGTATATGTATTGTGTGTATCGAATAAGAATAAGAGACTGCATCAAAAGTATTTATTTCGTATGTCGTTATCGTATCGTATAAATTATCGTATTTTGTTATATGTGTATATTTTACTTGGCCAACTAGTTGGATCGATTGGTCTCTTGTTGGCTTGTATAACACATTCTTACAATTTCAGGTTTCGTCTAAGATTCCAGTTGGTTAGCATTGGAGTTCGAGGACTTAGTGCTGGAGTAGATTGATTTTGGACTTCCGTTAGCTGCACTTTTGTAATAGTAACCTTTGTAATAGAATTTTGGATTAATATATTACATTTTGTACTAGTTTCGATTAGAACTAATAGCCCGGAAGTGCGGGCTGTTACATCTGCAAATTAGAAACTACTTTGTTCACCTAATATCCAAACTGTTTAAAAAGGCTAAAAATCCAAAGAAACACTTTCACCCCCTGTGTTGTACTCAATAGCTAACAAGTTGTATCAGAGCAAAATCTGAAAGTAAACGGATACAAATCTTGGAAGTACGAGTGCACAAAAGATGAGCAGTATCAAGATACTGGCCTTTGATAAAATCAACTATACACTTTGGAAAAAGAAAATGATGTTGTTCGGGCCAATCCACTGTATATCCAGATTCTCAATAATGGCCCTTTTAATCCCACATAAAGGGTTGATGAATCTACTGATGGAGACATGGTCATCCCAGCTCACTATGCCCCTAAAGACCCCTCAAAATACACTGAATCTGAAAAGGAAAAAGTCTTTCTGGATAAGGGCCTGCAACTAATTCTGATAGAGTCACTTGACAATGTCATGTACAATAATATTTGTCAATTCTGACACAGCCAAATAGATCTGGGAAAAGATTGATATTTTGTGTAAGGGTACAAAGGAAGTAAGATCAAAGCAAAGGAGAATACTGGTGTCTCAGTATGAGAGTTTCATGGCAAAGCCTAAAGAAGGAATTACTAAAATTTTTAAAAGGTTTAACAAATTGATAAATAACTTGTGACTTCATGATAAATATTATGAAGTTGAGGATGTTAACCTAAAGTTCTTACTAGCTCTTCCCGACCACCTTGAACAGAAAATATCAGCTATTAAAGAAGTAAAAGACTTGAGCAGAATAACACTGTAAGTTTTGTATGGGATCTTGAAAATATATGAGCCTGAAATGTTGCAAAGAAAGTCATTAAAGGCAAACCAAGGTCATGTGGTTGATGGTTTTAGTGCCTTAGTTGTTAATGACAGTGAAACAGGTGAAGATGAATAAGATGCTCAAGCTCCAGTCATTCATGCGGTGGAGCAAAAGAACAAGGGTCCTCTAAAATAAGTTGTTTTGGATCTAGAAGAAGATGAATTCTACACCCTTGATAAGATAGATGAGATGGACCAACTATGGCTTATTTGGCTAGAAAAGTTTCTAACATAAGGGTCAAAATGCCAAGGTTTTTCAAGAATAAGGTATAGTCTTCAAACAGCAATAATTGGAAACCCAAAGCTCAGTATAACTTAGCTAGAAAAGGTGGCTACAATACTGGATCTGTTAACAGATCAAAGATAAGGTGCTTCAATTGTGATGAGTTGGGCCACTTTGCTACTGAGTGCAGGAAGCCATATAAAGTGAAGAAGGATAAATCCTATTTGGAATTAGAAGCAAAATATGAAGCTCTTTTGAAGAAATAACAAGGAAAGGCTTACATAGATGAAGGCAAGAGTTGGGATGATACTGATGAAGAAGATGAGAATGAAGAGTTGAAAACTATGCACTTATGGCTCTTGAGCAAGGAAAATTATTCTCATCAAAATCAGAGGTACCAACTCTAAATACCATTAATTTAAATACAATCTAATATAAGAAACCGTTGAAAAGATGAGTATGGAGATGTTTCATATCCACGCAAGCATGGTGGCAGCTACTGAGGAAGTGAGTAGACTGTCAAAGACAAATGAGAAGCTTGAAATTGAGAAGTAAGATTTGGAACTCCAGCTTGTTGAGCTTGAAACTGTCAAGCAAGAAAATGAATATTTGAAGAACAAGCTCAAGTGTGCAAGTGAAATAGAAGTTGTGTTGAGGGAAAAGTTGGAGAAGAATGTGGTAAAACTGAAGTCTTTCAGAAATGCATCTCAGTTGGTTGGACAGTACCATGAGAAAAATAAACCATGTGCTAACATAGCTATTGGTTTGGACTATGATACCTTGAACAACAATAAGAAAAATGAAAGTGACAAAGATAAAGCAATTGCCAATCAAGATGTCCCAATTATGCTGAGAAAAGTTGATGCACCTTTGTTCAAGGCATGTGAAGTCAATTTCAGTGAAGAAGAGTTGGTCATCAAGCAAGAACTTGCAGATGAAGATACTGAAAAGAAAAATGAAGAAACCACTCATAATGCTGAAATTAAGAAGAAGCCCATGGTCAACCAAGTTTTTAAGACACCAATCAAAGAAATCAAGACTGAGAATGCAGGAAAGAAAAAGAAGAACAAGAATGGGAAGATTAGAGTAAACAAGAGCAATAACTTTGCATTTATTGCAGATGCTCCCGGGAAACAATGTCAAAAGTGTGGCTCTACAAGTTGTCTAAGTCACCTTTTTAAAAAGGTTGTTAGTGAGCCAAACGTGGGAGCATGCAAATACAATAAAACAAAGGCTGAAGATCCATATTCCTTCTGTAACAAATTTGATTGCATTCCTTGCAATATGAAAGTGATGACAAGCTGTCATAAACTGAGAGTAGATCTCAAAAAAATAATACTGGATCTAAAGATAAAAAGGAAAATTTAAATCAGTCATTGAATACTGTTCTTTCTGAATTATCAAATTCTACTTCTGCAAATTCTGTTAATAAGAAGAAAGTATCCAACACTACTTGGGTAGCTAAACACACTTAAACCTCATTGTGTGTAGAGAAAAATGAATAAAGTCATATGGATCATAGACAGTGGATGCTCCAGGAATATGATAGGTGATAAAGCCCTGCTATAACAATTTGAGGAGATGGTTGGCCCATTGGTGACTTTTGGAGACAACGGCCAAGGATTCACAATGGAATATGGCAAGTTAGTTTCTTGAAATGTTGTCATTGAAGATGTAGCACTTATAGCTGGTCTTGAGGTGAATATCCCGAGTGTTAGTCAATTCATAGATAGAGGATTTAAGGTTTCATTTGACAAAGGAGACTGCTCAATTATCAGCAAAAAGACTGGTGAAGTTGCTTTGAAAGGAGCAATAAATGGAAGCTTGTTTGTTGCAGATCTATAATCAATAAAAAGGGATGAAAATTGTTGCTTCTGCACCAAGGCATCTATTGATCAAAGCAAGTTGTGGCACAAGAAGCTTTCTCACTTGAGTTACAAAGCAATTAATACCTTGGTTAAAAAGGAGTTAGTGAGAGACATGCCAAATATGGAGTTTGCTCAAGATGAAGTTTGTGAGGCTTGTCAAAAAGGCAAAATGAAAAGGTCTAATCATAAAGGCAAAGCTGTAAATTCTATAAGTGCACCTTTGCAACTCATTCATATGGACCTGTTTGGACCAGTTAATGTCTTATCAATTTCAAGAAAGAAATATGCACTTGTGATGGTGGGTGACTACTCAAGATACACATGGGTAAAGTTTATTCATTCAAAGGATGAAACTCTACGCATCATTATTGAACATATCAAGAAAATTGAGAAACAGGCTAAAGATCAGAATTGTGTGAAAAGATTGAGGAGTGACAATGGCACAGAATATAGAAATGCAATCTTAACTGAATTCTGCAAAGATAAAGGTTTGTTTAAGAGTTCTAGGCAGCAAGGAAAACTCAACAAAATGGGGTAGTTGAAAGGAAGAATAGAACTCTAATTGAGGCTATTAGAACAATGCTGCAAGATACCAATTTGCCAACAAGTTTTTGGGAAGAAGCTGTCAATATTACATGCTACACTAAAAATAGATATCTCATCAACAAAAATCTTGGAAAATCACCCTACTCAATCTTATCAAAAAGGAAGGCTACTATGAAGCATCTGCATGTGTTTGGAAGCAAGTGTTATGTTTTAAAAGATAACTCTGAATATGTGGGAAATTTTGACTCTAAAGTTTTTAAAGCAATGTTTCTGGGATATTCATTGGAAAGAAATGCTATAGAGTTTATGTGCTTGAATAAAAGAAAATTATGGAAAGCACATATGTGACTTTTGATGATGAAAAATGTCTAGGCTTGGAATGTCATGATGAAAATGAAGCTGAAGCCCTTAAGTTTGAAAATCTCAACATTGATAGTGATTCTGAAGATGAAGCTGAGATCAACACAAGTAACAGAATGAGTGAAGAGTCAACTAAGCAAGTGAATCATGAGAATGGAAGCTCATCTCATACACCTGAATTTGATAGCACAAACTCAGGGGGAAAAAGAGGAGAAAGTTCTGCAAGTCATGCCAATGGTGAAGAAAATGCAGAAAATTCAAGTCAACAAAATCATACCAGGAAATGGGATAGGAGTCACACAAGAGATGTAACTATTGGCGATCCAAATGCTAGTGTGAGGACTAGAAGTGCAACTGCTAATGAAAGTCTACATGCATGCTTTCTTTCATAAATTGAGCCTAAGAAAATTGAAGAAACTCTACTTGATCCTGACTGGATATCTGCTATGCAAGAAGAGCTAAATCAATTTCAAAGAAACAAAGTTTGAAAGTTCGTTCTTGCACCAAAGAACAGAAGTATAATTGGAACAAAGTGGGTGTACAGGAACAAAATGGATGAAAATGGAATTGTAACAAGAAACAAAGCAAGGTTGGTTGCACAAGGCTACTCACAGGAAGAAAGAATTGATTATAATGAAACTTTTGCTCCAGTTGTAATACTTGAAGCAATAAGGATCTTTCTTGCATTTACTGCACACTCAAACTTTAAAGTGTATCAAATATATGTGAATGATATCATTTTTGGTTCTCCTAATGAAAAATTATGTCAAAAATTCTCAAGACTCATGCAGAGTGAATATGAAATGAGCATGTGGGAGAATTAAGTTACTTTCTTGGACCTTAAGTCAGCCAAGGAAGTGATGGAATCTTCATCAGCCAAACCAAGTATGTTAAAGACTTATTGAAGAAATTTGGAATGGTTGATTGTTAACCTGCATCAACACCTATGTCTACAGCTACAAAGTTGGATGAAGATAAGAAAAGAAAAAGTGTAGACATCTCAGGTTATAGACGGATGATTGGATCTTTGTTGTATTTGAATGCTAGTAGACCAAACATTATGTTTGCAACATGTCCGTGTGCAAGATTTCAAGCCAATCTAAAGGAATCACATTTGATGGTTGTGAAGAGAATTTTCAGATACTTGAAGGGAACACCAAACTTGGGATTGTGGTATCCTAAGGGACCTGGATTTGAAGCTGTTAGATACACATATGCAGATTTTGCTAGATGCAGGATTGACAGAAAGAGCACTAGTGAAAGCTGTTAATTCCTTGGAGAAAGACTTCTATCTGGTACAGTAAGAAACAACAATTTGTGTCAAATTCCACAGTTGAGGATGAATACATAGCTGCTGGAAGTTGCTGTGCTCGAGTGCTTTGGATTAGAAATCAGCTAATGGACTATGGCCCAATATTACACAAAATTCCAATTATGTGTGATAATACTAGTGCTATATATATTATTGCTAATCCATTTAATCATTCTAGAACAAAGCATATTGATGTTAGGTATCATTTTATTAGAGAACATGCTGTAAATGATACTATTGAGCTTATTTTTGTTCCAACAGGAAAACAATTAGCTGACATTTTCACTAAACCTTTGGATGAAGCAACATTCACTAGACTTGTTGGTGAAATTGGAATGTTAAATTCTTATCCTAAGGGCAAGAACTCAACTAATATGTTGCAGCAGATTAATTTCTAGTAAATCAAAATTAATTTTATTTAATTATAAATTAACTGGAATATGAGTTATAAATATTTCAGAATTCTCTGTATATTTATTTTTCAAAATTCAAAATTTAGCTTGGAATTTTTCAAATTCTAAGAAAACTGTCTAAATGTTAATTTACATTTTCAATATGTGAACTTAACATAAGACATAACCAAAAAGAACAAAAGTATATAAAGAACTTAGTTCTCGATAAGTCTAACTGACTTCTCGACAAGTCATTTTGAGACTTCTCGATGAACTTCTCGATAAGTCTTTTTCTAGACTTCTCGAAAACCCTCATTATGACTTCTCGATAAGTCTTGAAGAGATCTCGACATATATTAATTCATAGAGTTCTCTACAAGTATACATTTTAGACTTCTTGATAACTTAGAACTGGAATAATTTAATTTAATAAATTATTTTAGTAAAATACTTTTGATATAAAATCATTCTAATTTTATTTTGATTTATTCAAATAAAAATTGGAAATGTTCAGTCCATTCAGGATAAACTGGGTATTTATTTGACATCTCAATAAGTCACTATCCACTTCTCGATAAGAGTCAGGAAAGTGACATATCGATATGTATCTATTTTCTCATGTGACTTCTCGATAAACAAATCCCAAGCGTTTATTTCTACTTCTCGACAAGTCATTTACCTTTTTCTATAAATACCCAGACATCTCGACATAACCCCTCTTTATGCTTTCGAGATCTCAAGTGACCTAGCTTTTACAAATCTTAACTGTTCTTTCTCATTTCAAACTCTTTCTCTTTCAAATCTCTTACCCACTCAAATTCAAACACTTCAAATGGCATCAAACACTGTTAGAGATGTTATCCCCAAGGATGGAACCAGCTACCTAGCTTTACAGATATTAACCAAGCTCCTGACAGTTTCAAGAGCTTTGTCAAGTTTTTATCTGAGACATACTTTGCAGGTTCTCTAACTGCAAATCCTATTCTATACATGGATGTTTTCAATGAATTCTGGAACTCGGTTGTGGTTAGGACAGTTGTGCATGAGAATCAAGCTGCAATCTTGGTGGTAAATTGCTCAATCCAAGGCCAACAAGTTGAATTTAATGAGGATGATGTCAACAAGGATCTGGAAATCCCAACTGATAGCATGGTGGAGGTGCCTACTCAACATGAACTAGTTGAATTCATGGACTTCATCAATTATAGTGAAAGGATCAACCTTACTAGATTGAACAAGAAGCATCTCAGGAGGGAATGGTCATTCCTGTTTGATTCCATAGTGAGAGATTTCACCTACAGGAGGACAGGGTATGACAACTGTTAGTGTGTGGGCCCTAGAGACAACACTATTATGTTTATGTTATGAAAAATTTGGATTATTAATTATGATTCTATGGATTATTGTTTAGTAATTTATTATATCTTTATTTTAATGTTAGATTAATAAATGTACTTGGAATATGATATGTAAATCTATATCTCTAAGTACGTGACTTAGAAATGAGATTATGAGAATAATAATGATATTCCTAAAGGTCCCTAGTCAAGTATTATTGTAAAGGGACGATCATAAATATGCTGAGACTAGTGTGTTTGTTGACTGATGATCACATCTCATTGATCATAGGTATGGTGATATTATAAGTCAAAACACAGGCACATGTATTAAATACATGGTGCTGGATTGACTCGTTGTGAGATATTACATGTTTAAAGTGTCATAAGTTAATCTCACAGTGATAATGATGTATTGGTCCTTAGACCTATAATCATTATATTTCTATACGAGAATTAATATACTTTGATACTGTTGAAAATTATCCTTTACCGGATAATAATAAAAGTAGACATTGGGTATATTATGAATTGTATGAGAAATATGAATGATTTAGATGGGATTTAGCCCTCCTTTATTAAAGGAGTGATATTATTGGCCTCTTGATTGAGTAAGACTATAAAATGCATGGTCGTGCTCAAATAGTGATTTGTTTAATAGTTTACTCATTGATCAAGGAAAGAAGGATTAAACGTTAACAGAGGATGACACAATGCATGCCTCGAGTTTGGTCTATAATATAAGGCTGAAGGGATTATATTACATTGTACGTTATTCACGAAAAGTTTAATTGAATCACCAATTATTATTATTACTTAGGGAATAATGATGTATTACTAGATGCCTCTCATTGTTTATAATTTTATACGTAATAATAACCTAAAGGGTCACACACAAAGAACGTTTAAAATGCAATGTTATTTAAATTATGAATTTAAATATTTTATTATTGTTAATTCGAATTTAATTATTAAATTAATTAAGTGAGACTTGATTAATTATATATATATTAGAATTCGAATTTAATAATAAAATAAACCCAAAATCAGAATGGGTCCTTTTAGAAGCCCATTATGATTAGGGTTAGGCCCGAATCTCCTCTATCTTTATATACACATTAAGATGTATATTTTTTAGGGTTGGAAGAAGTTGGATCACGTTTTTGAGAAAATCCTAGCAGCTCTACATCTTAGAGAGGCTAGAGAGAGAGAGAGAGAGAGAGAGAGAAAGAAAGAGGCAACCAAATCGGCTAGTACCGGCTCCGGTGATCGTTGGACGGTCGGACGTTCCTGTGGATACCTTGGAGAGCAGATCTCTGAAAGGAGGGTGGCTGTGGTTCATCAAGAATCGGAACGTCCATTACAATCAGAAGGAAAGCTATATTAAGGTAAACATCTATTCTCCATAATTATCCAGTCACTATACATAGATCTTGTGGTAGGGATTCAAAATTTTGTTTTTCTGTTACATTTCATTCCTCGAATCCCTAACAATGGCATCAGAGCTATGTATAATGGGATAATTTGGTTACGTGTTTGACAGTTTTTTAATATATTTAGCATGAATCAGATCTTCCATGTATGTATATGATACCATTTACAGTAAAACCTCTATAAATTAATATAGTTGGGACCGGAGAATTCTATTAATTTAGAGAGGTATTAATTAATCGATAAATTAATAATTATTAATTTATAGAGAATTTTCGGTAGCAAACAAAATTAACTTTTGATTAAATTTTTATTCACATAAATTTAAATAAAATGAATTGTACAATTTATATTTTATACTTAATTCAATTAATTCAATGTATATGAATTTAGAAAGTCAATGTAATGTACAATATATTAGATTCAAAGTCCATGTAGTGTATAAGTTAAATTCATTGTATTTTACATAGAAAATATTCAATGTATATTAGGAAAATTCAAAGTACATGAATTAATTTAATTCATTGTATTTTACATAGAAAGTATTCAATGTATGTGTAGTCATAAAATATATTATATATACTGTATATACTAGATTGGGGGAAAAATTATACAAACAAAACAATGGCTTCTCATCAAAAATGCTTAATAACTTTTTGATGCAACATGAAAGCACCACACCCGAGCTTTTGGATGCAATAAGGAAGATTAGGGATGAGCTTCATGTTGATTTAAATTATAAGAAAAAGCAAACTACAATTGAATCATATTTTACAAAGATGTAATAGCTATATTTTTATGAATATAAGGGAATTATTAATTTATAGTTTTATTGGGACCATATTTTTATACAGGGTTTTCAAAAAAATTATTATCTTATTATCTTATCGAAATTGATCATTTTTTGAACTGGCCCAAGTCGGGACCGGACAAAATTATTAATTTAGAGAGATTATTAATTAATCGAGTATTAATTTACAGAGGTTTTACTGTATGTGTGAGATTTAATATGCATGCCGTTATGTTGATTTATGATCGAACTATTATGTAGAGCTTTCTAGCACGTAATATTTTGCCATGACTGATTAGTATGCGATTTATATGTTATGCTTGATGTCTGGTGAATAGATAGTGATCTAAACTGTTGGACAAATGGTGTATTGACATGATCTGTTAAACGGGGAATGATAAGTATGTATATGATACATGCTTATGAAACTGCATACGATGCAGTACTGGAAGAGACTGGTTCAAATATGATCTGTTATTTTGAAATTGAGATTTTTATACAAGACTGGTCTTCCGTTGATGCATAGAACTGATTATCCATTGATGGATTGATATATTGATGTATTTATCCGTTGATGGTTTTATCCATCCGTTGATGGATTTATCCGTTGATGAATTTATCCGTTGATGGATTTATCAGTTGAGAAATTTATCCATTGATGGATTTATCCGTTGATGAATTTATCCATTGTTGGATTTATCCGTTGATGAATTTGTGCATTATCCGTTGAAACTGCATTTAAAGCAGTAGTGGCAGAGGATGGTTAAGATATGGTCTATAGTTCTGAAATTGAGATTTCTGTACAAGACTGGTATTCCGAAATAAATTAATTTTTTTTCGAGCTAACCTAGCATCTCGACCCCAGCCAGGGTCTGCCGCCCCCGGACCTCGTCCGGGGATGCCTCCCCAAACCCCGCTATATTTTGTTTTTCTCAAGTTCTTTATTTGTTTACTTGAGCATGGTGCTGGTTATGGCCTTAAGACCTTTAGATTAAAGTTTATGGTTTTGGTTTTATAAATACGACTTGCATGTCATTTTTATTATTCTTGAAACTATTTTACCTCGAATGTAACTCGAGTTTTCTTATGTAAGTACATTGGTATAGGTTGTTTTTATGTAATGTACTTCAAGAAGGCATGATCCAAGAGGAAAAGCAGCAATCGAGACAAGAAGAATGAAGACTTGTAATTGTAATTGTATTTATATTATTCACCATAGATTGACCTTGATCCTTTCATTAGCTTGAGAGGATCACATAGGATAAAGGCCATAACCAAGCACGTTTACATACCGCACTTTACATATTGATGTATGCATGTATGTATAAAATAGTTAATGATGCATGCTTTACTTAGATTAAGCATGCATGAATATATGTATTAGATACGCCACCCATGCCATGCCTAAATAAGATAAAATCTGTAACGACTCAAGATTTTAAAATTTACAAACGATTATGAGATTCTCGTGTTTATGAAATACGGAATGAAATACGAATCTTCTTTATTTCTGACATGGGGCAATTTTGTCAACAACGGGTTCATTGAACTTGTAAGGCTGTGGGTTTTAAGCGAGACCGATGTGACTCCTCCACTACCTGGAAATCAAACCATTGACGATTACTGATTTGAAGTATTTTATTCAAGGAAAAATTGGGAATCTCTTTATGATGGGATCATGATCGTTATAATACTAACAAAACCCTAATGTTTATATTAAGTTGTTTAGATGCCTTCCAATATGTCCAACGCGTTAACCCCTAGATTGATAAAGAGTGGGTTCGCTAGAGCGAAGTACTCCCATCTATCGTGGGACGGCGTGTTGAAGTATATGATACTTTTTTTTGACCTTTGGGTTTGACTTAACTAAGTTACCATAATAGGATTGTGAACTTAGAGGCATAGAGTTTAATGAGATTTATTGGATAAATATGAATAAAGGTTGTTCTACTAAACTATCCAAGAGTTATATAGTTGATATAATTGACAAATGTTTTCTACCTTATTGAATCATGTTTTAGGAGTAAAGCCAAAGCTGAACTAAAATGTTGTGAAATTTGGATCTTGGCTCACTAGAAAGTATATAGAAGATATTCTTTCCGAATTAATAGTTAGGGCTATTAATTTGATAAAAATAGTGGGAGATATATATTTTAAATATATATGAATAATCACTTAAACATAATTTAATAATCATATGTAGACTAATTTATCTTATGTATTTTAAACATTATAGATATTAAATGGCAATCAATTCAAACAACTTCTCCGTGCTATCAATCCTTGAGAAGGACAAGCTAACAGGAACAAACTTCCTTGACTGGCAGAGGAACTTGAGGATTTTCCTCAAACAAGAACGCAAGCTCTATGTCATAGACATCCCTCTCTCTGCACCTCTTCCTGAAGGAGCATCCCGTGCTCAACATAATGTTTATCAGAAACATATCGATGATGACACGGATGTTCAATGTCTCATGTTAGCGACCATGAGTGTTGAACTTCAGAAACAACATGAGAATATGGATTCTTATGATACGTTTGTGCACCTTAAATGTATGTTTGAAGGACAGACTCGTCAGGAGAGGTTTGATACTTTCAAATCATTGCATGTATGTAAGCAGGGAGAACATGATCCGGTTGGACCGCATGTTCTAAGGATGACTGGGTATATTGAGTACCTTGCCAAGTTGGGTGCCCCGATTGCTGTGGAGCACCAGATTGATCTAATTTTGAAATCTTTAAATAGAAGCTATTCTCAAGTTGTGATGAATTACAATATGAATGAGATAGATAATAACCCCACCAAATTGTTGCTTATGTTGAAAACTGCTGAGACCAACATTCAGAAGGCGTCCCCTGCTCCCAAGTTGATGGTGAATAAGGGGAAGGCCAAAGGAAAGGGTAAATGAAAAGGAAAGAGGAAGATGGGATCTAAATATAATGCCAATCCGAAACCGGATCCGACCAAGGATTTGAAGCCTAAAGGTGGTGTTCCAAAGGTTGGTGATTGTCACTATTGCAAGAAACCAGGTCATTGGAAGAGGAACTGTCATGCTTATTTGGAGGATCTGAAGAAGAAAGTTGTTGTTGCTGCTTCTGATTCAAGTATTTATGTTATAAAAGTCAATTTGTCTACTTCTATATCTTGGGTATTTGATACTGGATGTGGTTCTCATATTTGTATAAATGTGCAGGAACTGCAGGGAAGTAGGATATTGGCGAAGAGAGAAGTCGACCTACGAGTTGGAAATGGAGCAAATGTTGATGTTTTAGATGTAGGGACTTATCATTTATCGTTGCCCACTGGGCTTATTTTAGAACTAGATAACTATTTTACGTGCCTGCAATTTGCAGAAACATTATTTCGGTTTCTTGTTTGGACAAGAAAGGTTTTTTCATTTTTGATTCAGAACAATAGTTGTTCCTTTTCATTCAATAATGTTACCTATGGGGTTGCACATTTGTTTAATGGTTTATATGAGATTTAGATAATCCTGCCTATAACATAAATAATGATAATAAACGTATTAAGATGAAAGAATCAAATCAAACATACCTTTGGTATTGACGTTTAGGTCATATAAATGAGAAACGCATTTCCAAATTACATCAAGATGGTTACTTGGATAAGTTTGATTTTGAATCATACGAAGAATGCAAATCTTGTCTAATTGGAAAAATGGCTAAAGCTCCTTTTACCGGACAAGGTGAAAGGGCCACCGAACGATTAGGACTTATACATAGTGATGTATGTGATCTAATACGTACGATGGCGAGATGTAGCTTTTACTACTTCATTATATTTACTGATGTTTTCAGTAGATATGAATATGTGTATCTTTTGAAGAACAAATCCGATTCTTTTGAAAAGTTCAAAGAATATAAGGTTGAAGTGGAAAAGTAAACAGGGGAAAGTATAAAAGTTCTACGATCAGATCGTGGAGGAGAATACTTAAGCCGAGTTTAAAGGTTTCTTGAAAGAGTGTGGTATTCACAACTTACTCCTCCTGGAATGCCTCAATGGAATGTAGTTTTTGAGAGGAGAAATCGTACCTTGTTGGACATGCTGCGATCGATGATGAGTCTAGCAGATCTTCCAATAAGTTTCCGGGGTTATGCTCTAGAAACGGCTGCATATACACTAAACCAAGTTCCAACTAAATCAGTTCAAAAGACTTCATATGAGACATGGACTGAGAAATGTCACATCATATCTTTTATGAAAGTATGAGGATGCGAAGCATTTGTGAAACGCTTGGTATCTGACAAGCTTGGACCAAAATCGGATAAATGTTATTTTGTTGGATATCCTGAAGAAACTAAAGGGTATAGTTTCTATAATCCTACCGAGAACAAAGTGTTTGTTGCTCGAACCACTGTATTTCTTGAAAGAGAGTTACTTTCCAAGAAAATTAGTGGGAGAACTATAGATCTCGATGAATATTGAGTTGTTCAAAATAACATTGAACCAGAGTTGGAAAGTGGGCAAGAAGTACATCAAGATGTTCTTACTCCGAAACACAGGTTGTTCGTAGATCTAGTAGGGCTCGTCATAAGCCAGAGAGATATTATGGATTTCTCTTGACTCAAGATGATGATGTAATGCTCATAGACAATTATGAGCCTCTTACCTATCAAGAAGCTTTGAACAGTCCAGACTCCGAGAGATGGCTAGAGGCCATGAAATTCGAAATGGGATCCATGTATCAAAATAAAGTATGGACTTAAGTTGATCCACCTGAAGGGGTAAAACATATAGGGTGCAAGTGGGTTTTCAAGAAGAAAACTGGCATGGATGGTAAAGTACATACCTATAAAACGCGACTAGTGACAAAAGGTTTCAAACAAATTCATGGTATAGACTATGATGAGACCTTTTCACCAGTTGTTATGGTCAAGTCCATCAGGATTTTGCTAGCAACAACTGCTTACTACGACTATGAGATTTGGCAAATGGATGTCAAAACCGCTTTCTTAAATGGGAGCCTTGAAGAAGATGTATACATGATACAACCTGAGGGTTTTGTCGATCCCAAGTTTGATAAGATGGTCTGTAAGTTGCTTCGATCTATTTATGGATTGAAGCAAGCCTCAAGGAGATGAGATTGTCGTTTTGATGAAACAGTCAAAAAATTTGGCTTTATTCAAAATGAAGATGAACCATGTGTTTACAAGAAGGTTAGTGGGAGCCATGTGGTATTCCTAGTACTATATGTAGATGACATATTACTAATAGGGAATGACATACCTTCTCTATAGGCTTTTAAGACTTGGTTGGGAAATAGTTTCTCGATGAAGGACTTAGGCGATGCAACCTATATATTAGGGATCAAGATCTGTAGAGATGGATCAAGGAAATTAATCGGCCTAAGTCAGAGTACATACATTGACAAAGTATTGCATCATTTTGGGATGCAAGAGGCAAAAAGAGGATATGTCCCAATGGCTCATGGGATATTGATCTCAAAAGATAACTGCCCTAAATCATTAGATGATAAGGGCCGTATGAGAAATGTTCCATATGCTTCGGAAATTGGATTTATAATGTATGCGATTATATGTACTCGTCCTGATGTTTTGTATGCCTTGATCATGATGAGCAAATACCGGTTTAATACAGGTGAAGGTCACTGGACAGCTGTCAAGAATATTCTTAAGTACTTGAAAAGGACCAAAGATTCATTCTTGGTGTATGGATGAGATGAGAATCTGGTTGTAATGGGTCACACTAACGCCAGCTTCCAGACAGATAGAGATGATTATGTATCTCAGTCAGGTTTTGTGTTTTGCCTTAATGGAGGTGCAGTAAGCTGGAAAAGTTCAAAGCAAGAGATAGTAGCTGATTCTAAAATGGAAGCTGAGTATATTGCTGCCAGTGAAGCATCCAAGGAGGCTGTTTGGATACGAAAATTTAGAACGGGACTTGGTGTGGTTCCATCGATCACAGATCCAGATGATCTTTATTGTGATAATAATGGAGCCATTGTGCAGGCTAAAGAACCAAGGTCCCATTCCCGGGTAAAACATATACTTAGGAGATATCACTTTCTCGAGAGATTAATGAAAGAGGAGATATACATATATGTAAAGTGCACACTGATGATAATGCTGCAGACCCACTGACTAAGGCTTTTTCGCAGCAAAAGCACGAAGGTCATACTAGTTCCATGGGTATTAGATACATGGGTGATTGGCTCTAGTGCAAGTGGGAGATTGTAAGTGTGTGTGCCCTAGATACAACACTATTATATTTATGTTATGAAACATTTGGATTATTAATTATGATTCTCTGGATTATTCTTTAGTAATTTATTATATCTTTATTTTCTGCGATAAAATGTTAGATTAATAAATGTCCTTGGAATATGATATGTAAATCTATATCTCTAAGTATGTGACTTAGAAATGAGATTATGAGAATATTATTGATATTCCTAAAGGTCCCTAGTCAAGTATTATTGTTAAGGACGACAATAAATATGTTGAGACTAGTGTCTTTGTTGACTGATGATCACATCTCATTGATCATAGGTATGGTGATATTATAAGTCAAAACACAGGCACATGTATTAAATACATGGTGCTGGATTGACCCGTTGTGAGTACTACATGTTTAAAGTGTCATAAGTTCAACAGTGATAATGATGCATTGGTCCTTAGACCTGAAATCATTATATTTCTATACGAGAATTAATATACTTTGAGTTATCCTTGACCGGGTAATAACAAAAGTAGACATTGGGTATATTATGAATCGTATGAGAAATATGAATGATCTAGATGGGATTTAGCCCTCCTTTATTAAAGGAGTGATATTATTGGCCTTTTGATTGAGTAAGACTATTAAATGCATGGCCGTGCTCAAATAGTGATTTGTTTAATAGTTTACTCATCGATCAAGGAAAGAAAGATTAAACGTTAATAGAGGATGACCTAATGCATGCCTCGAGTTTGATCTATAATGTAAGGCTAAAGGGTTTATATTATATTATATGTTATTCACGAAAGGTTTAATTGAATCACCAATTATTATTATTACTTGGGGAACAATGATGTATTACTAGATGCCTCTCATTGTTTATAATTTTATACGTAATAATAACCTAAAGGGTCACACACAAAGAACGTTTAAAACGGAGCGTTATTTAAATTATGAATTTAAATATTTTATTGTTGTTAATTAAAATTATTTATTAAATTAATTAAATGAGACGTGATTAATTGTATATATATTAGAATTCGAATTTAATAATAATATAAACGCAAAATCAGAATGGGTCCTTTTAGAAGCCCATTATGATTAGGGTTAGGCCCGAATCTCCTCTATCCCTACACATACATTAAGATGTATAATTTTTAGGGTTGGAAGAATTTGGATCACGTCTTTGAGAAAACCCTAGCAGCTCTACATCTTGAAGAGGCTAGAGAGAGAGAAAGAGAGAAAGAGGCAACCAAATCGGCTAGTACCGGCTGCGGTGATCGTTGGACGATCGGACGTTCGTGTGGATACCTTGGATAGCAGATTTTTGAAAGGAGGTGTCGTGTAGACATGCCTGTGCCTTAACAAGACTAAGACAATTTTTCAACCCTAAGTAAGTTGTATTGTTATCTTAATTTATATTTTGTACTTGTAACATTTTAAAGTCTGTAAAAATGCAAAGGAGCAGACCGGAGTCTTTTTCCTTAAACAGTATCAAGCCTAAGGATTCTATCTGGAAGAAGATCAAGATGATCATGCCTCAGAAGAATTTTGAAGAAGCTTGGAGTTGAATAAATCCGTTTAGATAAAAATACTCTAAGTCAAGATCTCTACAAGTCACAGATTTAGTGTTATAGAGAAGTCATTCGAGAACTCTAAATGACTTATCGAGAAGTCAGGAAAGCTACTAGAAAATGCAGAGAGATATCGATAAGTCAATTGAAGACATGAAGTTTGGAGATATCGATAAGTCATTTCTTCACTAGAGAACTCAGAGTTATCGATAAGTCTATATTCATTAGAGAACTTTCATTTATCGATAAGTCAAAGTCCAATAGAGAACTCAGAGATATTGATAAGTCAAAATTCACTAGAGAACTCTAAGGTGTCGACAAGTCAAAGTGAAGACATGAAGCTGAGAGATCTCGACAAGCCAAAGTCTCATTCGAGAACTCAAAGACCTCTATAAGTCAAATTTACTATGGAGTAACAGAGATCTCGATAAGCCAATATACTTATCGAGATGTCAATTTATCTATAGACCAAATGGAGATCTCGAGGTAAAATCTCAATGTATAAAATTGCAGATCAGTTCAATATCCAAGATTAACAATCAACAAACAATCCAAACAGCTGGATTGACAAGTCTATAAAAAGTAGCGTGAAGGATGTGCAAGATCAATGGTGAAGATTAACTGACAAAGGAAGATCAAAGTAAACATAGGATGCTAAGATATGCTAATCCAGAAATAGAAGATATACTTTTCTATAGATGGAAATGAAAAGTGACTATTTACAAAAGCTAATAGCATGTCTTATTATACACTGTGTAAATCAGCAGTTAACTAAATTATAAAGTTAACACTGGTCCTTTAGTCAGTTGTAACAATTCAGAAAGAAAATCTTGTAACTCTCTCAAGAAAAAGCTAAACTTTTTATCAACAAAGAGCCTAGAAATTTTGTAGCAAAACATTCTTAATTTTAATATAAAATTAAGTGAGTTTTGAAGATCTGTGTTCCTTATTCTTGCAAGTTTAATTTCTGCATGAACACAATTTCACTACAAGATTTAATTTACTTTGTTCAACCATAAAAGATTCAAGAAAAGCTCAAAACAGTAAATCACATTCACCCCCCCCTCTGTGTGTTATTCATTTCCTAACAAGTGGTATCAGAGCAAAATCTGAAAGTAAACAGATTCAAGATCTTGGAAGAATGAATACACAGAAAATCAATAGCATCAAAATTCCTACCTTTGACAAAGCTAACTACCCTCTTTGGAAAAAGAAAATGTTGCTGTTTATCAGGATGGCCAATCCACTCTATATTCAGATTCTCAAAAATAGGCCCTTCACTCCTATGGTTAGAGATGAAGAATCAACAGATGGTGATATGGTTATTCCAGCTCATTATTCTCCAAAAGATCCTTCTGAGTATTCTGAGCCTGAAAAGGAGAAAGTTTCCCTGGATTGTGGCTTGTAATTGATATTGATTGAGTCACTTGACAATGTGATGTACAACAACATTGTCAATTGTGACACTGCCAAGCAAATATGGGAAAAGATTGAAATACTCTGTGAGGGAATTGAGAAAATTAGATCAATTCAAAGAAGGATACTAATTTCACAGTATGAGGGTTTCATGGCCAAGCCAAAGGAAAGTATAAAAGATGTGTTTGAAAGGTTCAACAAGCTAACAAATGACTTGCAGCTCCATGATAAATACTCTGAAGCTGAAGAGGTGAACTTGAAATTCTTGCTTACTCTTCCTGATCATTTGGAACAGAAAATCTCAGCAATCAGGGAAGGGATAGACTTGAGCACAATAACACTGGAAGTTCTATATGGAATTTTCAAAACATATGAACTAGAAATGATTCAAAGAAAATCATTGAGATCTGGTTAAGGACATGTTGTAGATGGCTCAAGTGCTTTAATTGTCAATGAAATCCAAATATCAAATGATGAGCCAAGATCTCAAACTCCAGTTGCCTCAACAAGTGAGCAAAGAACAAATGATTCACATGAACAAGTCATTCTGGAATTGGAAGAAGATGAGTTCTACACTCTTGATGAACTGGATGAGCTAGATCAGTCAATGGCCTATTTGGCTAGAAAATTATCTAACATTAGAGTAAAGAAGCCAATATACTTCAAGGGTAAAGGACAGTCTTTCAACAAAGATAGTAGCTGGAAAGGAAAAGGGAAGTACACTTCTGACAGCAAGAGTGGTTACAAAACTGGATCTGTTGACAGATCTAAGATAAGGTGCTTCAACTGTGATGAACTAGGCCATTTTGTTACAGAATGCAGGAAACCCAAGAAAGAAAAGAAAGAAAAAACTTATCTTGAACTAGAAGCAAAGTATGAGGCTCTTCTGAAGAAACAACAAATCAAATCTTATATTGCAGAGGTAAAAGGGTTGGGATGACTCTGAAAATGATGAAGATGAAGAATTTGGAAATTATGCACTCATGGCCTTGGAGCAAGGAGAATCATCCTTATCTAAATCACATGTACCAACTCTTACCACCATTGATTTAAATATGAGTCAATATAAGGAAACTGTAGAGAAGATGAGTATAGAAATGTTTCACATACATATAAGTATGGTTGTTGTTAATGAAAAAGTGAGCAAACTGACAAATATAAATGAGAAGCTTGAAAATAAGAAGCAAGAAACTGAATTGTTGTTGGTGGAGCTTGAAACTCTAAAACAAGAGAACACTTATCTCAACAATAAGCTCAAGTGTGCAATGAAATTGAAGCAGTGCTTAGGGAGAAGCTGGAAAAGAATGAGGTGAAGTTGAAGTCCTTCAGAAATGCATCTGAGTTAGTTGGACAATACCATGAGAAAAACAAACCATGTACAAATATTGTTATTGGTCTTGACTATAATGCCTTGAACAACAAGAAGAAAGAGATAGGTGACAAAGGAAAAGCAACAGTTAATGAAAATGTTCCAGCTATGATGAAAAAGGTTGTATCACATATTTTCAAGGCATGTGAAGTCAACTTCAGTGAAGAAGAATTGATTATCAAGCAAGAAATTATTGATGAAGACAAAGAGAAGAAAACTGCAGAATCAACTCAGTCTTCCAATACTAAAGAGAAGTTTATGGAAAAACAAAGTCCCAAGACACCTGTTAAAGAAACCAAAACTGAAGATGCAAGAAAGAAAAAAAAAATAGAAATGGGAAAATGGGGATAAACAAAAGCAAAATTTTTTCTTATGTTGGAGTTGCTCCAAGAAAGAAATATGAAAAATGAGGCTCTGTGAATCACCTAACTCACCTTTGTAAAAAGGCAGTTAGCAAGCCAACTGAAGGATCCTGCAAATACAATAAAGCAAATGCAAATGATCCCTACTCCTTATGTGATAAGTGTGACTGCATTCCTTGCAACTTGAAAGTGATGAAAAGTTGTCAAATACTGAGAGTATACCTCAAATAAACAAAAATTGGGGTTACAACAGAAATGGAAAATGCTCAACAGTCAATGAACTCTATTTTATCTGAAACTACTCATTCTACTTCTGCTAAATCAGTTAACAAGAAGAAAGTACCCAGCACTGCTTGGGTTGCTAAACACACTTAAAACTCATTGTGTGCAGGGAAAAGTGAAGAAAGTCATCTGGATCATAGATAGTGGATGTTCTAGGCATATGACAGGTGATAAAGCCCTGCTATCATAGTTTGAGGAGAAAGCTGGCCCTTTGGTGACCTTTGGAGACAACAAAAAAGGATTCACAATGGGATATGGAAAAATTGTCTCTGAAAATGTTGTCATTGATGATGTAGCACTGGCAGGTGGTCTTAAAGTGAATCTTCTCAGTGTTAGCCAATTTGCAGACAAAGGCTTTGAAGTTTTATTCAACAAAGAAGAATGCACTTTTATCAGCAAGAAAACTGGTGAAGTTGCTCTAAAAGGAGCAATAAAAGGAAGCTTGTTTGTTGCAGACTTAGACTCAACAAATAAAGATATAATTTGTTGCTTCTATACCAAGGACAAAGCAAATTATGGCATAAAAAGTTGTCTCACTTGAATTTCAAGGCAATTAACACCTTGGTCAAAAAGGAGTTAGTAAGAGACATGCCTAAACTGGAATTTTCTCAAGTTGAAGTCTGTGAAGCTTGTCATAAAGGGAAAATGAAACGATCAAGTCACAGGTCAAAAACTGTGAACTCTATAAGTGCACCATTACAGCTTATTCATATGGACTTGTTTGGGCCAGTAAATTTTCTTATCAATTTCAAGGAACAGATATGCACTTGTGATGGTAGATGATTTCTCAAGATACACTTGTTTAGAGTTCATGCACTCTAAGGATGAAACTCCACACATCATAATTGAACACATCAAGAAGATAGAAAAATAGGCTGAAGATCATAATTGTGTAAAAGGATTGAGAAGTAATAATGGAAAAAAATTTAGAAATCCAATATTGAGTGAATTCTGCAAAAATAAAGGCATTGTTCAAGAATTTTCAACTGCTAGAACACCTCAATAAAATGGATTAGTTGAAAGAAAGAACAAAACATTAGTTGAAGCTGCTAGAACAATACTGCAAGATGCCAAGTTGCCAACACTGCATGTTACACTCTGAACAAATATCTTATTAACAAGGCACATGAAATATCACCTTACTCAATCATGTCTAAAAGAAAGTCTACTATAAAGTATCTTCATGTGTTTGGAAGCAAGTGTTACATTTTGAAAGACAACTCTGAATATGTGGGAAAAATTGACTCAAAAGTATTTGAAGTAATTTTTCTGGGATATTCATTGGAAAGAACAACCTATAAAGTTTATATGATTGACCAAAAGAAGATTATGGAAAGCACATATGTGACTTTTGATGATGACAAGTGTCCAGGCTTAGAATGCCTTGATGATAATGAAGCTGAAGCCTTTGTATTTGCAAACCTCAACATTGATAGTGATTCTGATGGGGAAGATGAAGTTGATGCATAACATAAGACAAATGAAGAGTCTACTGAACAGGAAAATCATGGAAATGGAAGCTCATATCAAACACCCGAATTTGATAGCACAAACTCAGGGGGAGAAAGAGAAGAAGGATCTAGCAGTCATACCAATAATGAAGAAAGTGATGAAGGCTCAAGTTAACAAACTCATACAAGAAAGTGGGATAGAAGTCACACTAGAGAAGCAATATTTGGTGATCCTACTGTTGCTGTGAGGACTAGAAGTGCAACTGCTAATGAGTGTCTACATGCATGTTTTCTGTCTTAAGTAGAGCCTAAGAAAATTGATGAAGCTCTATTGGATCCTGATTGGATATCTGCCATGCAGGAAGAGCTGAATCAGTTTGAAAGAAACAAAGTCTGGGAATTGGTTCCTGCACCAAAGAATAGAAGCATTATTGGAACAAAATGGGTGTTCAGGAACAAGATGGATGAAAATGGTATAGTTACCAGAAATAGAGCAATGTTGGTGGCAAAAGGCTACTCACAAGAAGAGGGAATTGATTATGATGAAACTTTTGCTCCAGTTGCAAGACTTGAAGCAATAAGGATTTTTCTAGCATTTGCTACACATTCAAATTTAAAGTGTATCAAATGGATGTCAAGAGTCCCTTCCTGAATGGTGAGCTAGAAGAAGAAGTTTATGTGTAACAACCACCTGGCTTTGAAGATCCAGAATTTCAAAATTTTATGTACAAGTTACTCAAGGCTCTATATGGACTAAAAAAGGCACCTAGAGCTTGGTATGACACACTGTCAGAATTCCTACTGAAGCATGGTTTTACTAGAGGTACTATAGATAAAACTCTCTTCTATAAGAAACATGGAGAGGATATGATCCTAGTTTAGATCTATGTGGATGATATCATCTTTGGTTCTACAAATGAGAAGTTTTGCCAAAGATTCTCCAAGCTTATACAAAGTGAATATGAAAAGAGTATGATGGGGGAACTGTGTTTCTTTCTTGGACTTCAAGTCAGTCAAAGAAGTGATGGTATCTTTATCAGCCAAACTAAGTATGTCAAGGATTTATTGAAAAAGCTTGGTATGGTTGATTGTTCACCTACATCTACACCTATATCTACTGAAACTGAGTTGGATGAAGATAAAAAGGGCAAGAGTGTAGATATTTCAAGATATAGAGGGATGATTGGATCATTGTTTTACTTAAATGCAAGTAGACCAGACATCATATTTGTTACATGTCTATGTGCAAGATTTCAAGCTAATCTAAAAGAATCACATTTGATGGCTGTAAAGAGGATTTTCAGATATTTGAAGGGAACTCCAAACTTGGGATTATGGTATCCTAAGGGAACTGGTTTTGAAGCTGTTGGTTATTGTTAGGAATATGTTGTGAACTTGATGATAAGTTAAACAAAACACCTTAGTAGATTTAACTTAGTGATATTTGTAGCTCTCGACATATGATCTAATATAGTACCGACGGATAAACTTTATAGTCTTGACGGATGACAATTTGATATCCATCGAGAGTGTAGCTTATGTAACAAATAAGTATTGTAGCATATTTCTGCAAGCAACATGTTTTAGTCTAGTAGATTGTATAGGGTTATCTAAGTCATGTTGACAACTAGATTGATATGCAGAATAGGTTGACCAATTGTAAATATGAGATGTCTTGTTATTCTGTATAAGTGACATAGAGTCAAGTGACAAATAGACTCCCGATGGAAGATTTACAAGACTCCCGACGGATGATCAACAGAGCTCCCTACGAATAATCATCAAGACTCCTGACGGATGACAAACATAGTCCCGACGAATGATCAAATTCAAAATAGCTGTTGATTGTGACAACACAGTCACATGCGTTGGGTGTTTGCAAAAGGAATGTGGCAGCCTGTTGAGCAGGATTTTGAGAATAAAGAAGCATTACCATTTCCATGCAAATGTGAAGATATTTAAAGATGCTGGAATAGAGTAGTGAAGTAGCATGAAGTTAGACTATATATGTTTTATTTTATTATCTTGTCTTACTGTCATGTAAACTTGGTGATATATAAACCAAGTGTAGCAAGTAGAATATTTTAACCAAGCAAATACATTTTTCCAGAGAAATATATCAAGCTGTATTCTGTAAGAATTTCTCTGTAGTTTTGTTTGTTCTACTTGTAAAACAGCTGTAAGCTATTCAAAACTTCACAGAAAGTTTTAAAGCCTTGTGTTTTATTACTTAGTGTGTTGATTTCAATTATTTTTCTATTCCACACTTTAGCAAATCAAACACAGTTATATGTATTAAGTTAAAACATTTTAAAATCAAGAAAAGGAGCCAGAATTACATTCAACCCCCCTTCTGTAATTCTTGTTGTATTGTTAGGGAATAACAGTTACACAGATGCAAATTTTGCTTGATGTAGGGTTGACAGGAAGAGTACTAGTGGAAGCTGTCAATTTCTTGGACAAAGATTTGTATCCTGGTATAGCAAAAAATAACAATATGTATCAACTTCTACAGCTGAGGCTGAATACATAGTTGCAGGTAGTTGTTGTGCTCTAGTGCTTTGGATTAGAAATCAGTTAATGGATTATGATCCAGTGTTACATAAAATTCCTATCATGTGTGACAATACTAGTGCTATATATATAGTAGCTAATCCAGTTAATCATTCTAGAACAAAGCACATTGATGTAAGGTACAATTTTATTAGAGAACATGCTACAAATGGTACCATTGAGCTCATTTTTGTTCCAACAGAAAAATAATTAGCTGACATTTTTACTAAACCTTTGGATGAAGCAACTTTCACTAGATTTGTTGGTGAAATTGGAATGCTTAATTCTTCATCCTAAGGAAAGAACTTAGCTAATATTTTGCAGCAGATTAATTTCTAATAAATCAATCTTTATTTGATTTAAATTGGAAATTAACTGAAATATGAATTACAAATATTTCAGAAATCTCTGCATATTTATTTTTCAAAATTTAAAATTCAACTTGGAATTTTTCAAATTCTAAGTAAACTGTTCAACTGTTAATTTACATCCTTAATATGTAAAATTAACACAAGGTAGAATTACAATGGTCAAAAGTATATGGAGAACTGAGTTCTCGATAAGTCTAATTGACTTCTCGACAAGTCATTTTAGGACTTCTCGAGTGAGTTCTCGACAAGACAATTTACTAACTTCTCGAGTAACTTCTCGATAGGCTTAAATATGACTTATCGATAAGTCCTTGTAGAGTTCTCTAGTAGTTTTCATTCACAGAGTTCTCTACAAGTACAATTTTTGACTTATCAATAACTCAGAACTGAAATAATTTAATTTAATAAATTATTTTGGTAAAATACTTTTGGAAAATTTATTCTAAATTTATTTTGAATTTATTCAAATAAAAGTTGGAATTAATTCAGTCCATTTTTGGACAAACTGGGTATTAATTTGACATCTCGATAAGTCAATTTTTAGTTCTCTATAAGTGTAATTTAAAATTACTTCTCGATATGTCTTTTATTTCTTAAAATGACTTCTCGATAGACAAATTCTAAACTTCCATTTTTGAGTTCTCGACAAGTCATTTGCTTTTACTATAAATACCCAGACTTCTCGATACATATACATACTTACAATTTTCGAGATCTCAAGTGACCTAGCCTTTCAAGCAAAAACCGATTTCTCTCTCGTTTTTACTCCTTTCTAAAAAATTCTTCTTACCCATTCTCACTCACTAAAGTACAATGGCACAAAATAATGTTAGAGCAACTATCCTAGAGAAAGGAACAAACTATTTGGCTTTTACTGATGTTAACCAAGCCCCAGATAGTTTCAAGGGGTTTTTGAAATTCTTGTTTGAATCTTACATTGCAGGAGCCTTAACTGCTAATCCAGTGTTTTACCTGGATGTGTTGCATGAGTTTTGGACTACATCTATGGTAAGAACTATGATGAATGACAATTCTGTATCTATGATGGTAACTTGCTCAGTTGGAGGATAATAAATTGAGTTTAATGAGCAATATGTGAACCTAGCTTTGGGTTTACCCACTGCAAATCTGGTGGAGGTGCCAACTCCTGATGAGCTGACTGAGTTTCTGGACTTCATCAACTATGGTGGAAGAATCAACTTGTCAAGCCTGAACAAAACTAATCAAAGGAAGGAGTGATCATTCATCTTTGATTCCGTGGTGAGAGCTCACATGCAGGAAGACATGATATGATAACATTTTAAGTGTGGTGCAAAAGTTGGTGTATTCAGTTGCCCACAACAGACGCTTGAATGTTGGTCTATTGATCCTAGAAGAACTTGCAACCAGGCTAACAATGCCCCTAACAGCTAGATGTAAGGAAACTTTCTTTCGTAGATATATTATGACCACTTTAAATAATAAAGCAGCAGACATACATTTATTGAATGGTATAGATAGTACAAAAATAGGTAATTATAAGCAAGTGTCCAAAATAATATTTGGTTCACTTACTACAAAGAATAAGGTAAATATAAGTCTAAGAATCACTCCATTCATGTTGGAGAGGTTTAGGACTTACCCTTACCCTATGCCTGATATGAGATCAAACATACAATCTAGCACAGCTATGATCCCTGAACCTATGGAAGCACAAACACAGGAACACCCACAGGGATCTTTCCAAGCTGCAACCATTCTTTCAAAACCTCTAGAAGCTAGAAAACCAACCACCTCATCTTCTCAAAAGGATGAGGTGAGTAAAAAGAAGAGAAAGGGGGTAACTGTGGCGCCCTCCAAACCCGGGTCAGAAGTTTGGGGTCCACACACACACACCTTATTTATAACCTGCTTATAACAATAATAAAGATAATAATAATATGCAGTGACCCTACTTACCAACTACCACGGACCAGAACAGGTTAAAGTATGCACACAAGCCAAACACACACTTATATTACAAACCGTTCAAATCCCAACTATCCAAACTCAGAACTGAGTATTAAACTTTATTACAAACTTTTACAAACTTAAATTACTCCAAAAGTGCCTACTAGCTTAACTCGATCAACCTGGACCCCTATCTCTCGCGCTGGACTGGGGATCCTCGGTACCAACAAGTTCCTTCTTCACTGGAAAAGAACATAAACAACATCGCACAAATGAGCTAACTAGCTCAACAAGTCACAATGACAAAACTGAGAATAATGATCATCAAGTGAAAAAGGTTTATGATATTGAGTGAACAATGAATTATGATTTAGAATTGGATATTATATTTTCATTTTAAAAACCAATGTTAGGCTGCTGATCAGTCACGCACTAACCCCGAGCAAAGCACACATCACTGCTCTACTACTGGATCTAAGGCACACATTAGCCTAACTTGACTATTATATGGTCTGACCAGGAATCTGGTCCACAATTTTATAAAAACAATCCAATTCTAATATAATAACAGGATAAACAATAATACGCAATAAATATAATCATTAACAATATTGGACATTCAATAATGAAATGGTTTTAATCTTTATAAGGATCAATATGGCATTTTCAAAGCTTGGCTGTTAGGTAATGAAAGAATTGGATAACAAAGGAATCAGTATTTCAGGGTTACAAGGAATTGGTCTTTCAAATCATAAGGTACAATGGTTTGAGTATATAAGTAATTTGGTTCAGTGTTTGGTATTTAGTTTGTATGTATTTGTGGAGTAGTATCGTATATTTGTGGTTCGTATTTGGGTGTACAACAATCAATGGTTTAGAAAGAATAAGGTTTACGGCTGAAGATCAATAACTGGAATCAAGGTTTTGGGTTCAGTGCTTCAAAGCACTTGCAATATAGAACAGGATTATCAATCCACTACATTATATCTCGAGAAAGTTCAGAACACTTGCCTGGTATTAGCTTGCTATACTGCGCTCACTTTCAATCACAACTGTCTTACTCCTCAACTATCTGTTTCCCTTTCCTACGCCTTACCTCTTCTGCTCACATATTATAAGCATCGATCAATATTGAACTCATACGATTCTATTTGACATGTACTTCAATCTACCCTTCGTTTCACCCAAATCCGATTAACGGATTGAAAGTTATACTATAAACAAGTAGATACCGAACATATAGATCGACAGTTAACCAACAGGTCACATATAGCACATAACACGTCAAATAATTAAGGATATATCATTTATAAAGAAGTCTCGGGTCATAAACAGGCTTTCGGGTATTTAAAATGATTTTTAAAATATTTTTCGGAATTAAAACGGGTCGTTGGATCAATTTTGGAGTAATAAACATGGTTCGATTGGCCAAATCTGGCTTCAAAACAATTTTATAATCATTATCGAGCCTTGAAAACAATTTAAAATAATATTTTAAAGCTCGAAACTATTTTTTGGAATTTTTAAATCATTTTTAAATAATTAAATCTAATTAAATAATTAATTAAAATCAATTAATAATTAATTAAATCAATTAATCAATTAATTTTCAAATTAATTGACCAATTAATCAATTAATTATTAACTAAAATTAATTAACTAATTAATTTAGATTTATTTTTGAATTAAAAATCATTTTTGGAATTAAAATAATAATTTTTGGAATTTTCAGAAATTAAAAATGAATTTTTATAATTAAAATAAATAGGAAATATGATTTTTAAATGATTTATAAACAGGAATCCTATTTCTGCAAGTTTTGGAAACCTGGGGGACTAAACTTCACCATCTTTAATAGTTCAGCCGGAAAAACGACGGGCTCGCCGGAGAACTCGTCTCCGGCACCGTCACCCTCCATCTCCTCCAGATCACTTCTACTCATCACCAGGAATCTATTTATGCAATCAAAACATTTCAATAACCCCAGACTTGGCCAGAAATTGGCTAAAAACATCGCCGGTTTCCGGCGAAATATCGAAAATTTAAATACACAACTCCCTTCGATTCACTAATCCTCTGTTAACGAGCTATATACCAATCGATTGCAAATTTCATAAGGAACACAACCCACTATAAATCAACAGCTAATAACCCCTAAATCAAAAAGCCCCAAATTTCAATTGAAAACATTCATACGGGTTATAAACCCTAATTTTAAAATTCGAAGATTAAACTCAATTTTGAACATGTTATTGAACTCCAAATCAGACGTATGACATATGAAAATCATCAGGAAAATAAGCTCTACAATATGCAATCATCAAATCATTCAAACAATCATCCGAACAGAAATTCATAATTTTAATAAAAATAATTCGAAAATAATTAAAAATATAGAAAATAAACCTTGATTTCTGCAGGTATATGGTTCACAGAATTTGAAAGTACTCCTCGAGACCTTCGATTTGGTTACTCCAACTTTCCCAACCGATTTCAATAACACCTTGAAATTATAGTTTGATTATCATAAGGTTTTATGAATTTAAGGTTTTTCTCTGGAAAATTATATATTTAGCTGACTGCAAATGATTTTGATACGGAATAAAATCCGGTAAAGGCTATTTATAATTACAGAAAATTAGTATCCCGTTGGATCATTCCGGATATAAAATGGTACGTTTATTTGTAAAAACTGATCCAAACGGATCCAAATTAGTACAATTTGTACTGCGGTCTTGGTCTCAACGCTTGGTTACACGTATTACAAGGTGATAATTATGATAGTTTAATAAAAAGATCCCGTTTATCGAAAATACGAGTTTTATCGATTTACCGAAATAAATAATATATCGAAAATGTTGCGCCGGGACCCGCGCAGGACAACCCGTACGCCGGATCGAAAAAGTCGAAATATGGAAAATGCTCGGAATATTGCAATTAGGTTAGGAAGGAGTTCTCGGAAGAGTTTCGGGTTATAAAAACGTAAAAACGGGTGACGTCGGTTGGTTCCCGATTATATAAAATAATTTTTAAATACTCGGAAAAAGATTTTATAAAATCCATATAATTCCTATAAAATCATAAATCAACATAAAAATAATTAGGAAGATATGACAATTATCTATATTTTATTTTGGACATATTAAAATTAAAATACTCAATTAATATTATTTTAAACATCCAAACACATTTAACACTTAACAAATAATTCACAGAATATATACTGAACACATATAATAATTATTTATTAGCAAAATAATTACACGGTATATCCCAGATATTACAGTAACCTTACCAGTTATAGCTGAGAGTGATGAGGATATAACAGAAGCCGAGTCACCTTTAGTCAAGAGATCCAAAAGGAGTAAGAAAACTGAACTGACCACTCAAGCCACCTCTGTATCCTCCCAATATGATGTATTTGTAAAAGCACCCAGTATTGAGTCTACAGAGCTTGCACTTGAAGCAATTCAAGTGTATGGTAGGAGAAATAAGGATGACACACACTGTGAGAACACATCTCTTGAAGCTCCCCCATCTACTCAGGGGGAGCTGCCAACACTCTTATCTGAGCAACACTCTCTCAAATCTCAAATTTCTTCCTCACAAACTGTACTTGAATTCAATTTTCAAGTGCAAGCTCACTCAAATGACTTAGCTCAAGAAGCTTTGCTCACCACCCAAATACTCAATTTAGATGGTGAGAAGCTACATGTTTGGGTAGACCTTGATGACATTATCAAAACCATGGGGGATTCATCAGTTTTTACTGAAGACCCCATGGATGTCTCTAATGCACCTTCATGTGCAAAACAGTCTTCACAGACTGAAAGGTTTGAGGGTAGTACTCCTGAGAGGGAGCTATCTAAATCCTCTCCAATCCAATTGGAGGTTCCTTATATAGGAACAACTCCCCTCAAAACCCTAGCAGAAATTACCTTGGTAGTTGATGTTAGGAGTACAATTGCCAATGATGTTAGGTCACACAATACTATAGAAGGGGGGTTGAATATAGTGTTTATACAATCAAATCGATTTAGAACACAAAGTATGTAACAATAATCAACTTTATTCAATATAATAAGCTCTTTTATAAAGTAGGTTAAACTACTCTCTCAGTGATGAACAATATCACTAAGAGCTGCTAGGTTACAATGAATAATGTTCTCGTGAATGATAACACATATAGTATAAACCCTAAGCTGTGTTTATATAGTACACAGTTACAAGATATCGTCTAATTGATATAAAAAATATATCTTCCTAAAATATATCAATCAGATATCATCTTCTACAAGTCTTCTAGTCGTCCAACTCCTAGAGCATATCTTCCTTTGTTTTAGTCCAGATACTCTCCTATAAATCAGCTGCATTCCTTATCTGAAATACCGCACTTAAGTCCTGATATAAATACTGACGACCTTAAGTTCTGATATAAGTTCTGACTTCAGTATGTTCTGATTTCCAGTAAGTCCTTATAAGTCCTGATATTAAGTTCTGAAACTAAACAAATCAGATTAGACATGACATCATAAATATATCTAACAATCTCCCCCAACTTGTAAATTATAAAAAATATACAAGTTAATAGATTTGATGATGTCAAAAACATTTTAAGTACAAATGCAATGAGAGTTTATTTAGACTACTAACTATAACTTACAGTACATGTAGCTTTACCAATATCACTGGATCAATCTGAATCCAAAGTGATTCCTTGTAAAGTCTTTTACCAGCTTGTCTTCAGCTTTTCTCAGAACTTCAACTAACTGTGCTTTGACTTGCATCAGTTTTTCATCTTCATTGTCACCAATCTGATAAATGGCTGTTCTGAGTGCATGAATTGATGTTTTCTCAAGACCATCTCCAAGTCTGATAACTCTAGGATGTGAAGAATCTTCATTGTAGCATAGACACTTTCCTTTCAGAATAACTTCCACCTTAACAGAGTTCTTCCTCATAGGAATTTCTCTTCCATCATCTTCAGTTATTTTTGGAATGTAATGAGAAGCCTTTGTACCAGAGATTCTGAGAAGATCTCTTATAGCCTTCAAAATACATTCTGACCATCTTCTTGTAATATCAGATTTACTTCCAGAAGGTAGTGAATATGTTGAAGCTCTTTGACAAACTTCTTTAGCACATTAGTATCAGCTAGTCTGTAAGTTCAGCCATCATTGAGAAATAAGATCAATTTCTCTTTTAGATCATCTTTATCATGAGCATCCATCACAATTTGAGTAGACATCACTTTTTCAAGGTGCTTTTGTTTGATTTGTTCATATGGGTTGTCTGTCAACATGAAAGGATATCTGAGAGTGACTTCTACTCCTGTTTGTATCTTTTCTTCATTAGAACCTAATCCAGCTCTATCTCTAGGTTGCTTGGATCTCAACCCAAATGTTGCAAGTTGATTAATCATTAGATTGGTCTTAGGTTCCACTGGAGTAGCTTTGTTCCTTAGCAGCTTCTTCTTATCAGCAATTGTCATCTTGTTCAAATCAACTTCAGCTCTGTTAGAGGTTGATGTCTTGATGACTTGATCAAGATTTGCTGTTTCATTTATACCTTGTTGTTCTAAAATGTCTTCACTCTGAACAACATGAGCTATGTCAGAGGTTGTCTTAGATTCTTCTGTTATCTTCTTTCTTTTCAGAGTTTCAACAGTTTCATCTTCTGCAGCTGTATCATCAAAAACCTGAACCATTTTGCACACATGATTCATCAGAATTTGAGAAATCTTCATTTTCTGCTTCTTTATTGGTTCATCAATCTTTGTTTTCCCTTTTGCTTTGGGTTCAATTTCAACTTGTGATCTTGTCTTGGGCTTTGAAGCCTCAGAAGTTGACCTTTCCTTGATCACAATGCCTTTTTCCTTAGGCCTTGGAGATTTCTTTGCATTAGAAGCTTTAGACTTAGGATTTGTCTTCTCAGCTGCAAATCTAGCTTCTTCCTCCTTTAGAGTCTCTAAATCCATTCCAGGATTATGCTTGAGAAATAATCCTTTAGCAATTTCTTTATTAAGAGTCTGAATCTTGGGATCCTTATAGTAGACAATAGTTTCCCTTCCCTTAAGCTTCAGAGTTTGTAAAACTTTTGAGAGTCTTGACTTTCAACTTGAATCAGAATATCAGAAATTGATATCAGACTTTGATTATCAGAACTTGCTTTCAGAACTTGAGCATTCACAGCTTCAGAACTTGTATTCTTCTGTGTAGAAGATTTGCTAGAATCACAAATTAGTTTCTGTGAAGAAACTTTGTTGCTTTGCTTGCCTTGACCTTTGCCCTTGCTAGGGTTTCCCTGGTCATCTTCAGAATCATCCTTTTTCTTCAGAGTTTGGCTAGTTGAGCATTTGACTTAACTACCTTCTCCCTCTTTTTGGCATCATCTGATAGGAGTAGAGAAAGAAGGAGTTCCACTGAAGATTGGATCTTAGTTAATTGAATTTGTTGAGCAGCTTGATTTTGTAAGACCTCATCCAGTTGGGCCTGCTACTTTTCTTGAACTTTCTCAGTTGCTTCCACTTTCTCTTGAATAGGTCTGATAAACCTCTTTTTGTTTAGTTTGATCTCTATGTCTAGCTTATCAGTTGTTTCTTGAAGTTTATCAACCTTTTCTTGAGTTGTGAAGTGTAGACCTTGAAGAGATTTAATACTGAGAGCAGTGACTTTAAGTTGTGTCTTAAAATCAAAATTTATCAGCAACTCATCAGCTTTTGAAATATGATCTTTCAGAACATTTGAGCTTGGAATAAAGTCAGGTTCATTCCACTTCTTGGTCCATTCAACTCCTCTATGAGTTTCTTCCCATGGAACATGAGCATCTTTTTCAACAAATTTAAGTAGTGCCTCCTTTCCAAGAATTGGAGCATTAACTGGAGCACTGTCTCCAGAACTTGATAACATCTCCTCATCTTCTGATAACACAAGAGTGTTTGTAGCTGAAGGAGATTCTGGAATAACTTCATCTGTTTCAGGATCCAAATCCAGAATTGGAGTAGTAGGAATATCAGCATTTAATGGAGAAACAGGTGGAGTTGACTGCTTTGCTTGTGGTGCTTCCAGATACAAGACAGTTGGTATATGTAACCTATGAATATCAATTTCAGGACTTAATCCTGAATCTTCCACTATAGCTATTTCTTTGAATGGAGAGATAGGAGGTGTGATCACTGTGTCTGGAACAATGTCTTCGGGTGCTGAAGGGCTTCAATGACTATTGGTTCTAATGAGATCAGAGATTCGAGATTGTGGCGCCCTCCAAACCCGGGTCAGAAGTTTGGGGGCCACACACACACACACACACCTTATCTATAACCTGCTTATAATAATAAAGATAAAATAACATGCTGTGACCCTACTTACCAACTACCACGGACCGCAACAGGTTAAAGTATGTACACAAGCCACACACACACTTTATATTACAAACATCCAAATCCCAACTATTCAAACTCAGAACTGAATATTAAACATTATTACAAACTTTTACAAACTTAAACTATCTCAAAAGCTGTTAGCTAGATAACTCGATCAACCTGGACCCCTAGCTCTCGCACTGGATTGGGGATCCTCGCTACCAACTGGTTCCTTCTTAACTGGAAAAGAACATAAACAACATCGCACAAATGAGCTAACTAGCTCAGTAAGTCACAATGACAAGACTAAGAATAATGATCATCAAGTGAAAAGGGTTAAGGTATCAAGTGAACAATGATTAATGATTTAGAATTGGATATCATATTCTTATTTTAAAACCAAGGTTAGGCTGCTGATCAGTCACGCACTAACCCCGAGCAAGGCACACAGCTCTGCTCTAATTACTGGATCCAAGGCACACATTGGCCTAACTTGACCACCAATCTAGTCTGACCACGAATCTGGTCCACAATTTTATAAAATAATCCAATTCTAACATAATAACAGAATAAACAATGTAAAGCAATAAACAAAATCATAAGCAACATTGGATGTTCAATAATGAAATGGTTTCAATCTTCACAAAGGATCAATATGGAAATTTCAAAGAATGGCTGTTAGGTAATGAAAGAATTGGATAACAAAGGAATCAAAGTTTCAAGGTTGTAAGGATTTGGTTTTACAAAGCATAAGGTACACTGGTTTGAATATGTAAGCAATTTGATTCAGTGTTTGGCATTTAGTTTGTATGTATTTATGGGCTAGTATCGTATATCTGTGGTTCGTATTCGGGTAACAATCAATGGTTCAAAAAGAATAAGGTTTACGGCTCAAAGATCAACAACTGGAATCAAGGTTTAGGGTTCAGTGCTTCAAAGCACTTGCAATATAAAACAGGACTAACAATCAACTATAATATATCTCGAGAAAGTTCTGAACACTTATCTGGTACTAGCTTGTTATACTTCTCTAACTTCCAATCACAATCTCCTACTCCTCGACTATCTGTTTCCCTTTCCTACGCCTTGCATCTTCTGCTCACATATCATAAACATCTATCAATACTCAACTCATACAATTCTATTTGATATACACTTCTATCTACCCTTCGTTTTACCCAAATCTGACTAACGGATTGAAAGTTATGCTATAAACAAGTAAACATCGAATATATAGACCGACCGTCAAACAAACAAGTCATATATAGCACATAGCACGTCAAACAATCGATGACATTCCATTTATAGAGAAGTCTCGGGTCATAAACAGGCTTTCGGATATTTAGTATGATTTTTAAAACATTTTTCGAAATTAAAACGGGTCGTTGGTTCAATTTTAAACCAATAAACAGGGTTCGGTTGGCCACATCTGGCTTCAAAATAATTTTCTAATAATTATCGAGCCTTGAAAACAATTCAAAGTAATATTTTAAAGCTCGAAATTATTTTTCGGAATTTTTAAATCATTAAAAAATAATTAAATATAATTAAATAATTAATTAAAATCAATTAATAATTAATTAAATCAATTAATCAGTTAATTTTCGAATTAATTGACCAATTAACTAATTAATTATTAACTAAAATTAATTAACTAATTAATTCAGATTTATTTTTTTGAATTAAAAATAATTTTTCGAATTAAAATAATAATTTTTAGAAATTAAAAGTGAATTTTTATAATTAAAATAAATAGGAAATATGATTTTTAAATAATTTACAAACAGGAATTTTAAATTTGCAAGTTCAGGAAAGTTAAGGGACTGAACTTCATCTTCTTCAAAAGTTTGGGGGCCTGTTTGCAATTTTGCAAACCCCCGCCGTTGACTCGCCGGAGTGTGGCCGGAGAACACGATTCCGGCCACCTCAGCCCATCAAACTGTCCAGAATTAAACTACAGGCTATCAGCAACTTGTATATGCAATCAAAACACACAACCCTTTCCAGAATTGGCCGAAAAAAGCTCAAGAAACTCGCCGGTTTCCGGTGACCCGACGTAAACTTCAAAACACAACTATGTTCAAACCATGAATCGTCTGTTAACGAGCTATACAACAATCGATTACAAATTTCATGAGGAACAAAACCCACTAAATTTCAACATCTAATAACCCCTAGAATAAAAAGCCCTAAATTTCAATTAAGAACATTCATACGGGCTATAAACCCTAATTTTAAAATTCGAAAATTAAACTTAACTTTGAAATTGTTATTGAACTCCAAATCAGTCATATGACATAAGAAAATCATCAGGAAAACAAGCTCTACAACATGCAATCATCAAATCATTCAAACAATCATCCGAACAAAAATTCATAATTTTAATCATAATAATTCGAAAATAAAGAAAAATATAGATTTTAGACCTTGATTTCTGCAATAAAATAAGTTCTGGAATCTGAAAGTACACTCCAAATCCTGCGTTTTCATTACTCCACCTTTGCCAACCGATTTCAATAACACCTTGAAACTGTAGTTTGATTCTCAGAAGGTTTTATGAAATTAGAGTTTTTCTCTGGAAAATTCTATAATTACTGTTTACAAATGATTTCGGTACAAAATAAAATTCGATAAAGGCTATTTATAATTACGGAAAATTAGTATCCAGTTGGATCATTCCGGATATAAAATGGTACGTTTATTTATAAAAACAGATCTAAACAGTACCGGTTTTCGGGATAATTATCCAAATCAGTTCAATTTGTACTGCGGTCTTGGTCTCAGCGCCTGGTTACACGTATTACGAGGTGATAATCAGTTTGGTAAGTCTGTCCACTATAACCCAAATGGCATCATGATTAGCTTTCATTCTTGGTAATCCGACTATGAAATCCATGGCAATATGCTCCCACTTCCACTCTGGAATCTCTAATGGCTGCAACAATCCACTTGGTCTCTGATGCTCTGCTTTAACTTTCTGACATATATAACATATGCTAACCCATTCTGCAATTTCCCTCTTCATATCGGGCCACCAATAATTTTCCTTTAAATCTCTGTACATCTTGGTACTTTCTGGATGGATTGAATACCTTCAATTATGAGCTTCCTGTAAAATTTCATTCTTCAACTCCGTTACTGGTGGAATCCAAATTCTAGAAGAAGACCTAAGAATACCTTGATCATCCTTTTGCGTGCACAATTCTTCTCCTACCAAATGATTAATGTCCTGATCCATTATCTCTGCTTGACACTTTCTTATCTTTTCTAACAACTCCGGCTGGAAAGTCATACTATACACTTTTGCTTCATCAGGCTTGCAAACTCTAATCTCCAATTTCCAGTTTCTGAAATTCTTTGTATATCTCTTCGGGTACTGATAACACATTCAACTTTTCTTTCCGACTTAACGCCTCCGCCACAACATTTTCTTTACCTGGATTATAGTTAATCGTGCAATCATAATCCTTAATTAACTCTAACCATCTTCTTTGTCTCATATTAAGCTCCTTCTGCGTGCATATGTACTTAAGCTATTGTGATCCGTATAAATCTCGCATTTTTCTCCATATAGATAATGTCTCCAAATCTTCAAAGCAAATACTATGGCTGCTAGCTCCAAATCATGGGTAGGATACTTCTGTTCGTGTGGTTTCAATTGCCTTGACGCATACGCAATAACCTTATCGTGCTGCATCAGAACACATCTGAGTCCTTTATGGGAAGCATCGCTATAGATTACAAAAATCCCTTGGTCATCTGGAAGCGACAAAACAGGTGTCGTGATTAAACCTTTCTTCAATTCGTGAAAACTTTCTTCACATTAATCATTCCATATAAACTTTTCATTCTTCCGTGTAAGCTTCGTCAATGGTGTTGCAATCCTTGAGAAATTTTAAACAAATCGGCGATAATATCCCGCTAATCCCAAGAAACTTCTTACCTCTGTTGGTGTTCTCGGTCTTTCCCAATTTGTAATTGCTTCAATCTTCGCTGGGTCCACTTTGATCCCTTCATTATTGACTATGTGTCCTAAGAACTAGACTTCCTGTAACCAAAACTCATACTTCGAGAATTTAGCATATAACTTTTTCTTCCTTAAAATCTCCAAAGCTGTCCTCAAATGTTCTACATGATCCTCTTTTGTCTTTGAACAAATCAAAATATCATCTATAAATACAATAACAAACTTGTCCAAGTATTCATTGAAGATTCTGTTCATCAGGTCCATGAATACTGCCGGGGCATTGGTTAATCCAAAAGACATCACTAAAAATTCATAATGTCCATACCTTGTTCTGAACTCCGTCTTTGGTATATCCTCTGGCTTAATATTTAGTTGATGATATCCCGATCTCAAATCGATCTTGGAGAAGTACTTGGCTCCTTTCAATTGGTCAAACAAATCATCAATTCTGGGTAACGGATACTTGTTCTTGATTGTAAGCTTGTTGAGCTCCCGATAGTCGATGCACAGTCTCATGCTTCCATCCTTCTTCTTGACAAATAGTACTGGTGCACCCCACGAGGATACACTGGGTCTGATTACTCATTTCTCTAAGAACTCTTGTAATTGCTTTGCTAGCTCCTTCATCTCAACGGGTGCCATTCTGTACGGGGCCTTGGATACCGGTTCCGTTCCATGTGCTAAGTCGATCGCAAACTCAATTTCTCTGTTTGGAGGAAGTCATGTTAACTCATCGGGAAACATGTCTGAAAATTCATTGACTACTGGAATATCTTCAAATTTTGCTGGCTCCTGACTTCTATCAATCACATAAGCAACAAAATGCTCACATCCTTGCCGTAGTAACTTTTTAGCTTGAATCATTGTTAAAAACTTCTTTGCTTGCTTTTGACCCTTAAACGTTACTATCCTCTCGTCTGGCGTCTTTACCATTACCTTCTTATTTCGACAATCTATCTAGGCATTGTGCTTAGATGACAAATCCATTCCTAAGATAACGTCAAACTCTCCTAGCTTAAATGGTATCAAATCTACACAAAACTTATTATCAGAAATCTCAATCTCACAATTTCCACAAACTTGATTAACAGATATACGTTCTTGATTTGCTAATTCCACAGTCATAATTTCATTTAAATACTCAACTGGATAATTTAACTTACTAACAAAATCTTGAGAAATAAACGATCGGGTTGCTCCCGAATCTATTAACACTTTGGCACATAAAGAATTCACATTAAGCGTACCTGCCACGACATCAGTATCCTGGATAGCATCTTTCACAGACATATAAAAAACTCTAGCCCTTGGAGTCTCATTTACTGCTGGAGTAGATCCCATAATTCTCAATGCGTTACTGACTGAGGTTGGTGTCTTGCAATCCCTGGCTATATGTCCTGGCTTCCCACATTTAAAGCATGTAAATCCAATAGCTGGAACCTTAACCGCTGGATTACGGGTAGGCTGATCCATGTTCACTGGCTCTCTCGCTGGCTGATTTCGGCATTCCCTCGAATAGTGCCCTTTCTGATTACACTTGAAATAAACCACGTTCAACTTATTACAGACTCCTCCATGTTTCCTCCCACATACCTGACAATCTGAAAAAGTTAGCCTCAACTGACTTGGCTGATTCACATTGACTGGACGGTTGCCCTGGCCTCCGTCGCCTGCATTTTGCTTCTTGAAATTAAAATTTCTCCTTGGCTGAAACTTGCCCTTCTTAAAATTTGGAAACTTCCCCGGTTGTGACTGGCCTTCATTCCCTTCAAACTTCCTCTTCTTACTTTCTTTTTCCTTCCGTGACATCTCGCTCTCTGTCTCTGCAATCATGGCCTTCTATACAACTCCTGCATATGTATCCAATTCAAAGATGGCTACCTTCCCTCTGATCCATGGCTTCAGACCTTGCTGTAATCTCTTAGCCTTCTTCCTGTCAGTATCTACATATGACGGCACATACCTTGACAATTCCTCAGACTTACTCTCATAATCAGCTACCGACATATTTCCTTGCTTTAACTCTAAAAACTTCAGCTCCATTTGATCCTGAACAAACTGGGGAAAATATTTTTCTAAAAACAATTCCTTAAACCTCTCCCAAATAATAACATCTATACCTTCCAATGTCTTCACAGTCTCCCACCAATAGGTGGCCTCATTCTTCAAATAATAAACATCTATCAATACTCAGCTCATACAATTCTATTTGATATACACTTCTATCTACCCTTCATTTTACCCAAAAGTCGACTAACGGATTGAAAGTTATGCTATAAACAAGTAAACATCGAACATATAGACCGACCGTCAAACAAACAAGTCACATATAGCACATAGCACGTCAAACAATCGATGACATTCTATTTATAGAGAAGTCTCATGTCATAAATAGGCTTTCAGGTATTTATTATGATTTTTAAAACATTTTTCGTAATTAAAACGGGTCGTTGGGTCAATTTTAAAGCAATAAACAAGGTTCGGTTGGCCACATCTGGCTTCAAAATAATGTTCTAATAATTATCGAGCCTTGAAAACAATTTAAAGTAATATTTTAAAGCTTGAAATTATTTTTCGGAATTTTTAAATCATTAAAAAATAATTAAATCTAATTAAATAATTAATTAAAATCAATTAATAATTAAATAAATCAATTAATTTTCGAATTAATTGACCAATTAACTAATTAATTATTAACTAAATTTAATTAACTAATTAATTCAAATTTATTTTTTTGAATTAAAAATAATTTTTGGAAATAAAATAATAATTTTTGGAATTTTCAGAAATTAAAAATGAATTTTTATAATTAAAATAAATAGGAAATCTGATTTTTAAATAATTTATAAACAGGAATTATAAATTTGCAAGTTCTGGAAAGTTCAGGGACTGAAATTCATCTTCTTCAAAAGTTCGGGGGCCTGTTTGCAATTTTGCAAACCCCCGCCGTCGACTCGTCGGAGTGTGGCCGGAGAACACGATTCCGGCCACCTCAGGCCACCAAACTGTCCAGAATTAAACTACAGGCTACCAGCAACTTGTATATGCAATCAAAACACATAACCCTTTCCAGAATTGGCCGGAAAAAGCTCAAGAAACTCGCCGGTTTCCGGTGACCCGACGTAAACTTCTAAACACAACTTCGTTCAAACCATGAATCGTCTGTTAACGAGCTATACACCAATCGATAGCAAATTTCATGAGGAACAAAACCCACTATATTTCAACATCTAATAACCCCTAGAACAAAAAGCCCTAAATTTCAATTAAGAACATTCATACGGGTTATAAACCCTAATTTTAAAAATCGAAAATTAAACTCAATTTTGAACATGTTATTGAACTCCAAATCAATCATATGACATATGAAAATCATCAGGAAAACAAGCTCTACAACATGTAATCATCAAATCATTCAAACAAACATCCGAACAAAAATTCATAATTTTAATCATAATAATTCGATAATAAAGAAAAATATGGAAATTAAACCTGGATTTCTGTAGTAAAATAAGTTCTGGAATCTGAAAGTACACTCCAAATCCTGCGTTTTGGTTACTCCAACTTTCCCAACCGATTTCAATAACACCTTGAAACTGTAGTTTGATTCTCAGAAGGTTTTATGAAATTAGGGTTTTTCTCTGAAAAATTCTATAATTATTGTTTGCAAATGATTTTCGGCACGAATTAAAATACGGTAAAGGCTCTTAATAATTACGGAAAATTAGTATCCCGTTGGATCATTCCGGATATAAAATGGTACGTTTATTTATAAAAACAGATCCAAACGGTACCGGTTTTCGGGATAATTATCCAAATCAGTACAATTTGTACTGCGGTCTTGGTCTGAGCGCCTAGTTACACGTATTACGAGGTGATAATTATAATAGTTCAATAAAAAGATCCCGTTTATCGAAAATACGAGTTTTATTGATTTACCGAGATGAATAATTTATCGAAAATATTGTGCCGGGACCCGCACAGGACAAACCGTACGCCAGATCGAAAAAGTCGAAATATGGAAAATGCTCAGAATATTGCAATTAGACTGGGAAGAATTTCGGGTTATAAAAATATAAAAACGGGTGACGTCGGTTGGTTCCCGATTATATAAAATAGTTTATAAATACTTGGAAAAAGAATTTATTAAATCCATTTATTTCCTATAAAATCATAAATCAATATAAAAATAAATAGGAAGATATGATAATTATCTATATTTTATTTTGGACATATAAAAATTAAAATACTCAATTGATATTATTTTTAAACATCCAAACACATATACCACTTAACGAATACTTCACAGAATAAATACGTAACATGCATAATATTTATTTATTTGCAAAATAATTACACGATATATCCCCGATATTACACTGATCCCCTTCCAAAGCTTCTTCAGCATCCTCATATTGAGCTTGTGTAATTTTCACATCTGCTCTCTTCTTCTTTAATCTGGACTTTGGTTGTGAAGGTGTTGCTTGAGCAGCATCAGAACTTGAAGTTCTTTTCCTCTTCAAAAGTCCAGAACCCTCAGCTTCATTTTTTCTGAGGAGTTACCTCCTTAGCTTCAACCTCCTTCTGAAAAATTACCTTTTCAACTTCTATTATCACAGGTTCTGAAGCAGGAACCTGGACTTGTTCATCCTCATCTGATTCATCTCTCATAATCAACCTTCTCTTTCTCCTTGGTGGAGATTGAGGAACAGATTTAGTTCTTTTAGTTGTAGGCCTAGAGGATGTGTCAGATTTTATAACTGGCACCTTTTGAAAAGTACCAGAGGTTGGTTTGATTTTGGATTTGAGAGGTGAGGTTCTGATGGTAGATGCTGTTGGTTGTGGTTGAAATAATTGTGCTGGTTGGAAATAGGTTCTGATGGTAGGCTGTGGTTGAAAGTTGGAAGGCTGTGTTGGTGGAGGTTGAGAGGGTGCAACTACAGGAAATTTGGGTGTGTATGTGTTGGGGTCAGAGTTTACTAAGAACTGTTTTACAGATTCAGGAATTTGAAGGGGTCTTAGTAAGTTTTTCTTATTATCAGTAGATAACAAGTCTGTGAAAGCCCTTTTATGAAGTTTAAAAGGTTGAATTGGCTCACTAAAGTTTTGGGGCTTATCAGAACAACAAAAACTATAAATAAGCTGACAGAACCTAGCAAAATAAATAGTATTTGGGTCCTCCTTCATCCTATCCCCAATAAAACCCAAAATAGCAGTAGCATAATCAAAATGAGTTTGATTTAGAAGTGCATACCCTATTTGCTGACTCAGAATTGGAATAACATCAAAGTTGGAGAATTTGTTGGCAAAAGCTCTGGTGATGCAGTTGAAAAAGAAACTCCACTCCCTTCTGATGTGGGGCCTTTTCAGTTGTCCCACCTTGGACAAACTTTTCTCATAGCCAAGATTGGCCATCATACCTTGTAGCAGTGGATCTTTAATCTGAGCATTAAAAGTATAATTTTCTGGCAGATGTAGAGCTTGTCGAATAGTAGACAAGGTAACCAGGTGCTCATCTTCCCCAGATGTGAAAATGATGCTTGGAGACCCATCTTCACCACCATCATCATATACTCCAGTCCTCCAAAACTCCAGTATCTGGGTTCCTGAGAGTGATTGTGGTTGGGTCAAAGCATACCCAATCTCACTGTGAGTAAGAAAGTCTTGGATAAAGTGAAGATCTGAAGGAACATCGTCCTTGGTGAGAATAGCCATATAATTGTTGGGGACAAACTTGGCTCCATGAAAGATAACGTCCTTTGGTGCCATTTCTGTAAGAAATTAAGTGAAAAGCTGTGTTTATGCAAGGTGTTTGATAAAATGCCTGTGAAAAATAACTTCAGAGAATAACAGAGAGTAAAAGAGAGAAAGAGAATAAGAGAGATTAGAAAAGAGTAAAAGTAGGTAAAAGATCGTAAAATCTTTTATCTCTTATATTTATATTACTCTCCACTAGTTACAACGGCTAAATTCTGAAGCATTACCGACATTGGACACCTGGCAGCATGTAATCAGTCAAAACATTATCAGTGGGCATGGTAAACGTGCATTAATTATTGCTCACATGCTGTTACCAAAACAAACATGCAACCCATCAACCAAATGATTAACACTGTTTTTATCTCACCTATTTATTTTCTGATAAAATATGACTGTTACTGTAAATACCAAAAATAAGTGAAGTATTTAAATAATGCCACGTAAGCATCAGAGTTTCCATCAGGATTTGCATCAGAACTTGACTATTATCAGAATTTAATGGTCATCGGAACATGGCTTCTATACTCAAAAAGTGAATGACTGTCTCTGTGATTCTTCACACAAATACTGACTGGTTTCTTTAGAGTTTAATCATCAGAACTTATCCTCATAATTTATGCAAACGATACTTAACTGTTTATCTGAAATAACTTAATCACCACAGTAATTTTCGTCATTCATATGGAGTGACAGTTTGTGTATGTGCAAATGATCAGATAAATATTAAAGTCTGATAAACTTCAATATATCTTAGAAATAAGGCATAACTAAGAAAAGTGCTTAAAATTTGTCTTTAATTTTGAAGTCTACTATAGAATAAATTTATGCAAGTATCCATCTCAACTGTTTGTGCTTATTTTATGCATCTTTTGGAATACTTTTGACAGTGACTTCTCAGTGTAAATGAGTTACAACTGCTATCAGAATTTATGTTGTTATCAGAATATTTCTCCAGTAATCAGAGAATTTGAAAAGTCAACAAGAAAAATTTGCTTTTTTAATGCATATTACTTAATACTAGCAATGCACTTGGGTCTTCCCTATCACATATTTACTCTAGATCTCAAAGGAGTACCTGATTTTAATTTTTCTTTTCTTTTATTTTCTTCAGATAAGTGAGGCTTATAAGTTCATCCTTAAGATTAAATGACATCAGAATTTGACAGATAAGAAGCAATAATCTAGTTTGTGACTTAGTAATAAGATACAAGGAGTAAATTTGACTAAGATCAAAATCATAGTTTGCTTGGTGGCAGTGGCTATGGGAGTGGATGCAGTTAAACTGTTTTGCATTCCAAATTTCTTGATTAAATTTCTGGTGTACTTGGATTGATTTATGAAAGTACCTTCTTCAGTTTGCTTGACTTGAAGTCCAAGAAAATAGCTCAACTCTCCCATCATACTCATTTGATATCTTGACTGCATTAACTTGGAAAATCTTTGACAAAGTTTTGTATTTGTAGAGCCAAAGATGATATCATCAACATATATATGTACCAAAAGTAAGTCCTTTTTATGGTTGAGGTTGAACAGAGTTTTATCAATTGTGCCTCTGATAAATCCACTTTCCAGAAGGAATTGAGCTAAAGTCTCATACCAAGCTCTTGGAGCTTTCTTAAGGCCATAAAGTGCTTTGTCAAACCTGTAGATAATTTAGAAATTTTGGATCTACAAAGCCTGAAGGTTGTTCCACATATACCTCTTCTTCCAATTCTCCATTGAGAAAAGCATTTTTCACATCCATTTGAAAGACTTTAAACTTCTTGTGAGCAGCATAAGCCAAAAAGATTCGTATGGCTTCCAATCTAGCAACTGGAGCAAATGTTTCATCATAGTCAATACCCTCCTGTTGAGAGTAACCTTTAGCAACCAGCCTTACTTTGTTTCTTGTAATTATTCCATCACTGTCAGTTTTGTTTCTGAACACCCATTTTGTGCCAAAAATTGATCTGTTCTTTGGTCTTGGCACTAGGGTCCAGACTTTATTTTTTTAAAATTCATTTAACTCTTCGTGCATTGCTTGCACCCAATCAGCATCTTGAAGAGCTTCTTCCACTTTCTTTGGTTCAATCTGAGATAGAAAGGAATGATAGAGACATTCATTTGATGTTGCTGTTCTAGTTCTGACACCTTTTTCAGGATCTCCAATTATTAAGTCAGGTGTGTGTGATTTAGTCCACTTCCTTGCAGATGGAAGTTGATCTCTAGAACTGAATCCTCCCTCATGATCCATGCTGTCTCCATCAGCATTTTCTGATGCTCCCCCTAAAGTTATGCTCTCTGAAATTTCAGAATTTGAGTTGGATCCTTCAGGAATTGAAGAATCAAAGTTTCCAAAATTATCAGAATTTGGCTCATCAGAACTTGTAGAATCAGAACTTGAAGAGCCAGTGACTGATTCTGATACTTCTTGAGAGTCTTGAGATGTGGTATGATCATCAGCTTGCTCCCCCTGAACAGGTGCATTTCCCTTTGGAGCAGTTACCACAGTTTCAATGACATCAGAGTTTAACCCGTCAGAACTTACAGGATCAGGATTTACATCTTCATTTTCAAATCTCAGCTGATCATGATCATTGAAATCTTCAAGTCCAGTAATCTTTTTATCATCAAAAGATATATTGATAGATTCCATGACAACCCTTGTTCTTAAATTGTAGACTCTGAAGGCTTTTGTGGAAAGTGGATATCCAACAAAAATTCCTTCATCAGCTTTTAGATCAAATTTTGATAGCTGTTTAGGATGAGTCTTAAGAATAAAACACCTGCATCCAAATACATGAAAGTATTTCAGATTTGGCTTCTTTTTCTTCACCATCTCATATGGTGTTTTTCCATGCTTGTTTATGAGTGTAGCATTCTGTGTAAAACAAGCAGTCTACACAGCTTCAGCCCAAAAATAGGTTGGTAGCTTTACTTTATCAAGCATAGTTCGTGCAGCTTCAATAAGAGTCATGTTCTTTCTTTCTACAACTCCATTCTGCTGTGGAGTTCCAGGTGCAGAAAATTCATGTTTTATTCTATGCTCTTTGCAGAACTCTTCCATGATTAAATTCTTAAACTCAGTACCATTATCACTTCTTATTATTTTAACAGAATCTTTGACTAACTTATCCAGCTGTCTGACATGATCAGTTAGAGTAGATGCAGTTTCATTCTTCTTGTGCAAGAAATACACCCAAGTGTATCTTGTGAACTCATCCACTATAACCATAGCATATTTCTTCTTTGCAATGGACATGACATTGACTGGACCAAATAGTTTAACATGCAGTAAGTGATAAGGCTCAAGAATTGAGGATTCAGTTTTGCTCTTGAATGAAGATTTTCTTTGTTTTGCCTTTTGACATGAGTCACAAAGACCATCAGGAGAAAATACTGATTTTGGAAGTCCTCTCACAAGATCTTTCTTTACTAGCTCATTTATGTTGTTAAAATTTAAATGAGAGAGTCTCTTGTGCCAATTCCAGCTTTCTTCAATTCATGCTCTACTTAACAGACAGATTGCAGAACCATCAGAATTTGTTGAAAGTCTGGCTTCATATATTGTTAGGTCACACACACTGTAGAAGGGGGTTGAATACAGTGTATAGCACAATCAAATTAAATTCAAAAAACACAAGTAACAGAAAACAAACTTTATTAAACTCTGTTACAATGTAGAACTGTCCTCTCTCAGTGGTGAGTAAAATATCACGAGAGCTGCTAAGGTTACAATGAATATTATTCTCGATAATGATAACATATATAGTGTAAACCCTATGTCTGTGTTTATATACTACACAGTTACAAGATAATCGCTAATTAATATGGAATATAATTCTGCTTCCTAAAATATATCAATCAGATATCTTTTCTTCCAAGTATTCTATTTTTCATAGAAATCCTTCTTCATGCATATCTCTTCTTGCGTTTGTCTTGATCTTCTTTCCTTTCAATCAGTCACCTTCCTAATCTGAAAGTTTCCTTTAAGTCCTGATATTATCTCCTGATAAATATCTTCTGAACCTTAAGTATTGATAACTTAAGTTCTGTCTTCAGTATAAGTGCTGATATTCAGTTAAGTACTTATTTGTCCTGTTAAGTAAGATCTGAAAACTAAACACAAATCATATTAGACATGACATTATCAAATATATCTACCAATCTCCCCTAACTTGTAAATTAGCATAATATACAAGTTTAAAAAATATTTGATGATGTCAAAAATATTAAGTACAAATGCATGAGAATTTGACTAGATAACTACAACTTACAGTCCTTAAAGCTTTACCAACTTTAACTTCTGATAACAACTTCAGTCTGTATACACATCAGAATTTGGGCAGTTGTAGATCTTGACTTGGCTTCACTTTCTGATCTCTTCGATGTCAGGAGTTGTTCTGAGATAGTTCTTTAATAAATATCTCTCAGCATATCTGAGTTCATCAATCATCCTCCTTTTAGCATCTTTAAGCTCTGCTGTATCTTCACCAGTTTGGAAGATAGCATATCTGAGATCATTAATTTTTGCTTTTCTTAACTCCTGATCTAGTCTAATGACACAGGCTTTGTCAGACTCTAGATTGAATTCAAGTCCCTTAATACCAAGATATGTTTTGATCTTTGCAGTATTAGGCTTCATCTCAACAATATCACCCTTGTGATGTCTGTACTTGGGACAGTATGTGTTGTTAGACTTTACTGAATAAAGCTTCTTCTGTCTCTGAATTTGAGTCTTTAAATAATTTACAGCACTTTCTGTTAATTCGTCCTTCACTTGAAGTAAGAATAAAACATGTTCTAGTTCCTCAAAATACTTCAGTGTTATAGCATTTTCCCTTATATGGTAAACCCTTCCATCTGCCATGAAATATAACAAGATGTGTTCTTTCAAGAAGGTATGGTAAACCATTTGTACAAATTCAAGTTGATTCAATCTTTCAGGAGTTGCTCCAACACCTAGTTCACTTAAGGAAGTTGGATCATTGGTTGTGTTCTGCACTCTTCTTACATCAACACTACCCAATCCAGATTTATCTCTTGCTTCCTTTCCAGTAACCACTCTTGCTTCAAAACCACTTGCTGCAGTCCTCAAAGGTTGAGTCTGTTTGGCTTTAGTGAATCCCGGTAGGAGTAGCTTTGAGGATTTAACATGAGAAATGTCAGAGGTTTCCTTTGACTTATCTTCTGATATCAAGCCAACTTGAGCTATGTCAGAGGTTGCTTGCTTCATAGTTATATCAGAACTAACTATATCTTGACTCTGAACAACTTGAGCCATGTCAGAGGTTGTTTTAGAAATCTTCCTTGAAGTCAGAGTAAGATTAACATCTTCATCAAAAATTTCTTCATCCATAGGAGGCACATAAACCTTTACAGGTTCACCAACCTTTTCCTTGCCCTTGGACCTTGGATCTATCTGCAATTGTGATTTGGCCTTGGTAGCCACAGGATTTTTCCTTTCTCTTATCATAATGCCTTTAGCCGTAGGAAGTTTCTTTTCAACAACAGAAGCTTCAGATTTGGAGATGACTTTTTCTAACTTAAGTCTAGCTTCTTCTTCCTTTAAACTCTCAAAGTCCATTCCTGGATTTTCTTTCAGAAATAACTGTCTTGAAATTTCTTCATCAAGTTCCAAAAGCTCATCAGAACTTATCCTTTTACCAGTATCAGAAGTTATTCTTCTCCCAGTATCAGAACTTGTTCTTTGACTTGTAGTTCCAGTTCTACTTGATGAGAGACCTCCACCTTGACCATGACCTCCACCCATTCCAGAGTTTCCCGGGTCATTACCATCATCCTTTTTCTTCAGTGTCTTTACAGATTTGCATTTGGACTTAATTACCTTCTCCCCCTTTTTGGAATCAGCAGGTAAAAGAAGAGAGACAAACAATTCCACTGAGGATTGGATCTCATTGAGTTGATCTTGCTGAGAAGCTTGATTTTTCAAAATTTCATCAATCTGAGACTGTTGCTTCTCTTGGGTTTTCTCAATGTAGGCAATTATGTCAAAGGTAGGTTTGAAAAACATCTTCTTGTCCAGCTTTGCAACTGTATCTTGCTGATTCAAGGATTTTTGAATCTTGTCCACCTTGGCCTGAGTTATAGATTGTTGACCTTGAAGGTGCCTTGTACTAAGTGCAGTAACTCTTAGCTGTGTCTTGAAATCATCATTGACTAGCATCTCATCAGCTTTTGCCAAATGTTGAGCAAGAATCTTTTCAGAAGGAACAAAACTGACTGAGTTCCATTCTTTAGTCCACTCCCGTCCTCTAGGATTTTCAATCCAAGGGACTGGTGCTTCCCCTGTAACAAACTTCTTGACTATCGCAGCTTTTGAAGGAGCTTGTAGAGGTGCATATCCAGAAGGACCAGCTGCATCAGCATCTGCATTTGTAGCAGCATTACCAGTATCATCAACATTTGCAGCATCAGAACTTACAGAGTCAACATCTTCAGCATCCTCTGATAAAAGAATAGTATGAGAGGCTATGGAGGCTTCAACATCATCCTCTAAGTGTTGATCTCCAACTATATCTGATCAACAGCCATATTCTGATGCTCACCTAAAATCTGATCTTCAGCATCTAGATGCAGAGAAGGTGTTGTAGACAATTCTGGATTAAAATCAGCATCAGGAATTGGTGTTGTTGGTGGAGTGACTTGAGTTGGTGGAGCTTCTAGATTCAAAACATGAGGCACTTCCAAGTTATGTATGTCAATTTCATCACTTGGCCCCTGGGAGAATTGTGAATTGGAGATTGATGAGTTGCATGAAGGTCTGGATCAGCACTAGGAGAATTGTGAGCTTCAACAGGGTTTTGTGAGATCAGAGATTCCTGACCCCCTTCCTTAGCTGCTGCTTCCATTCCTTTACCAGAATCTTTTTGCCAATGTTTTGAATCTTTTAGCTTTTAAGGAGACTTTAGGAGCTGTATCATCAGAATTATGCTTTCTAAGCCTTTTTAGGGGCCTAGAACTCCTAATATCAACATCCTCCTGAGAAGAGACCTTCTCAGCTTCTCTAACAACAGGTTCTGATACAGGAACCTGTTCCTCAGCATCTGATTCATCTCGCAGAATGAATCTCCTTCTCTTCTATTGTGTCTGAGGTACTTTCTTAGTCCTCTTAGGTTTGGAAGAGGAAGACTGCACTGTAGGTTCTGAAGTTTGAGGTGGAGAAGTGTGAAGTGATTGAGTAAAGGTGGTAGGTGCTGATGGATGAGGTGCAGACGGTTGGACATCAGGATATAGTACAGTGTATTTAACGGGATCATAGGTTATTAAGGCTTTTCTGACAGATAAAGGTATTAAGAGGGGTCTTAACACAACCTTCTTATTATTAGTAGATAATAAGTCAGTAAAAGCTCTTTTAGCTATTCTGAATGATGAAATTAATTCACTAGCATTTCGGGGCTTATTATCATAACATAAACTATAGATAAGCTGACAGAATCTAGAAAAATAAATAGTAGATCTATCTTCATTCATTCTGTCCCCAATAAAACCTAAGACATCACTTGTATAGTCAAAATCAGTTTGATTTATGAGAGCATACCCGATTTGTTGGCTGAATATGGGAATTACATCAAAATTGGAACATTTGTTTGCAAAAGCCTTGGTTATGCAATCAAAGAAGAAACTCCATTCCCTCCTTATGAAAGATCTCTTCAACTGGCCCAGCTTTGCCAATGTCCTCTCATATACCAGACTGGCCATCATGTTTTGAAGAACTGGATCTTCAACAGTAGAATAAACACAGTTCTCAGGTAGTTGCAGTGCTTGTCAAACCGTAGACAATGTCATAACATACTCATCCTCCCCTGATGAAATAATAATACTTGAAGACCCTTGAGCACCACCATCGTCATATACACCGCTTCTCCAGAACTCCAAGACTTGAGTACCAGAGACTGCTTCGGGTTCGGTCAGAGCATACCCAATATCAGAACTAGCAAGAAAGTCCTGAATGAAGTGAAGTTCAGATGGGGCTTCTGACTTTCTAAGAATAGCAGAGAAGTTATTAGGAATAAATGTAGCTCCATCAAAAATTATGTCCTTGGGTGCCATGAGAAATTCGTGAGAAAGAAAATTGCCAGTAAGGTGTTTGAGAAAATGTCTGAATGAAAAATCGTCAGTAGATGAGAGAGAATAAAAGTAAAAAAGAGAGAGATAAAATGTGAAAGTAAATAAAAGATTTTACAATCTTTTCTCTCTTTTACTTATACACGATAGAAAAAGTAAGCGTTGAGACACCTGTCTGACATACAGCATTAAAAGATAATTAATGGGCACGGGTATTCAGTAATCATTACTTATCACATGCAGTTTTTCAACGAAAAACCGTTCCACTTACCAAGTAATCCCATTAATCAAGGACGTGCAGTTTTATTTTAAATTTTAAAACTGTTCCCACTTAAGAAATTATTATTACTGCTTTACCAATATTCTGTAAAAATATGACCAATAAGAGAATGACCAGAAATAAACCAAGTAAATAAATACTGCCACGAGAACTTGATTTGTATCAGAGCTAAAAAGGTCATCAGAATATGGTTAGTATCAGGATTTATAATATTATCAGAATATGAAACGACTCAGAGACAAAATCTTGCAAAAATATAAAATTTCATTAATATATTGAGCAAATACATTTCATGAAATTTAAATTACATGCTTAAAAATACAAGATTGTCCTAAGCTACAAATCCTAACATCAACAGCTTTAGTCCTAAGCTAAGAAGCTAGACAAAGTTGACGGTGAAGAGAAACAGATAGATAACAATTATTTCTTCTTCCTACTCTCAACAAAAAGAACAGCAAGATGAATGATCTATTCTTGTTGTCGGAGAGCTTCTCTCCTTTCCTCTTCCAGACGCTCAAGATGGCGATGATAGTCCATATAGAAGAATAAGAGGTCTGTGAGAACCTCTTGGGAAACTGAGTCCCAGATATCATCAGGAATGGCAGTGACATGCCACTCCTGCCTCCACTCAGTATCTAGCATGGTTATCCTCATTGGATTGAATAGTCACAGAAATATTCATCTCAATATCAGAGTTTAGAAATTCACATCAGACAACAATCAGTAGTTAAGCAATTTTTAATTAAGCACAAAGATAGTAATATCTGTAAATACTGATCATAAAGTCTGATGAAACATAATCATAAACTAAGCAGACTTAGAGAAAGAACCTGAAACCATTCCAAGTTCATTTACCAATCTTGTAAAAGTAGCTTCACATAGTGGTTTGTGAAGATATCTGCTAGTTATTGATCTGTTAGAACAAAGTGCAATTACACTGTACCTTTATCCACACGTTCCCTTATGAAGTGGTACCTAATGCTGATGTGCTTTGCCATTGAGTGTTGAACTGGATTACCTGTCATAGCAATAGCACTTTGATTATTACAGTAAATAGGGATTTTAAAATATGTTAACCCATAATCCAGTAACTGATTCTTCATCCAAAGAATCTGTGCACAACAACTTCCTGCAGCAATGTACTATGCTTTTACAGTTGATGTGGAAATTGACTTTTGTTTCTTGCTAAACCAAGAAACTAATCTGCCTCTAAGAAATTGGCAGCTTCCACTTGTGCTTTTCCTGTCAATTTTGCATCCTGCAAAATCTGCATCTGAGTAACCTATTAGTTTAAAATCTGATTCTCTGGGATACCACAATCCCAGATCAGCTGTTCCCTTAAGATACTTGAAAATTCTTTTCACAGCTGTTAAGTGAGGTTCTTTTGGATCTACTCGAAATCTTGCACAAAGACAGGTAACATACATGATATCAGGTCTACTAGCAGTTAGATAGAGTAGTGAGCCAATCATACCTCTATAATCAGTAATATCTACTGATATACTAGTATCCTTATACAATTTTGTTGTAGTGGCCATGGGAGTGGATGCACTTGAACAATCTTGTATTCCAAATTTCTTCAGCAAATTTCTGGTGTACTTGGATTGACAAATAAAAGTGCCTTCTTCATTCTGCTTGACTTGAATGCCCAGAAAATAGCTAAGTTCCCCCATCATACTCATTTGATATCTTGACTGCATCAGTTTGGCAAACTTCTTGCAAAGTCTGTCATTTGTAGAACCAAAAATGATATCATCAACATATATCTGCACCAAAAGTAAGTCCTTTCCATGGTTGAGGTAGAACAATGTTTTGTCAATAGTTCCTCTGTTAAATCCACTTTCCAGAAGAAACTGAGCTAAAGTCTCATACCATGCTCTTGGAGCTTGCTTAAGGCCATAAAGTGCTTTATCAAGCCTGTAGACATGATTTGGAAATTTGGAATCTATAAAGCCTGGCGGTTGTTCAACATATACTTCCTCTTCCAATTCTCCATTGAGAAAAGCACATTTCACATCCATTTGAAAGACTGTAAACTTTTTGTGAGCAGCATAAGCCAAAAATATCCTTATGGCTTCCAATCTAGCAACTGGTATAAATGTTTCATCATAATCAATTCCCTCCTGTTGAGAATATCCTTTTGCAACCAGCCTTGCTTTATTCCTTGTAATTATGCCATCACTATCAGTTTTGTTTCTGAACACCCACTTTGTACCAACAACGGATCTGTTCTTTGGTCTTGGCACAAGGGTCCAGACTTTATTTCTTTAAAATTCATTTAACTCTTCCTGTATTGCTTGTACCCAATCAGCATCTTGAAGAGCTTCTTCCACTTTCTTTGGTTCAGTCTGAGAAAGAAAAGAATTATAAAGATATTCACTTGAAGTAGTTGTTCTAGTTCTGACACCTACGTTAGGATTCCCCATTATTAAATCAGGTGTATGTGATTTAGTCCACTTCCTTGCAGATGGAAGATTATCTCTAGAACTGGATGCTCCCCCATGATCCATGTTGTCTTCATCAACATTTTCTGATGCTCCCCCTGAAATTATGCTCTCTGAGTTGGATCCTTCAGAAATTGAGTTTCCAGAATTATCAGAACTTGGATCATCAGAACTTGATGAATTAGAACTTGAAGAGCCAGTTGTAGGTTCTGATGCTTCTTGAGATGTGGTTGTATCTTCAGTATGCTCCCCCTGTACAGGTGCATCTTCCTTTGGCGTAGTCACCACAGTTTCAATAACATCAGAGTTTAATCCATCAGAGTTTGCAGTATCAGGATTTAGACTGTTAGGATTTTTAGTATCAGAATTTAAGTCTTCATTTTCAAATCTCAGCTGATCATGATCATTGAAATCTTCAAGTCCAGTAATCTTGTCATCAAAGGAGACATAGATAGATTCCATGACAACCCTTGTTCTTAAATTGTAGACTCTGAAGGCTTTTATGGAAAGTGGATACCCAACAAAAATTCCTTCATCAGCTTTTAAATCAAATTTGGATAGCTGTTCAGGATGAGTCTTAAGAACAAAACACTTGCATCCAAATACATAAAAATACTTCAGATTTGGCTTCTTTTTCCTCACCATCTCATATGGTGTCTTTCCATGCTTGTTAATGAGTGTTGCATTTTGAGTAAAACAAGCAGTTTGCACAGCTTCAGCCCAAAAATAGGTTGGTAGCTTTGCTTCATCAAGCATAGTTCGTGCAGCTTCAATAAGAGTTCTATTCTTTCTTTCAACAACTCCATTTTATTGTGGAGTTCCAGGAGCAGAAAATTCCTGCTTTATTCCATGGTCTTTGCAGAACTCTTCCATGATCAAATTCTTGAACTCAGTGCCATTATAACTTCTTATGATCTTCACAGAATATTTGACCAATTTATCCAGTTGCTTGACATGATCAATCAAGATAGATGCAGTTTCACTTTTTGTGTGCAAGAAATACAACCATGTGTATCTGGTGAACTCATCCACTATGACCATAGAATATTTCTTCTTTGCAATAGACATGACTTCACTGGACCAAATAGATCTACATGTAGTAGGTGATAAGGCTCAAGAATTGATGATTCAGTCTTGCTCTTGAATGAAGATTTTCTTTGCTTAGCCTTCTGACATGAATCACAGAGGCAATCAGGAGCAAATACTGATTTTGGCAGTCCTCTCACAAGATCTTTCTTGACTAGTTCATTTATATTGTTGAAATTTAAATGTGAGAGTTTCTTGTGCCAATTCCAGCTTTCTTCAATTGATGCTCTACTTAACAGACAGATTGCAGAACCATCAGTACTTGTTGAAAGCTTAGCTTCATAAATGTTACCATGCCTGTATCCTTTCAGAACAACTTTTCCTGTATATTTGCTTACAACTTTACAGTGTTCTTCAAAGAAATCCACATGATAACCTCTGTCACAGATTTGACTAACACTCAGCAGATTGTGTTTAAGTCCTGAGACCAGAGCTACTTCTTTAATGATGACATTCCTAAGATTGATATTGCCATATCCCGGTGTTTTTCCAATGTTTCCATCTCCATAAGAAACACTTGGGCCAGCTTTCTCCACAAAGTCTGATAGCAGGACTTTATTTCCAGTCATATGTCCTGAGCATCCACTGTCCAGAACTAGGATGTTTTTCCTGTTGCCCTGCAATCACAAAGACCACTAATGATTAGTTTTAAGGACCCAGACTAGCTTGGATCATTTGGCCTTATTAAGTTTGTTAACATTTGCAGCGGATTTAGCATCAGAGTTTATGTTAACATTTTTCTTATCAGCATCTACACTATCAGACTTTGTATCAGAACTTACACTAGAAGGAACAATGCTAACTTTCTTTAAAGAAGATTTTATTTGATAATAATCATAGTACAAACTATGATATTCCTTACAAGTATAAATGGAATGCCATAAACTACCACAATGAAAATAAGGATTTTGTGGCCTATATCTAACAGACTGACTCTTAACTCCTGACTTTGAAGGTAAGGAGTTTATGTTCTTATTCTTCCTGTAAAAAGAAGCCAGATGGTTAGAACTTCCACAATTATGAAATATTTTTCTAGGAGCATTAGGAACAGGCTTATAATCATTGCTTTTATTCACACCTTCCTTTCCATTCCTATTTTTCCTAGGTGACTTTACCTTGTTTATATTCTTAACATCTTTCAGCTTATGCTTAAGTTGCTTCTTTGTCATTAAGCCTATGTTTACTTCAGTTGGCTTTTCCTGTTTTAGTTTGTCAGAAGTTAATTCCTCTTTAACTTCTGATTTCTCAGTTTCAGACTTTACAGCTACAAACTTAACAGGTTTTACCTTTGGCTTTTGTTTAACAACTACAGGCTTAATTTCTACAGTTCTTTTATCATTCTTGTCATCTCCATAACCTAAGCCCTCTTTCCAGTTTCCACTACTTAACAAATTCTGAGTTGTTCTGCCAGAGTTAGTCTAAGTCCTGATAATCTCTCTTTCCTTTTCTAACTCAGTTTTTAGAGATTCATTCATTTTAAGTACTTCATCCCTAACATAGAAAGCATCATCTCTATCTTTCTGAGTTTGATGGAACATGACTAACTCTTTTTCTAAATAATCATTCCTCTTTTTACAGGCAAGATTTTCAGAAGTTAATCTTTCACATGTTAAAGTTTGATCTCTATAACTAATGAACATGGTTTTAAGATATCTTCTTAACTCATTAATGTCATCAGTATGAAAGGCATAAGTAGTTTGAGGTACCTTTAACTCAGCAGCTTCAGAACTGCTATCAGCATTTGCCATCAAGACATAGTTCACCTCACTTTCAGAATCTGAAGTGTCTGTCCAGCTTTTCTTCTTTGTGACAAGAGCTTTGCCTTTGTCACTCTTCACTTTCTTGCAATCAGGAGATATGTGGCCTTTCTCACCACAGTTGTAGCATTTGACATTTGTGTAATCTCCTCTGTCAGACTTCCCTCCTTTGCCTTCAGATTTTGTGAAACTCTTCTTATCAGAACTTGCACCTTTCCTGGAAAACTTCTTTCCCTTCCTGAACTTTCTGTATGCAATCCTTGTGATTCCTTTCACCATAAGAGCACACAGCTTCATCATCTCTTCCTCAGCATCCATCTCAGGCAAGCTTTCGGTTTCTGAGTCATCATCACTATCAGAACTTGATGACTCAGTATCAGACTTTGAGATGAGCGCTTTTCCCTTGCCTTTCCTTGAGGTAGCTGCTTTGGGGGATTCTTCCTTAGCCTTAAGAGCAACTGTCCTTGACTTTCCTCCTTTCCTCTTGCTTCTTTGTTCCATCTCAAGTTCATGAGTCTTGAGCATCCCATAAATTTCATCAAGAGTTGTTTCTTCAAGATTATAGTTTTCTTTTATAATTGTGGCCTTCAAATCCCAACTTTTAGGAAGAGCTAACATGAATTTAAGGTTTGAATCTTCAAGATCATACTCCTTATCAACTAGTGACAAATCATTCAAGAGTTTGACAAATCTGTCATATAAATCAGTCAATGACTCATTAGGCTTTGAGTCAAAGTGTTCATACTCTTGAGTGAGTATAGTCTTCCTGTTCTTCTTAATCGAATCAGTTTCCTGGCATCTTGTCTCCAAGGCATCCCATATCTCCTTTGCAGTCTTGCAGTTAATTACTCTGTTTGACATTACATTATCAATGGCACTATGCAGCAAGTATCGTACCTTAGCATCCTTAGCAATTGATGCGATATCTTCAGCAGTATAATCACTCTTCTCCTTTGGTACAGATTTTGCTGCTTCACCTGCAACTGCAACTGCGAGTTTGGTTGGCTTGTGAGGTCCTTCATTGATTCTGTCAAGATATTCTGGATATGTAGCTTCCAGAAACATAGTCATCCTCACCTTCCATATGGGATATTCAGATGGTTTCAGTATGGGAACTCTAATAGCCTCATATCGACTATGGATTTGAGTCTTTGGAGGTTCTTCAGTTTTGATGGGCTTGGTTGGAGTTTCTGCTTCAGACATTATTGTTTTTGTATCTTAAACTGTTTGTGTGTTAACAAATAGGCTCTGATACCACTTGTTAGGTCACACACACTGTAGAAGGGGGGTTGAATACAGTGTATAGCACAATCAAATCGAATTCAAAGAACACAAGTAATAGAAAACAAACTTTATTAAACTCTGTTATAATGTAGAACTGTCCTCTCTCAGTGATGAGCAAAATATCACGAGAGCTGCTAGGGTTACAATGAATATTATTCTCGATAATGATAACATATATAGTGTAAACCCTATGTTTATGTTTATATACTACACAGTTACAAGATAATCGCTAATTTATATGGAATATAATTCTGCTTCCTAAAATATATCAATCAGATATCTTTTCTTCCAAGTATTCTATTCTTTATAGAATTCCTTCTTCATGCATATCTCTTCTTGCATTTATCTTGATCTTCTTTCCTTTCAATCAGTCACCTTCCTTATCTGAAAGTTTCCTTTAAGTCCAGATATTATCTCCTGATAAATATCTTCTGAACCTTGAGTACTGATAACTTAAGTTATGTCTTCAGTATAAGTGCTGATATTCAGTTAAGTACTTATTTGTCCTGTTAAGTAAGATCTGAAAACTAAACAAAAATCATATTAGACATGACATTATCAAATATATCTAACATATATGTTACCATGTCTTTAACCTTTCAGAACCACTTTGTCTGTAGAATTACTTACAACTTTACAGTGTTCTTCAAAGAAATCCACATGATAACCTTTGTCACATATTTGACTCACACTTAGCAGATTGTGTTTAAGTCCTGAGACAAGAGCTACTGATTCAATTATGACATTCCCAAGATTGATATTGCCATATCCCAGAGTCTTTTCCATGTTGCCATCTCTATAAGAAACTCATAGGTCAGCTTTCTCCACAAAGTCTGATAGCAAGACTTTATTTCCTGTCATATGTCCTGAACATCCACTATCCAGAATCTGAATATTTTTCCTGTTGCCCTGCAATTACAAAGACCACTATTGGTTAGTTTTAAGGACCCAGACTGTGGCGCCCTCCAAACCCGGGTCAGAAGTTTGGGGTCCACACACATACCTTATTTATAACCTGCTTATAATAACAATACTAAAGATAATAATAATATGCAATGACCCTACTTACCAACTACCACGGATCGCAACAGGTTAAAGTATACACACAAGCCAAACACACTAATATATTACATACCGATTAAATCCCAACCATTCAAACTCAAACTGAGTATTAAACATATTACAAACTTTTACAAATTTACATTATTCCAAAAGAAGCCTACTAGCTCAGCTTCAACAGCCTTAATCCCTAGCTCTCGTACTGGACTGGGGATCCTTGCTACTAACTGGTTCCTTCTTAACTGGAAAGAGTATAAATAACATCACACAAATGAGCTAACTAGCTCAGCAAGTCACAATGACAAAACTGAGAATAATGATCATCAAGTGAATATGGTTATGATATCAAGTGAACAATGGATTATGATTTAGAATTGGATACTATATTTTTATTTTAAAACCAAGGTTAGGCTGCTGATCAGTCACGCACTAACCCCGAGCAAAGCACACAATATTGCTCTAACTACTGGATCCAAGGCACACATTGGCCTAACTTGGCCATTATATGGTCTGACCACGAATCTGGTCCACATTTTTATAAAAACAATCCAATTCTAACATAATAACAAAATTAAACAATAATAAACAATAATCAGAATCATTAACAATAATGAGTGTTTAACAATGAAAGGGTTTCAACCCTTGTGTGGATCAACAAGGTACTTTCAAGGCTTGGATGTTGGGTAATGAAAGAATTGGATAACAAAGGAATCAATGTTTCAGGGTTTCAAGAATTTGGTCTTTCAAAGTATAAGATACCATGGGTTGAGTATATAATATAATTCAGTTCAGTGTCTGGTATTTAGTTTGTATGTATTTGTGGAGTAGTATCGTAGATTTGTGGTTCGTGTTTGGGTATACAATAATCAATGGCTTAGAAAGAATATGGTTCATGGCTCAAGAACAATAACTGAAATCAGGGTTTAGGTTTATGTGCTTCAAAGCACTTGCAATGTCAACAAGACTATCAAGTACTACAATATCTCGAGAAAGTTCAGAACACTTGCCTGGTATTAGCTTACTATCCTGCACTCACTTCCCATCACAATCGTTTTACTTCTCAACTACCTGTTTCCCTTTCCTATGTCTTACCTCTTCTGCTCACATATTATAAGCATTTATCAATCATCATAAAAATAATTCGAAAATAATTAAATTTATATAAAATCAACCTTTGATTCTGCAGTAAAACAGGTCCTGGAATCTGATAGTACTCCTTGAGACCTTCAAATTGGTTACTCCAACTTTCCAAACGGATTTCACTAACACCTTGAATTTGTGGTTTGATTCTCAGAAAGGTTTATGAATATATGATTTTTCTCTGTAAAATTATATAATTATCTGTCTGTAAATGATTTTGATACGAAATAAAATACGGTAAAAGGCTATTTATATTTACGGGAAATTAGTATCCCGTTGGATCATTCCGGATATAAAACGGTACGTTTATTTGTAAAAACTGATACAAACGGTATCGGTTTTCGGGATAATTATCCAAATCAGTACAATTTGTACTGCGGTCTTGGTCTCAGCGCCTGGTTACACGTATTACGAAGTGATAATTGTGATAGTTTAATAAAAAGCTCCCGATTATCGAAAATACGGGTTTTATTGATTTACCGAAACGAATATTGTATCGAAAATGTTGCGTCGGGACCCGCGGAGGACAAACCATACACCGGATCGAAAAAGTCGAAACATGGAAAATGCTCGGAATATTACAATTAGGTTAGGAAGGAGTTCTCGGAAGAGTTTCGGGTTCCAAAAACGTAACAACGGTTGACGTTGGTTGGTTCCCGTTTTTATAAAATAGATTTTAAATACTCGGAAAAAGATTTTATAAATTTCATATGATTCATATAAATTCATAAATCAACATAATAATAATTAGGAAGATATGACAATTATCTATATTTTATTTTGGACATATAAAAATTGAAATACTCAATTAATACTATTTTTGAATATTCAAATACAAATAACACTTAACAGTTAATTCACAGAATAGATACTGAACACACATAATAATTATTTAATAGCAAAAATAATTACACGATATATCCCGGATATTACACAGACTTGCTTGGATCCTTTGTCCTTTTTAAGTTTGTTAGCATTTGCAGCGGATTTAGTTTCAGAGTTTATGTTAACATGCTTTTTATCAGACTTTATATCAGACTTTGCATCAGAATTTACACTAACTTTCTTTAAAGAGGGTTTTATTTAATAATAATCATAGTACAAACTATGATATTCCATACAATTATAAATAGAATGCCATAAACTACCACAATGAAAATAAGGATTTTATGGTTTAAACCTAACAGATTGACTCTTAGCTCCTGATCTAGGAGGTAAAGAGTTTATATCTTTATTTTTCCTGCAAAAAGAAGCAAGATGGTTAGAGTTTCCACAATTATAGCATTTCTTTCTAGGAGCATTAGGAACAAGCATATAATTATTGCTTTTATTCACACCTTCCTTTCCATTCCTATTTTTCTTAGCTTCCTTGACCTTGTTTACATTTTTAATCTCTTTCAGCTTATACTTAAGCTGCTTCTTTGTCATTAAGCCAACATTTACCATAATTGGTTTATCTTGTCTTAGTTTTTCAGATGTTAATTTGTCCTTAACTTCCTTTTCAGATTTTGACTTGTCAGAATTTGACACTTGACAGGATTAACTTTAGGCTTTTCAGCTTTCTTGGTAAAGTTTGGTTTAGATGACATCGTTTCCTTTTCTTCTTTATCATCTAGATAAGCTAGTCCTTCTTTCCAATTTCCATTTTCTAAGATTTTCTGAATTGTTCTTCCAGAGTTAGTCCAAGTTTTGATTATCTCCTTTTCCTTTTCTAGTTCAGATTTAAGAGATTTATTCAATTTTAGCAGTTCATCTTTAACATACAAAGCATCATCTCTTTCTTTCTGAGTTTGATGAAATATAACTAAATCTTTTTCTAAGTAGTAATTTCTATTTCTAAGAGCAAGACTTTCAAATTTTAATCTTTCATTTTCTAAATTCTGATCTCTAAAACTAATTAACATGGTTTTAAGATATAATCTTAGCTCAGAAATATCATCAGTATGAAAAGCAAGATTTGAATGAGGTACCTTCAATTCAGGAGTTCCAGAACTGCTATCAGCATTTGCCATCAAAGCATAGTTCACCTCTTCTTCAGAATCTGAAGTGTCTGCCCAGTTTTTCTTCTTTGTGATAAGTGCCTGACCGTTATCACCTTTTCCTTTCTTGTAGTCATGAGAGATGTGGCCTCTTTCACCATAATTGTAGCATTTGACATTTGGGTTGTCTCCTATGTCAGACTTTCCTCCTTTGCCTTCAGTCTTTCTAAACCCTTTCTTTTCAGAACTTCCACCTTTCCTGGAATACTTCTTACCCTTTCTGAATTTCTTGTAGGCTATCTTTGTGATACCCTTCACCATAAGAGCACACAGTTGCATCATCTCTGCATCAACATCCACTTCAGATAAATTTTCAGATTCTGAATCATCATCATCAAAATATGATGACTCTGAATCAGACTGTATGATGAGAGCCTTTCATTTTCCCCTATTTGAGACAACCACTTTAGGAGATTCCTCCTCAGCTTTAAGGGCAACTGTCTTTGACTTTCTTCCATGCCTTTTGCTCCTTTGATCCATCTCAAGTTCATGAGTCTTGAGCATACCATAAATTTCATCAAGAGTAGTTTTAACAAGGTCATAGTTGTCTCTATGGTAGTAGACTTCAAATCCCAATTTTCAGGAAGAGCTAAAAGGAATTTTAGATTTGAGTCTTCAAGATCATATTCCTTGTCCACCAGTGACAGATCATTCAAGAGTTTGGAAAATACGTCATATAAATCAGTTAGTAACTCATCAGATTTTGAGTCAGAGTGCTCATACTCCTGTGTGAGTATTGTCTTCCTGTTCTTTCTGATGGCTTCAGTTCCCTGGCATCTTGTCTCCAAAGCAAACCATATTTCCTCTGTAGTCTTGCATCCAATTACCCTGTTTGACATGACATTGTCAATTGCACTATGAAGTAAATGCCTTACCCTTTCATCCTTGGCAATAGATGAACAATATCACTAAGAGCTGCTAGGTTACAATGAATACTGTTCTCGTGAATGATAACACATATAGTGTAAACCCCGTGTTTATATAGTACACAGTTACAAGATATCTCTTAATTGATATGAAATATATCTCTTCCTAAAATATATCAATCAAATATTATCTTCTACAAGTCTTCTAGTCATCCAACTCCTAGGGCATATCTTCCTTTGTTTTAGTCCAGATCGTCTCCTGTAAAACAGCTGCATTCCTTATCTGAAGTACCCGCACTTAAGTCCTGATATAAATCCTGACGGCCTTAAGTTCTGATATAAGTTCTGACTTCAATAAGTTCTGATTTCCAGTAAGTCCTTATAAATCCTGATATTAAGTTCTGAAACTAAACAAATCAGATTAGACATGACATCACAAATATATCTAACAAATGATCCTGTCATAGGGGAGGCAAATATAGCACATTCAAGTGCCAGTGTGTTGCAATACACACAAGGGTTTGAGACTGGTGCACATGGAAGTAACCCAGTCAAATCCCCTCCAATTCAATAGGAGGTTCCCACGCCTAGTGAAGAACAACAATTAGCCATAACCATAGAGCAATTTGTGAGTAAAACTGTGACTTCAGTCACAGGTGCTTCTGAACCATCTACCTCACAACCACAACAACCTCACATTCTCTCTCAGTAGCTACAAGAATCAGGCTCTCAACCAACTTCTGTAGATGATCTACTAGTAGAGCATATTTCTGGACTTCCAAACATCTCACAGCATCTTTTAACTTCCAACATGAGCAAACAAGATTATCAAGCGATCTTGCTTACATATATGAAGAAGTTGAGAAGCAGAAAAAGAAAATTGTCAATGATGAAGAGCAAGATGGGAATAGGGATGCATGGCTCTACGATGACTATGTCTTGGAAATGGATCAAGTCTTGGCCAGATTTAAGGAAAAATACATCACTATTTTGGGCATCAATGCAAAGGACTTGACTCCACAGGTTGTATATGATGCCATCACAGATGTATACAAAGCTCAGCTCAAAGCATTTCATCTTTTTGGTAAAGCTCTGGAAGTCAAGCTAACTGGTCATAAAGATAAGATCAGAAAATTGGTTAATGAGAAGATGGATAAGATAATACCCTCTCAAGAACAGATCACTACCAAATTCAAGCACTTTACTGAGCAAATGTCAAGGATGGATATTGCTTCTATTGAGAAAGAAGTCAAAAATCTCAAAAAATCTTTCATCAATCTCCATACACTTATCCAGCTACAAATCACTTACTCAAATGACACTAAGGTCAAGCTGGACCAACTTTACCAAAGCAGATATGAGCCCTCGGCTTTTCTTATGGAAGGCATCAAACAGGCTGTAGATGAAACTTTTGGCACATCTACTAGTTCTTTTCAGCCTGGCTCCATCTCCACAAATCTTCAAATTCAATCTTTACAAGGCCAAGTCTCCGCACTGCAAGACTCCAACTCTTCTCTCACTGCACAAGTTCAAGCCTGTCTCTTGTCAAGAGCCAACAAACAGACATCCAGATCCTGGTAGACTCTCATAAGCATCTTCAAATGCAGAATTCTATAGCTTTGGGAGCCATCATGGGCAAACTCAACATACCTCTACCTTCTCTACCTGAACAGGTAAGGCCTGAAATTCCTACTCCCATCCTCATGCCTGCCAACAAGACTAAGGGGGAGATAGAGGCTAGGCTAGAAAAATCAAGATCATCTACTTAACATGTCCAAGGTGCTGAAAAGAGCTCAAGTCAAGAAGCTGATATTAGAATGTAGAGACTTTTTAAAGCAGCTGAGGGTCCCAGTTGATAAGTGGCATTTTATACCACTTAGAACGTCTTATAATGGCTTGAATTGATGTCTTGAAATCAGGTATTTTGTGTATTTGATGCGTTTTTCTAGTGTTTTTGCATTTCAGGGTATAACTTGCGTATGTAGGAAGAATTCATCAAAAATAAGCCTAGGGAAGTGTGTGGCATTGATTGTGGAAAGTTGGGGGCAGAATGCAGCAAAATCATGAGCAGAATTCAGAATTTTCCAGAAGGTGCTTGGGCGCCCGCTCAGGATGCTGGGGCGGCCTCCTGGGAGCTTGGGCGCCCGCTCAGGAATCTGGGGCGGCTGCTCAGGGACGAAAATTTTAATACTGAATTTTATAATCCTTATTCTGATGGACTTCTGAGATGGCTGGTTTTTGTGGGCTTCTATATAAGTAGTTCTCAGAGACATTTCACATAAGTGTGGTATCAAGCAAGGAGCAAGGAGAGAAGGAAGAAGACCGTTTTAGCACATCGCAACGAAGAAGAGGAAGCATACGTTTTCTTGTGATTCTTTTATTCGTTGTATCAGTGGATGCTAGTTTTCTTTACTTTGAACCTTATTACTCTTGTGACATACTCTGGTTTTAATAAGTATTTTTTATTAGTTTATATTGTATGTATTATCATGTTTTCATTGGAACCCATGGTGACGATGAGTTCAATTATGAACTAATCGTTGTCATGGGATTCTAGCGGATTTACTTATGGATTTCAATAATTAATTGTTTCGATATCTTGGTGTGTGGTGATTGATTGATATCCTAGTATTGGTTGTGCTTATTCATCTTATGTGCGTAGCTAACATATAAGATAGCGTGTTAATCTCTATTGAAGCAATAGTGAATATAGAGGTTTAGAACTTGCAATGCTAGTATAGGTTCATGTATGTGTATGCATGATTCGTAGGTAACTCTAACCGTTTTACTTGCCCTATGTAATCATTATGGATAACTTGTGCTTAAACCGTTATGTTGTCAAATTCTATAGACATATAGGGTCTCAATATAATTGGTGCCTATTCAGCTTCTATCTCTTTTGTGGATGTCTGGTAGAATGGTACTCGTGCAACAAAAGTTGGTGTTTATCAGTTTCGTGTTATCTAATTAGTGTCATCACCATCACATGCTAAGGTTAAGAACGAAAAGGCTATTGAATGAAGTATTTAATGAAGTTAGAATCCCATGTTTGTCATATATATTAATTCAACCATTCTTGTTCTCTTAGTTATAATTGTTAGTTTAATCTCTTAGTTTAATCAAAACCCAATTTGTTATTTGTCTTAGCATTGAGCAATAACCATACATTGTTGCATAGGTGCATAAATTGAACTTAACCTAAACCAGCCTCTGTGGGAACGAATCTGATTTATATCTTATACTACTTGTGAACGTTATACTTGCATGAATATTAGCGCGTGTTTTCACCCTAACAAGTTTTTGGCACCGCTGTCGAGGACTCGGTGTTAATTTTTAGTTTATGTCATTTTCATCAGTGGTCGTCAAAGTTCACTAACTTGGATTCTTTTACTTTCACGGTTTATTTGTTTGTGTTTCTGGTACTCATTACAATGGGAGATCCAGCAGCACGAACGAAAGCCTTGATGGATTTTTCTCAACCCAAGATCAATGACATTCAATCTAGTATTGTCCGGCCAGCTATCACAGCTAATACCTTTGAGATCAAGCCTGGCATAATTCAATGGGTATAGAATTCAATCCAGTTTGGAGGTTCTCCAACGGAAGATCCCAATACGCACATTAGGGGTTTCATAGAGATCTGCGACACCTTCAGGTTCAATGGTGTTTCCGAAAATGCTATTAAGCTGAGACTGTTATCATTCTCTCTGAGGGACAAGGCTAAGAGCTGGTTACACTCTCTACCAGCTGGTTCAATTACTACTTGGGAGGATCTTGCTCAGAAATTCCTTACTAAATTCTTCCCTATGGCGAAGACAGCTGCAATGAGGAACGCTATTACTCAATTTACGCAGCAAACGGGAGAATCGCTATATGAAGCTTGGGAGCGCTACAAGGAGATGCTTAGGAAGTGTCCTCATCATGGAATTCCTGATTGGATGATCATCACTTGTTTTTATAATGGGTTGAGAGCATAGTCCAGACCCATGCTCGATGCAGCATCAGGTGGAGCCTTATGGGCGAAGAGCTATGAGGAAGCTTATGATCTAATTGAACTAATGGCTGCTAATGAATATTAGTATCCAACCCAGAGATGTCCACAGGGCAAGGTAGCAGGAGTTCTTGAAGTGGATACAGTTACGGCTATCACTGCTCAACTAAAGGCGTTGTCTATGAAGATCGATTATCTGGCTAACTTGGGTGTTAAGCAGATAACCAGTGTTTGTGAGCTGTGTGCAGGTCCGCATGCGACGGTGCAATGTGCTATATCTAGTAACTCAACTCAGTTTGTGAGCAACTTTCAGAGATCGCAGCAACCAGTTTCAGACACTTATCATCCTGACAACAGGAATCATTCTAACTTCAGCTGGAGCAACAATCAGAATGTGATACAACAGCCGTTCCAGCAGTTTGGAAATAAGCTATTCAACCCTCCTGGTTTTCAGCAACTCCAACTTCAACAACAAACTCATGGTGCATGTCTATCTTCGAATGAAAAATCTGAATTGGAGGAGTTGCGGCTTATGTGCAAAAACCAGGCTCTTATTTGTCAAAGCCAGGTTGTTTTAGACTCTGGAGAATCAAATAGGGCAAATTGCTAATGCCTTATTGAATCGACCACCAGGAACGCTCCCGAGTGATACAGAAACAAATTCAGGCAAGAGGGAAGTTGAAGAATAGGTGAACGCCATCACCTTAAGGTCTGGAAAGGTCGCAAGCCCCCAAATTCAACAAGATGAAGAGCCTGGAAAATCTCAAGTTTCAGAAAATGCAGTTGTGGCTGAAGAAGAAGTGCAGAAGGAAGCAGAGGTGGAACCAATGAAGACTACTGTGGAACACACTCCTCCTGAGGGTAATACAGGGGAGGAATAGATCTATCATCCACCTCCTTTTCCTAAGAGGCTGCAGAAGAAGAAGCTGGATAAGCAGTTTGAGAAGTTTTTGGAGGTGTTCAAGAGGAGTAAGAGAAGTCATGATGGTTCAGAACCATACCAAACCCTAAAAATCCAAACACAACTAGCTCAAACCTCAGCTCAACCTATAACATCAACTATCTCAAACATCAAACCACCTCAAACCTCAAAGCCAAAATTTCTGTACAAATAAACAACCAATTCTTTCCTAAAAATTCCAATCACCACAAGCCAAACAAGTCTCAAGAAAATCTCAATCCTACCTTTAACCAAGCCTTCACTAAAAGTCAATCTTAAATCTGTTGGAAGAAAAATTAAGAAAGTCAAGTCTTCTGAAAAAGTTGAAGTCACTGAAAGGGCCATCTGGAACTGTTTCAAGCAATCTGACTTCCTACCTTTAAATTGGTGCATCTCAGATGAAGATCATTTTCAACAACTTATTGAGGAAATAGTCAGAGTCTGGGTTGTATCTCTTAGGGAAGTTAGAATTTTCTATAAAGATGGTTCTTTCACCTTTCTTGGCAGTGATCTAATGGATTCTCTCTCTCCCACGGAAATTAAGAGAATAATAAGTTTGTTAAAGGACAAGGATACTGCCACAAGGGCATGGAGATCAGTTATAGCCGAGTGGTTGATTGAAAGGGAAGAAACAAGAAAAAGGAATGAAATTAAAGCTGAAGAGAGAAGAAGAAAGTATGATGAAGAAATTGAGATGTTTATAAAAAGATCAGAAGAGCCTAAGGCAAAAAAAATGAGCAGGATCTCTATGGATGGGAAATTTCTAAACATCAAAACTAGTGGATTCTCAAGATTTATAATAAATTTTCTAGACAGTGGTTATCCCAAGGTAGCAAGACAAAAACTTGTAGAAGCTCTAAGTGGAACACCTATTATAGAAGAATTATGAATTCTTGATCACTTGAAGGATGTTCTTAGGGAAGAATCAGATACAAAAACTGTCTTTACCTGATTCTTGTAACCATTGAACTTTGTAAATCTTATGTTGTACAAAAATTGTAATTCTATCAAGCATTGTGTATTAATTTTATTTTCCATCATTTTAAACTTGGTGTTAGTCTTGTTAACAGGCATGAATTTGTGTTAAGCAATCTTCTAACAAATTGGGGGAGATTGTTGTGCAAGACATACCTGTACCTTAACAAGACTAAGACAATTTGTCAACACTAAGTAAGTTGTATTGTTATCTTAATTTGTATTTCGTACTTGTAATATTTTAAAGTCTGTAAAAAAGCAAAGGAATAGACTGGAGTCTTTTTCCTTAAACAGTATCAAGCCTAAGGATTCTATCTGGAAGAAGATCGAGATGATCATGCCTCAGAAGAATTTTGAAGAAGCTTGGAGTTGAATAAATCTGTTTAGATAAAAATACTCTAAGTCAAGATATCTACAAGTCACAGATTTAGTATACTAGAGAAGTCATTCGAGAACTCCAAATGACTTATCGAGAAGTCAGGAAAGCTACTAGAGAACTCAGAGAGATATCGACAGGTCAATTGAAGATATGAAGTTTGGAGATATCGACAAGTCATTTCTTCACTAGAGAACTCAGAGTTATCGACAAGTCTACATTCATTAGAGAACTCTGAGTTATCAATAAGTCAAAGTCCACTAGAGAACTCAGAGATATCGATAAGTCAAAATTCACTAGAGAACTCTAAGTTGTCGACAAGTCAAAGTGAAGACATGAAGTTGAGAGATCTCGACAAGCCAAAGTCTCATTCGAGAACTCAAAGACCTCTTGTAATATCTGGGATATACCGTGTAATTATTTTGCTAATAAATAATTATTATGTATGTTTAGTATTTATTCTGTGAATTATTTGTTAAGTGTTAAATGTGTTTGGATGTTTAAAAATAATATTAATTGAGTATTTTAATTTTTATATGTCCAAAATAAAATATAAATAATTGTCATATCTTCCTATTTATTTTTATGTTGATTTATGATTTTATAGGAAATATATGGATTTTATAAAATCTTTTTCCGAGTATTTAAAACACTATTTTATACAATCGGGAACCAACCGACGTCATCCGTTTTTACGTTTTTATAACCCGAAACTCTTCTGAGAACTCTTTCCTAACCTAATTGTAATATTCCGAGCATTTTCCATATTTCGACTTTTTCGATCCGGAGTACGGTTTGTCCTGTGCGGGTCCCGACGCAACATTTTCGATACAGTATTTGTTTCGGTAAATCAATAAAACTCGTATTTTTGATAAACATGAACTTTTTATTAAACTATCACAATTAACACCTCGTAATACGTGTAACCAGGCGCTGAGACCAATACCGCAGTACAAATTGTACTGATTTGGATAATTATCCCGAAAACCGGTACCGTTTGGATCAGTTTTTATAAATAAACGTACCATTTTTTATCCGGAATGATCCAACGGGATACTAATTTTCCGTAATTATAAATAGCCTTTACCGTATTTTATTTCGTACCGAAAATCATTTGCAAACAGTAATTTTATAGTTTTTACAGAGAAAATTCATATATTCATAAACCTTTCTGAAAATCAAACCAACAAATCAAGGTGTTAGTAATCTCTGTTTGGAAAGCTCGAGTAACCAAATCGAAGGTCTTGAGGAGTACTTTTAGAATCTATGATCCATACACCTGCAGAAATCAAGGTTATTTTTGTATAATTTTTATTATTTTCGAATTATTTTAATTAAAAATATGAATTTTTGTTCGGATGATTGTTTGAATGATTTGATGATTGCATGTTGTAGAGCTTGTTTTCCTGATGATTTTGATATATTATATGACTGATTTGGAGGTTAATAACATGATCAAAATTGAGTTTGATTTTTGAATTTTGAAATTAGGGTTTATAACCCGTATGAATGTTCTTAATTGAAATTTAGGGCTTTTTGATCTAGGGGTTATTAGCTGTTTATATAGTGGGTTGTGTTCCTTATGAAATTTGCAATCGATTGGTATATAGCTCGTTAACAGAGGATTCGTGAATCGAAGGGAGTTGTGATTTTAAGTTCACGTCGAGTTCGCCGGAAATCGGCGAACTTCTCGGCCCAATTCCGGCCAACTCAGGGATGGGTTGTGTGATTTGATGGCATGGTTAGATTCCACGTGTGGTGTAGATCATATCTGGAGGTAGTGGTGGCCTGAGCATCCCTGAATCGTCTTCTCCGGTGAGACAGAGCATTTTCCGGCGACCCCCGTGTAAAATAACAGTTTGATACCTAAACTTTTGGGGGCGATGCAGTTTGGTCCCTGAAGTTTCCAGAGTTTGCAAAAATATGATTCTTGTTTTAAAAATGTTGAAAAATCATATTTTCTATTTATTTTATTAATAAAAATTCATTTTTAATTTCTGAAAATTCCGAAAATTATTATTTTAATTCCAAAATTTATTTTTAATTTAAAAATAAATCTGAATTAATTAGTTAATTAATTTTAGTTGATAGTTAATTGATTAATTGGTCAATTAATTCGAAAATTAATTGATTAATTAATTTAATTAATTATTAATTGATTTTAAATAATTATTTAATTAGATTTAATTATTTAAAAATGATTTAAAAATTCTGAAAAAATAGTTTTGAGCTTTAAAATATTGTTTTAAATTGTTTACAATGGTTGATAATTATTATAAAATTGTTTTGGAGCCAGATTTGGCCAACCGAACCCTGTTTATTGCTTTAAAATTTATCCAACGACCCGTTTTAATTCCAAAAAATATTTTAAAAATCATTTTAAATACCCGAAAGCCTGTTTACAACCCGAGTCTCCTTTATAAATAATTTATCATTGATTGTTTGACGTGTTACGTGTTATATGTGACTTGTTGATTGATTATCGGTCTATATGTTCGGTATTTACTTGTTTATTATGTAACTTTCAATCCGTTAATCGAATTTGGGAGAAAATGCAGATCACCAATACATTGGGATGAAGTTGGGGAACGCAAGATTTTGGGTCCAGAATTAATTCAACAAACTAAAGAAAAGATTGAACTCATTCGAAAACGACTCGATGCAGCGCAAAACAGGCAACGCAAACATGCAGACCAAGCAAGGAAGGATATGGACTACCAGGAAGGAGAAAACGTATTACTCAAAATATCGCCATGGAAAAGATTGACCAGATTTGGCAATAAGGGTAAATTGAAGCCACGATACGTCGGACCATTTGAAATTTTGAAGAAAGTGGGAAAAGTTGCGTACGAATTAGCTTTACCGCCTCATATGCAACATATTCACAATGTGTTTCACGTGTCGATGCTTAAGCGATATAATCCTGGTTCTAGGCATGTAATAGAATATGAACCGATAGATATCCAACCTGATTTGTCTTTTGTAGAACAGCCAGTAAGAATTTTAGATCGACGAGAGAAAGTATTGAGAAATAACTCTGTATATTTAGTGCGAGTATTGTGGAGAAATCCTATGGTTGAAGAATCAACCTGGGAACTTGAAAGTGAAATGTTAGAGAAATACCCTCATTTGTTTTCGTAGAAGATTCTGAGGACAGAATCCTATTAAGGGGGGAAGAATGTATCGACTGGGAAATTTACGTCTGTATTATATTATATTTATAATAAATAAGGTATGTTAATGTGTCATTTATGTGTGATTATCTGTTAAACCCTAATTGTTATGTGTTACGTGTATTCCGTGTCATTTCTGTATTTTTAAGGTATTTTCCAGATATTTTATTTCACATTCATAGCTTTCATTTCAAACGTTTTACAACTCAAACAATGATTTTTAAAGCCGGTATTAATAATAATTTCTAAATTATTTTCTAAATTTAGAAATTCAAATTTAGTTACTTAATTAATTATTTAATTACTTATCTAATTATTTATCTAATTATTTATTTATTTATTATTTAGTAATTAAGTTATTAATTAATAATTAAGGATTAAAATGAATCGAATAGTATTATTTAAAGAGTCGATAATTAGTTAAATAAAATGAGTAACTCGTATTCATACGGGTAATTGAACGATAAATTCGATTATTATTATGATTATCAGGACGATAGTTAATGATTCGTAAAGTATCGTAATAATTATTATTCGTATCGGGTAATTAAATACAAATATTTAATTTAAATCGTATAAATTGTAATAATAATCGTAGTGTTTCGATCATTATGTGAAGAATGCGAACAACTCGTAGAAATACGAGTAATTAATCGTTGAATTGAATTTTGATTCGAATAATAGTGTATTTATTCGATAGTTATTGTACCAGCTGATTGTATCGATTATTTATTTATAAATAATCGATCTAATCAAATAAAATATATTAAATTATAAATAATTGTAATAAAATTTTGATTAATCCTAATAATTAGGGATTAATTATTTTAAATTATTAAATAATTACTTATTAATTACTTATTAGTTATTTATTATCTATTAATCATTAAAAATGATTAATTATTTCGATAATTAATCAAGTAACTTTCAATAAATCATAACTTATTTATTTTAACTCCAAAAATTATAGAAAAATTATTTTTGACTTATATTTTTCTTAAATAATTATTTTAGGATTTAAAAATTTGTAATAATTACTTATATTGAATAATAAATTGAATTATCAGTGTTTAATTGATAATAATTCAACCGTTAGTCCGAATTGAGCGAAACGAAAGCCATTTTACTCAGAAAAATGAATTCTTTTCATTAAAAATAATATGAAGACCTAATTTCTTCTAGAAATTAGTTGACTTTATTAATTACTTGATTATCAGTCGAAATGCGTGCCGAGATGAGTCCGAAAAATTACGGAAAAATGAGAAATGAGGCAAAAGATGATCAGCGGAGCAATCAGCAAGTCGATTTTGATTCTAAAAATTATTTTAACTATAAAAAAAATGATTATGTGCTTATGTTCTTATGTGTATTATGTGGTTAAACGAGTCTTACTTGCTTATATTTAATATAAGAGTCAGTCATGAGCGCATGGGTAGATAATAGGAACGAAATGAAGTCGATTCAAGATGCAATTGAAGTACAAAATGACTTAACCAGTCAATTTTGCTAACAGAAGCTAAGCCAGCAAGGCAGGTCGAGTAGGTGATAAATGAAAGTGATTTAATTACAGTAAGTCGCGCAGAAGACAAGTTTCTCCCCTATTCTACTTTCAGAATAGTAATATTCATTTCAAATTCTTATTACGCTTGTACTCTTTTAATTCTCTTTCTCATATTCCATTTCGAATCTTGATTTATTCTTTTTATTTGAATTCATTGTTCATATACAGTTCGTTATTCACAATTATTGATATATTCTGGTGATTAGAATATATCAAAGCATACTGATTATTCCGGTTGCTATTCCAGGGACTGGATAATACTACTTTGGGGATTAAGTTTACTTAATCCTAAGGACCGGAACAAAACCGGATCCTTGAGATAGGCCGTAGTGCCTGGGTGCCCGACGGGATCTATATAGTGAGTGAGATATAGATCTGCACTGTATTCTGGCTGATCAGCACGGTAAATCTGCGAACTTTAGTCCAGTTCAGTTCGTTTATATTCGCCAGTAATGGCTTTCTTTCTATTCTCGTGAGGTTATATCCTTGCAGATATACCTGGGTTACGGATTCATTTAAATTGCTTTAACACTATTTATATTTTGTGGACTTGTTGAGCAATTTTTGGCTCACCCCTTTTGTTGTTATTCACCTTATTATTTTCAGTTAAGAAGGAATATAAAACCCATCAGGACTCGAGTAGTAAAGAAGCGGGTCAAGCCTCGGGATCCTCTCATACCCAAGGTGTTGATCCCAATCCAGGAAGAAAGCTTTGAGTTGCCCGAGCAGGTGGAGTGTCGATAGATAGTATGTATGTTTGAATAAAAGATGAACTTAGTTTAAAATGAATTAGACAATGGTTTGTAATAAAAAGAGCTTGTGAGATTTTGAATGTTGGTTTGTAATAAAAGTAGTTAGTGGTTCTTGTTTTCATACTTCAACCTAAAAAGGTCCTGGTTATTGTTAAAGGGGTTTAGTTTCATTTCTTTATTATTTATTAATTAGATTATACAGGTTTGGTGATTAGCTCATAACCCCCAGACTTATACCCCGGGTCTGGAGGGCGTTACAATTTGGCATCAGAGCTGTAGGTTTGCTCCCTGAAAACAAGAACATTAGGATTAAGATAAGATAGGGAGATCACATAGGATAGGAATAGTCAAATATTAAGAATAATGTTAGGATTTAGGTCAGGTTAGAATAGGGAAGTATAAATCTTAGGATTGTCTAGTGACCTTTTCTTTTCTTTGGTATATTATCAGATGGCATCTTCAGGTTATTTTGCGTCTTCCGAGAGGATAGTCAGCGGGCCAGCAACTCCAGTTATACCTCCAGTATCTGAGTATATATTTCCTCCTATACCACCTCCACCACTATTGCCACAGGAGCCGGTACCACCAGTACAGGGGATAGTTCATGATCCCATAGAGATGTTTGATCCTTTTGAGTTCTTGGAGCCGATGGTTCCTTTACCAGTTGAGCATCAGTTTATACGGGGTATTGAGCAGGAGTTACCACCACCACTATTATTACCTCTTATACCAGTGCATGCCCCAGAGCCGGATGTGTTCCAGATGATTCCAGTCGAGGGGATGGGAGAGCATGATGTGGATCTACAGTTAGGTTTACCATAACAGAGTGCAGGTATTCCGAGGGTTCCTTCACAGGAGTCAGTAGGTCAGGTTGCTCAGCCGTATATGGTACGATACCATGAGTATAGAGTTATGAAGGATGATGTGGAATATTGGCGGGCATAGTGTCGAGAAATTATGCATCTGTTTGATCAGAGGGACAGAGGACCGTTAACGGCCCTATAGCCGGATTACTATATGAGACAGAGATTGTAGTCGGTGTTGATGAGCGCTACTTGGGAGCTTGATGATTTGACCCATGAGGGACCACCTTCTTTCGCAGAGTTCTACCGGATATTCTGCTTGGCACAGACTTTGGTCCAGGCACTTAGAGAGGAGCTTAGGCGTATTCCGCATTGGTTTTGAGACAGGGACAGTTGAGATAGTGACTTTAGAGTACAGATGTATATAGAGGCAGCATAGTATAATGTAGTGAGTAGTGTGTATGCATGTATAAGTAGATTAACTTGTAGTAGGATTTTGACCTGTAGCGGTAGTATGACTTGTAGCCCCGATGATTACCAGCAGAGCGAGACTTTTTGTATCAAGCATTTACACCTGAGGCTGGTGTCATATATATAAACTGAACTTTTCAAATTTCTTTTATTTAAATTTCAGTATTTACAGTTTTACAGTATTTATATTCACTTCATTGTTTTACAGCTTTCCATATTATAATCCTGGTAAAAAAAAAGAGAACAATCATTTTATTTAACTACTTACATTCCAGTTTTTATTCGGCAACTATTTTCTTTATATAAATCAGGTTGTCAATACAGGACAAATTGTTTTCTTACCTACTGTCAATTGTTTATTAAACTGTTAAATAAATATCACCTGTTTTATTATTAGAAGAAGATGGCACCAAAAAGAAAGACTAGGGCTGAGACCTCTAACAGCAATTCCGAAGGTCAGACTAATGAACCAAATGTTCCATCTGATGCAACTAGAGATGCAGAAAATGCCCACCGGGCCGGGCTTTGACCGGGCCTTAAAAAGCCCGGGCTTTGACCGGGCCGGGCTTTTCGGGCTTTGACTTTGACCGGGCCGGGCCGGGCTTTTCGGAAATATCAAAGCCCGTTTGGGCCCTCGAGGCGGGCCTAACCAGGCTTTTTTTCGGGCCGGATCGGATTGGGGCGGGCTTTTTTCTAATTTAAATCGGATCTAGTATTATTAGAGATTCCGAAGAATACATGTGTTAGTAACTAGATCATCGTAAAAATATATTAGTTTACATGGAATATTTTAGGAAAACATTACTTCGTTGAAAACATTTAAGTTCGGCAAAAAATAAACATGTTTATATAATATATTTTATCATTGTTATGATAACAATGATATCCAAATATTCATGACAATGATATCCAAATATATATAGTGTACTTATTATATCTTCTTTCATTATTTATGCAACGAAGTATATAAATAATATTATTAAACACAAATATGTAAATATATATGTGTTTAAAGTATTATTTATATTTATAGTAAATGTGAATTTATAAATATATAAGAAAATATATTAGAATAATCAGATTATAACCGGGCTTTTTTGGGCTTTTAATCGGGCCGGGCCGGGCTTTGCCTAAAAATATAGGGCCCGTCGAGGCCCGAAGCCCGGGCCGGGATCGGGCCGGGCTTTGACCGGGCCGGGCCTGACCGGGCTTTGACCGGATCGGACCGGGCCAGATTTTCTGGCCCGGGCTTTTTGTGCACCTCTAGATGCAACAACAGATGGTTATGATGCAGCAGCAGATGCAGCATCAACAACAGCAAATCCAACAGCAAATGTTATAACCGCCACCTCGTCTTGAGCCTCAACTACCACCAGCATTACCTGTTGTTACGTTTAAGCAGTTTCATGCAGTTAAACCTCCAGAATTTGATGGGTCTACTGATCCTATTAAAGCCACCACCTGGTTAAAAGAAATAGAGAAAGCGTTTGCACTAGTGAAGATAGGTGAGGACCAGAAGACTGATTTTGCTAGTTACTTGTTGAAGGGAGAGGCAAATTATTGGTGGGAATCTAAAAAGGCTTTAGAGGGTGAAGATGTTATTGCTTGGGATAGATTTAAAGAGTTAATTTTAGAGAAGCATTTTCATCGCTAGGTAAGGAATCAGATGCAGATAAAGTTTTTGGAACTGAAGCAGGGAAGTATGTCCGTGACAGAGTATGAAGCCAAATTTAATGAGTTGGCTAGGTTCGTTCCAGAACAGGTGGACACTGAAGAGAAACGAGTTCAAATATTTCAAGAGGGATTACGACCGTGGATCCGTGGACAAGTTGTAGTTTTTGAATTAACTACATATACCTCCGTAGTCTAAAAAGCTTTAATCATCGAAGGAGAAAGTGAAAGATCTCAACGAGACAGAGGACAGGGAAGTTTCCAAGACCGTTCCAACAGGAAGCCAGGATTTCAAGCCCAGGAAAATTTGAATTTCAAAAGGATAGGACATACATAAAAAGCAGGTAATCATTTCCAAGCCTCCAAGCAGCAGGGAATTGTTAAGGTTCCAGTGCCGTATTGCAAAACTCTTGGACACAAGCATACCGGCGTATGTATTAAAGCAGATGTGAAATGTTTCAAATGCAAGCAGAAAGGGCACTATTCTAATGAATGTCCAACAGGAAAAATAGCAGAAATCACTTGCTACCAATGCGGAAAGAAAGGGCATATCGCTAGGAATTGTAAAGGACCAGCAATGGCAGCCAGTATTCCGAAAGTATTGGCATTACCTCCGCCGCCGCCGCCGAATCAACCCAAAGCAAGGACTTTTAACATGACAATGAAAGAAGCAGTGCCGAGTCCAAGTGTGATCGCAGGTACGCTTTTGGTGAACTCTGTAGATTCAAAAGTATTAATTGATTCTGGAGCTACCCGTTCATTTATTTCTGAAGAATTTCTTGATAAGTTACATTGTGAAATCGAATGGTTGGGCGAGACGTTAATTATAAAATTAACGAATGACGACCAAGTTCCAGTAGATCGAGTATGTCCTGCATGTGATGTAGAAATAGCTGGACATCATTTTTTTGTAGACCTAATTCCTTTTAAGCTAGGAGAATTCGATATCATTTTGGGAATGGATTGGTTAGCATGTCATAATGCTCAGATAGATTGCGCGAATAAGAAAGTCAAATTGCGAACTACGGAAAATGCAACAGTAATATTCAAGGGCGAGAAACAGCAGAAGAAATTTCTCACCGTGATGCAGACAAAATGATTGCTCCGACAAGGTTGTTAAATGTATATTGCTTATGTCTTAGATACTGAAAAAAGAAGTCCTAAAATAGAAGACATTCCAGTTATGTGTGAATTTCCGGACGTCTTTCCAGACGAGCTTCCAGGGTTACCGCCAGATCGAGAATGATTGATCTACCACCAGGTACAGAACCAGTTTCGAAAGCCCCATATCGAATGGCTCCAGTCGAGATGAAGGAATTATCAACGCAACTGCAAGATCTTCTAGACCGAGGCATCATACGACCTAGTGTATCCCCATGGGGTGCACCGGTGTTATTCGTGAAGAAGAAGGACGGCAGCATGCGATTATGCATCGACTATCGGGAGTTGAATAAGCTCACTATCAAGAACAAGTATCCTTTACCGAGAATTGATGATTTTTTTGATCAGCTAAAAGGAGATGCATGGTTTTCGAAGATAGATTTGCGATCAGGCTATCATCAATTGAAGATTAAAGCTGAAGATATTCCAAAGACTGCGTTTCGTACGAGATATGGGCATTACGAGTTTTTGGTAATGGCATTCGGTTTGACAAACGCGCCAGCTGCATTCATGGATTTGATGAACAGGGTATTTAAGGAATATTTGGACAAATTTGTGATTGTATTCATTGATGACATCTTGATTTATTCCAAGACGGAAGAATAGCATGTAGAACACTTGAGGATAGCTTTGGAAATTCTGAAAAAAGAGCAACTGTATGCAAAATTCTCAAAATGTGAATTCTGGTTGAGGAAAGTACAATTTCTAGGGCATATCATCAGTAAAGAAGGCATCCAAGTTGATCCAGCAAAGATTGAAGCTGTGTTAAATTGGGAAAGACCAAGGAACCGACAGAAGTTCGAAGTTTCTTGGGATTGGCATCATATTATCGAAGATTTGTTAAAGATTTTGCGAAAATAGCAATGCCATTGACCAAGTTAACTCGAAAAAGTGAAAAGTTCGTAAGGAATGATAAATGTGAAGAAAGCTTTCAAGAACTGAAGAATCAGTTAGTAACCACGCCAGTACCTGTATTGCCAGACGAGCAAGGGAATTTCGTCATTTACAGCGACGCTTCGTATCACGGGTTATGATGTGTATTGATGCAACACGGTAACGTCATCGCATATGCTTCGAGACAACTCAAACCTCATGAACAGAAATATCCCACTCATGACCTGGAATTGGCAGCGATCGTATTTGCATTGAAACTTTGGAGACATTATCTCTACTGTGAAAAATGCGAAATCTACACAATTCATAAAAGTTTGAAGTATATATTTACGCAAAAAGAATTGAACATGCGTCAACATCGATGGCTGGAGGTGATAAAGGATTACGATGTTACAATCAGTTATCATCCAGGGAAAGCAAATGTTGTAGCAGATGTGAGATTGAATTGGTTAACCTCATGCGAAGAATTAGCCAAGGAATTCGACAAATTGGAAATCGAAATCCGTATTCCCAATGAATCTGCAGAAGCTATCTACACTATGACTTTCCAACCGGAGTTGCTAGAGAAGATTCGCCGCTATCAAGAAGAAGTGATGGGTCAAGATGACAACCTAACGGGAGAAGAGATCACAACTCAGAAAGATAATGAAGGAATTTTACGCTTTGCATCGAGAATCTGGATCCTAATGTGGCCGAATTAAAAGAAGAAATAATACGAGATGCGCACAGTTCGAAGTATTCTATTCATCCAGGAAGCACAAAAATGTATCGCGATCTGAAGGAAAACTTTTGGTGGCCGAACATGAAGAAGGAAATAGCAGAATGGGTAAATAAATGCTCACATGCCAGCGAGTTAAAGCGGAACATCAACGTCCGAGCGGATTATTACGACTGTTAGACATTCCATAATGGAAATGGGAACATCTAGCGATGGATTTCGTAGTAGGACTACCGAGAACTAGGGCAAATCATGATGCGATATGGGTAATTATCGACAGACTCACGAAGTCGACACATTTTCTACCGATTAACGAAAGATTTTCGCTCGACAAGCTAGTGCACATATATCTCAAGGAAATTGTGATGCGACATGGAGTTCCAATATCTATCGTGTCTGATCAAGATCCTCGTTTCAACTCAAGATTTTGGAGACAATTTTAAGAATGTCTTGGAACTAAATTAAACATGAGTATCGCTTATCATCCGCAAACCGATGGGCAAAGTGAAAGAACTATTCAAACGATTGAAGACATGCTACGAGTTTGTGCGATCGATTTCGAAGGCAGTTGGGACGAGCATTTACCTTTGGTGGAATTTTCTTATAATAACAGTTATCACGCCAGCATTGGAATGCCATCGTACGAAGCCCTATACGGGAGAAAATGCAGATCACCAATACATTGGGAAAAAGTTGGGGAACGCAAGATTTTGGGTCCAGAATTAATTCAACAAACTAAAGAAAAGATTGAACTCATTCGAAAACGACTCGATGCAGCACAAAACAGGCAACGCAAACATGCAGACCAAGCAAGGAAGGATATGGACTACCAGGAAGGAGAAAACGTATTACTCAAAATATCTCCATGGAAAGGATTGACCAGATTTGGCAATAAGGGTAAATTGAAGCCACGATACGTCGGACCATTTGAAATTTTGAAGAAAGTGGGAAAAGTTGCGTACGAATTAGCTTTATCGCCTCATATGCAACATATTCACAATGTGTTTCACGTGTCGATGCTTAAGCGATATAATCCTGATTCTAGGCATGTAATAGAATATGAATCGATAGATATCCAACCTGATTTGTCTTTTGTAGAACAGCCAGTAAGAATTTTAGATCGGCGAGAGAAAGTATTGAGAAATAAGTCTGTATATTTAGTGCGAGTGTTGTGGAGAAATCCTATGGTTGAAGAATCAACCTGGGAACTTGAAAGTGAAATGTTAGAGAAATACCCTCATTTGTTTTTGTAGAAGATTCTGAGGACAGAATCCTATTAAGGGGGGAAGAATGTAACGACTGGGAAATTTACGTATATATTATATTATATTTATAATAAATAAGGTATGTTAATGTGTCATTTATGTGTGATTATCTGTTAAACCCTAATTGTTATGTGTTACTTGTATTCCGTGTCATTTCTGTATTTTTAAGGTATTTTCCAGATATTTTATTTCACATTCATAGCTTTCATTTCAAACGTTTTACAACCCAAACAATGATTTTTAAAGCCAGTATTAATAATAATTTCTAAATTATTTTCTAAATTTAGAAATTTAAATTTAGTTACTTAATTAATTATTTAATTACTTATCTAATTATTTATTTATTTATTTCTTTATTATTTAGTAATTAAGTTATTAATTAATAATTAAGGATTAAAATGAATCGAATAGTATTATTTAAAGAGTCGATAATTAGTTAAATAAAACGAGTACCTCGTATTCATACGGGTAATTGAATGATAAATTCGATTATTATTATGATTATTCGGGCCATAGTTAATGATTCGTAAAGTATCGTAATAATTATTATTCGTATCGGGTAATTAAATACAAATATTTAATTTAAATCGTATAAATTGTAATAATAATCGTAGTGTTTCGATCATTATGTGAAGAATGCGAACAACTCGTAGAAATACGAGTAATTAATCATTGAATTGAATTTTGATTCGAATAATAGTGTATTTATTCGATAGTTATTGTATCAGCTGATTGTATCGATTATTTATTTATAAATAATCGATCTAATCAAATAAATTATAATAAATTATAAATAATTGTAGTAAAATTTTGATTAATCCTAATAATTAGGGATTAATTATTTTAAATTATTAAATAATTAATTATTAATTATTTATTAGTTATTTATTATCTATTAATCGTTAAAAATAATTAATTATTTCGATAATTAATCAAGTAACTTTCAATAAATCATAACTTATTCATTTTAAATCCGAAAATTATAGAAAAATTGTTTTTGACTTTGATTTTTCTTAAATAATTATTTTAGGATTTAAAAATTTGTAATAATTACTTATATTGAATAATAAATTGAATTATCAGTTTTTAATTGATAATAATTCAACCGTTAGTCCGAATTGAGCAAAACGAAAGCCATTTTACTCAGAAAAATGAATTCTTTTCATTAAAAATAATATGAAGACCTAATTTCTTCTAGAAATTAGTTGAATTTATTAATTACTTGATTATCAGTCAAAATGCGTGCCGAGATGAGTCCGAAAAATGACGGAAAAATGAAAAATGAGGCAAAAGGTGATCAGCGGAGCAATCAGCAAGTCGATTTTGATTCTATAAATTATTTTAACAATAAAATATGATTATGTGCTTGTGTGCTTATGTGTATTATGTGGTTAACCGAGTCTTACTTGTTTATATGTAATATAAGAGTTAGTCATGAGCGCATGGGTAGATAATAGGAACGAAATGAAGTCGATTCAAGATGCAATTGAAGTACAAAATGACTTAACCAGTCTATTTTGCTAACAGAAGATTAGCCAACAAGGCAGGTCGAGTAGGTGATAAACGAAAGTTATTTAATTGCAGTAAGTCGCGCAGAAGGTAAGTTTTTCCCCTATTCTACTTTCAGAATAGTAATATTCATTTCAAATTCTTATTATGCTTGTACTCTTTTAATTCTCTTTCTCATATTCCATTTCGATTCTTGATTTATTCTTTTCATTTGAATTCATTGTTCATATACAGTTCTTCATTCACAATTATTGATATGTTCTGGTGATTAGAATATATCAAAGCATACCGATTGTTCCGGTTGCTATTCCAGGGACTGGATAATACTACTTTGGGGATTAAGTTTAATTAATCCTAAGGACCGGAACAAAACCGGATCCTTGAGATAGGCCGTAGTGCCTGGGTGCCCGACGGGATCTATATAGTGAGATATAGATTTGCACTGTATCCTAGCTGATCAGCAGGGTATAGCTGCGAACTTGAGTCCAGTTCAGTTCGTTTGTATTCACCAGTAATGGCCTTCTTTCTATTCTCGTGAGGTTATATCTTTGCAGATATACCTGGGTCACGGATTCATTTAAATTGCTTTAACACTATTTATATTTTGTGGACTTGTTGAGCAATTTTTGGCTCACCCCTTTTGTTGTTATTCACCTTATTATTTTCAGTTAAGAAGGAATATGAAACCCATCAGGACTCGAGTGGTAAAGAAGCGGGTCAAGCCTCGGGATCCTCTCATACCCAAGGCGTTGATCCCAATCCAGGAAGAAAGCTTTGAGTTGCCCGAGCAGGTGGAGTGTTGATAGATAGTATGTATGTTTGAATAAAAGATGAACTTAGTTTAAAATGAGTTAGACAATGGTTTGTAATAAAAAGAGTTTGCGAGATTTTGAATTTTGGTTTGTAATAAAAGTAGTTAGTGGTTCTTGTTTTCATACTTCAACCTAAAAAGGTCCTGGTTAGTGTTAAAGGGGTTTCGTTTCATTTCTTTATTATTTATTAATAAGATTATACAGGTTTGGTGATTAGCTCATAACCCCCAGACTTATACCCCGAGTCTGGATGGCGTTACAGATAGTCCTGTTTTATATTGCAAGTGCTTTGAAGCACTGAACCCTAAACCCTGATTCCAGTTATTGATCTTGAGCCGTAAACCTTATTCTTTCTAAACCATTGATTATTGTATACCCAAATTTGAACCATACATATACGATACTACTCCATAAATACACACAAGCTAAATACCAAACACAGAACCTGATTACTTACATATTCAAACCATTGTACCTTATGCTTTGAGAGACCAAATCCTTGAAACCTTGAAACGTTGATTCCTTTGTTATCCAATTGTTTCATTACTTAACAGCCAAGCTTTAAAATTGCCATATTGATCCTTTGTGAAGATTAAAACCATTTTATGATCAAACATCCATTGCTATTTATGATTATGTTTATTGCTTTACATTGTGTATTCTTTTATCATGTTAGAATTGGATTGTTTTTATAAAATTGTGGACCAGATTCGTGGTCAGACCATATTAATGGTCAAGTTAGGCCAATGTGTGCCTTGGATCCAGTAGTTAGAGCAGTGCTGTGTGCTTTGCTCGGGGTTAGTGCGTGACTGATCAGCAGCCTAACCTTGGTTTTTAAAATAAAAATATAATATCCAATTCTAAATCATAATTCTTTGTTCACTTGATATCATAACCCTCTCCACTTGATGATCATTATTCTCAGTCTTGTCATTGAGACTTGCTGAGCTAGTTAGCTCATTTGTGCGATATTGTTTATGTTTTTTTCCAGTTAAGAAGGAACCAGTTGGTAGCGAGGATCCCCAATCCAGTATGAGAGCTAGGGGTCCAGGTTGATCGAGTTAAGCTAGCAGGCATCTTTTGAGATAATTTAAGTTTGTAAAAGTTTGTAATAATGTTTAATACTCAGTTCTGAGTTTGAATAGTTGGGATTTGGACATTTGTAATATAAAGTGTGTGTGTGGCTTGTGTACATACTTTAACCTGTTGCGGTCCGTGGTAGTTGGTAAGTAGGGTCACTGCATATTATTATTATCTTTATTATTATTATAAGCAGGTTATAAATAAGGTGTGTGTGTGGACCCCAAACTTCTGACCCGGGTTTGGAGGGCGCCACAGGTTTGGTATCAGAGCTACAAGTTATAAGTCACTGACACAAGCCTAGGTTGACGGGAATGGGTAGAGGTTTAGGATTAGAAGTAAGGAATAGAAAAATAGAACATCGAGAGGTTGAGTGCTACGGCATAATGGGTATTAGTATGATTCGCGTCGAGGTTCGAGATTCTTATATTGCGATATGATTTCAGATAGCAGCGATGGTCGACTCTTTCATCCCCATATCAGCTGATCACTCAGAGCCCTCAGTTGGAGTAACATCTTCAGATCAGAGCTGTTATGGTTGTGTAGTATGTACAGTAGTGTGTAGTATGTATCAGTAGACTTTTGAGTTGTAATTATAGACTAGATATGCTGACTAGTGAGTAGGTTTGTTGTACCCCTTTTTGCTTTTACTTTCGAAGCGTCTTTACGCTTATACTACCTAAAACTTTTGATCTATATATATATATCAGTAACTTTTCCTTTCCAGCATTGTCATTTACTTTACTGCACCTGTTTTACTTTACCTTATTTATTTATTGCACTAGTTATACCCCTGTGATACCATGTACCCTGTTCCCTTAACTGTTTATATTCTGTAAAGAAGCATGCAATTTACTTACTTCAACTGTTACAACTGTTTTCAAAAAAGAGATATTTCTGTTTTACAAAACTTTGCTTTTATGCAAAGGATTTGATTTAAAAGCTAAATAAGTTGTTTGATTCTTTACAGAAAAATGGCTCCCAGAAGAAATACCCGCACCAACACCCAGAATGAAGAAACCAACAACAACAACAATAACAACCAAGATGACACAAACCAGAATGTAAATCCAGGACCCATAGACCCAGCAATAACCCAGATTCGTCAAATCTTGGCCCAACAAACAGTTCACCTAGCACAACAACAACAGAGACAGACCAATCCCCAGGTTCCTTTCAAAACTTTTCAGGCAGTAAAACCACCAGAATTCAAGGGTTCCTTAGATCCGATTGAAGCAAATATTTGGTTAAAGAAAATAGAGAAGTCATTCCCTTTAGTGAAAGTGAAGGAAGAACAGAAGGTTGAGTTTGCGAGTTATTATTTAAAGAAAGAGGCCACCTATTGGTGGGAGACTGTGAAGACATTGGAATGTACAAATGTTATTACTTGGGAGAGGTTTAAGGAATTGTTTTTAGAAAAATATTTTCCCCAGTTTGTTCAGGACCAGATGAAGCTGAAGTTTTTAGAGTTAAAGCAAGGAAATATGTCGGTGGCGGATTATGAGAGTAAGTTTGAAGAGCTGTCAAGGTATGTGCCGTCATATGTGGATACTGAAAGGAAGAAGGCTAAAAGATTCCAACAAGGTCTATAGCCATGGATCAGAGGGAAGGTAGCCATTTTTGAATTGGATACCTATGCAGGAGTTATACAGAAGGCCATGATTGCAGAGACAAAGAGTGAGATGTCACAGAAGGAAAAAGAAAGTAAGAAAAGGAAATTTAAAGGGAATGAAGGTCAGTCACAACCAGGGAAGTTTCCAAATTTTAAGAAGGGCAAGTTTCAGCCAGGGAGAAATTTTAATTTCAGGAGACAAAATGCAGGAGACGGAGGCCAGGGCAACCGTCCGATCAATATGAATCAGTCGAATCAGTTAAGGTTAACTTTTCCAGATTGTCAGGTATGTGGGAAGAAACATGGACGAGTTTGTAACAAGTTAAATGTAGTTTGTTTCAAATGTAATCAGAAAGGGCACTATTTGAGGGAGTGCCGAAATCAGCCAGCGAGAGAGCCAGCAAATAAGGATCAGCCTATCCGGAATCCAGCAGTTAAGGTTCCAGCTATTGGATTTACATACTTTAAATGTGGAAAGTCAGGACATATAGCCAGGGATTGCAAGACACCAGCCCCAGTCAGTAATACGTTGAGAATTACGGGATCTACCCCAGTAGTAAATGAGACTCCAAGGGCTAGAGTTTTCGATATGTCTATGAAGGACGCTATCCAGGATACTGATGTCGTGGCAGGTACGCTTAATGTGAATTCTTTATGTGCCAAAGTGTTAATAGATTCGGGAGCAACTCGATCGTTTGTCTCACAAGATTTTGTTAGTAAGTTAAATTGTCCAGTTGAGTATTTAAATGAAATAATGACTGTAAAATTGGCAAATCAAGAACATGTATCTGTTAATCAAGTTTGTGGAAATTGTGAGATTGAGATTTCTGTTAGTAAGTTTGGTGTAGATTTGATACCATTTAAGTTAGGGGAATTTGACGTTATCTTAGGAATGGATTAGTTATCTAAGCACAATGCCCAGATAGATTGTCGATATAAGAAGGTAATGGTGAAGACGCCAGACCAGAGGATAGTAACGTTCAAGGGCCAGAAGCAAGCGAAGAAGTTCTTAATGAATATTTAAGCCAAGAAGTTACTATGACAAGGATGCGAGCATTTCGTTGCATATATGATTGATAGATGTCAGGAGCCAGCAAAACTTGAAGATATTCCAGTAGTTAATGAATTTCCAGACGTGTTTCCCGATGAGTTACCAGGACTTCCTCCAGATAGAGAAATTGAATTTGCAATCGACTTAGCACCTGGAACGGAACCAGTATCCAAGGCCCCGTACAGAATGGCGCCCGTTGAGATGAAGGAACTAGCAAAGCAATTGCAAGAGTTGTTAGAGAAAGGAGTAGTCAGTTCCAGTGTATTCTCGTGGGGTGCACCGATATTATTTGTCAAGAAGAAGGATGGAAGCATGAGACTGTGCGTCGACTATAGGGAGCTTAACAAGCTTACAATCAAGAACAAGTATCCGTTACCTAGAATTGATGATTTGTTTGACCAATTGAAAGGAGCCAAGTACTTCTCCAAGAATGATTTGAGATCAGGATATCATCAACTAAAGATTAAGCCAGAAGATATACCAAAGACAGCTTTTAGAACAAGGTATGGACATTATGAATTTTTAGTGATGTCTTTTGGATTGACCAATGCCCCGTAGCATTTATGGACCTGATGAACAGAATTTTCAAGGAATACTTGGAAAAGTTTGTTATTGTGTTTATAGACGATATTTTGATTTATTCAAAGACATAAGAGGATCATGCAGAACATTTAAGAACAGCTTTGGAGATTTTAAGGAGAAAGAAGTTATATGCTAAATTCTCAAAGTGTGAGTTTTGGCTACAGGAAGTTCAGTTCTTAGGACACATAGTCAATAATGAAGGGATCAAAGTGGACCCAACAAAGATTGAGGCAATTACAAATTGGGAAAGACCGAGAACACCAACGGAAGTAAGAAGTTTCTTGGGATTAGCGGGATATTATCGTCGATTCGTTTAAAATTTCTCATGGATTGCAACACCATTAACGAAGCTTACAAGAAAGAATGAAAAGTTTATATGAAATGATAAATGTGAAGAAAGTTTTCAGGAATTGAAGCGAAAACTAATCACGACACAACTGTTTTGTCACTTCCAGATGATCAAGGAAATTTCGTAATCTATAGCGAGGCTTCCCATAAAGGACTCGGATGCGTTCTGATGCAGCACGATAAGGTGATTGCATATGCGTCAAGGCAACTGAAACCACACGAACAAAATATCCTACTCTTTATTTGGAGCTAGTAGCCATAGTTTTTGCTTTGAAAATTTGGAGACATTATCTATATGGAGAAAAATGAGAGATTTACACGGATCATAAAAGCTTGAAGTACATATTCACACAGAAGGAGCTTAATATGAGACAGAGGAGGTGGTTAGAGTTGATTAAGGACTACGACTGCATGATTAACTATCATCCCGGTAAACCAAACGTTGTAGCGGACGCGTTAAGTAAGAAAGAAAAGTTAAATGTATTATCAGTACCCGAAGAGATGTATAAGGAATTTCAGAAATTGGAATTGGAAATTAGAATTTGCAAGCCTGATGAAGCAAAAGTGTATAGTATGACTTTCCAGCCGGAATTGTTAGAGAAGATAAAGAAGTGTCAAGAAGAAGTAATGGATCAGGACATAAATCATTTGGTAGGTGAAAAATTGTGCACGCAAAAGGACGATCAAGGTATTCTTAGGTTTTCTTCAAGAATTTGGATTCCACCAGTAACGGAGTTGAAGAATGAAATTTTACAAGAAGCTCATAGTTCAAGTTATTCAATCCATCCAGGGAGTATAAAGATGTACAGAGATTTAAAGGAAAATTATTGGCGGCCAGATATGAAGAGGGAAATTGCGGAATGGGTTAGCAGATGTTATACATGTCAGAGAGTTAAAGCAGAGCATCAGAGACCAAGTGGATTGCTACAGCCATCGGAGATTCCAGAGTGGAAGTGGGAGCATATTGCCATGGATTTCATAGTTGGATTACCAAGGACAAAAGCTAATCATGATGCCATCTGGGTTATAGTGGATAGACTTACCAAGTCAGCTCATTTTTTGCCTATAAATGAAAGATTTTCACTCGACAAGTTAGTCCATATGTACTTGAAAGAAATTGTAATTCGTCATGGAGTTCCTGTGTCTATCGTATCCGATCGAGATCCGAGATTTAATTCAAGATTTTGGAAGAGTTTTCAAGAATGTTTGGAATGAGACTGAATATGAGTACAGCTTACCATCCACAGACGGACGGCCAGAGTGAAAGAACGATCCAGACAATCGAAGACATGTTACGTGTTTGTGCTATTGATTTCAAAGGAAGTTGGGACGAGCATTTACCCCTGGTAGAATTTGCTTACAACAACAGTTATCACGCCAGTATTGGGATGCCACCCTATGAAGCCCTTTATGGACGCAAATGTAAATCTCATGTATATTGGGACGAAGTAGGAGAACGCAAAATACTTGGACCTGAATTAGTACAGCAGATGAAGGAAGTTGTTGAAGTTATCCAGAAGAGATTGATAGCAGCACAAGACCGTCAAAGGAAGTATGCAGATCAATCAAGGAAAAATATGGAATTCGAAGAAGGAAATTTGGTATTACTGAAAGTATCACCGTGGAAGGGATTGACGAGATTTGGAAAGAAAGGAAAACTGAGCCCAAGATATGGTGGACCTTTTGAGATTTTAAAGCGTGTTGGCAAAGTAGCTTACGAGTTGGCGTTACCTCCGCACATGGAGCACATTCACAATGTTTTTCACGTATCGATGCTTAAGAAGTATAATCCAGAGTCCAGGCATGTAATAGAATATGAGCCAATAGAGCTTCAGGAAGATTTGTCATATGTAGAGAGTCCGATAGAGATTTTAGAGGAAAGAGAGAAAGTATTAAGAAATAAAGTGGTAAAGTTAGTAAGAGTATTGTGGAGCCAAAGGTTGAAGAGTCAACCTGAGAGTTAGAAAGTGATATGAAAGAAAATACCCTCATTTGTTTTCTTAGGAGTTTCTGAGGACAGAATCCTTTTAAGGGGGGAAGGATGTAATATCTGGGATATACCGTGTAATTATTTTGCTAATAAATAATTATTATGTATGTTTAGTATTTATTCTGTGAATTATTTGTTAAGTGTTAAATGTGTTTAGATGTTTAAAAATAATAGTAATTGAGTATTTTAATTTTTATATGTCCAAAATAAAATATAAATAATTGTCATATCTTCCTATTTATTTTTATGTTGATTTATGATTTTATAGGAAATATATGGATTTTATAAAATCTTTTTTCGAGTATTTAAAAAACTATTTTATACAATCGGGAACCAACCGACATCATCCATTTTTATGTTTTTATAACCCGAAACTCTTCCGAGAACTCCTTCCTAACCTAATTGCAATATTCCGAGCATTTTCCATGTTTCAACTTTTTCGATCCGGAGTACGGTTTGTCCTGTGCGGGTCCCGGCGCAACATTTTCGATACATTATTCGTTTCGGTAAATCAATAAAACTCGTATTTTTGATAAACGGGATCGTTTTATAAAACTATCACAATTATCACCTCGTAATACGTGTAACCAGGCGCTGAGACCTAGACCGCAGTACAAATTGTACTGATTTGGATAATTATCCCGAAAACCGGTACCGTTTGGATCAGTTTTTATAAATAAACGTACCATTTTGTATCCTGAATGATCCAACGGGATACTAATTTTCCGTAATTTTAAATAGCCTTTACCGTATTTTATTTCGTACCGAAAATCATTTGCAAACAGTAATAATATGATCTCTGTTTACAAATCGAGGTGTTAGTGATCTCTGTTTAGAAAGCTCAAGTAACCAAATCGAAGGTCTTGAGGAGTACTTTCAGAATCTGTGATCCATACACCTGTAGAAATCAAGGTTATTTTTCTATAATTTTTATTATTTTCGAATTATTTTAATTAAAAATATGAATTTTTGTTCGGATGATTGTTTGAATGATTTGATGATTGCATGTTGTAGAGCTTATTTTCCTGATGATTTTGATATATTATATGTCTGATTTGGAGTTCAATAACATGTTCAAAATTGAGTTTGATTTTCGAATTTTGAAATTAGGGTTTATAATCCGTATGAATGTTCTTAATTGAAATTTAGGGCTTTTTGATCTAGGGGTTATTAGCTGTTGATATATAGTGGGTTGTGTTCCTTATGAAATTTGCAATCGATTGGTATATAGCTCGTTAACAGATGATTCGTGAATCGAAGGGAGTTGTGATTTTAAGTTCACGTCGAGTTCGCCGGAAACCGGCGAACTTCTCGGCCAAATTCCGGCCAACTCAGGGATGGGTTGTGTGATTTGATGGCATGGTTAGATTCCTGGTGTGGTGTAGATCATATCTGGAGGTGGTGGTGGCCTGAGCATCCTTGAATCGTCTTCTCCGGCGAGACAGGGCATTTTCCGGCGACCCCCTGTAAAATTACAGTTTGATACCTAAATTTTTGGGGACGATGCAATTTGGTCCCTGAAGTTTTCAGAGTTTGTAAAAATAGGATTCATGTTTTAAAAATGTTTAAAAATCATATTTTCTATTTATTTTAATTATAAAAATTCGTTTTTAATTTCTGAAAATTCCAAAAATTATTATTTTAATTCCAAAATTTATTTTCAATTCAAAAATAAATCTGAATTAATTAGTTAATTAATTGTAGTTAATAGTTAATTGACTAATTGGTCAATTAATTCGAAAATTAATTGATTAATTGATTTAATTAATTATTAATTGATTTTAATTAATTATTTAATTAGATTTAATTTTTTTGATTTAAAAATTCTGAAAAAATAGTTTCGAGCTTTAAAATATTATTTTAAATTGTTTACAAGGCTCGATAATTATTATAAAATTGTTTTGGAGCCATATTTGGTCAACCGAACCCTGTTTATTGCTTTAAAATTTATCCAACGACCCGTTTTAATTCCGAAAAATATTTTAAAAATCATTTTAAATACCCGAAAGCCTGTTTACAACCCGAGACTCCTTTATAAATAATATATCATTGATTGTTTGACGTGTTACGTGTTATATGTGACTTGTTGATTGATTATCGGTCTATATGTTCGGTGTTTACTTGTTTATTGCGTAACTTTCAATCCGTTAATCGGATTTGGGTAAAACGAAGGGTAGATAGAAGTGTGTATCGAATAGAATCATATGTGTTGAATATTGATAGATGCTTATGATATGTGAGCAGAAGAGGCAAGGCGTAGGAAAGGAAAACAGATAGTCGAGGAATAGACGGTTGTAATTGGAATTTAGTGCAGTATAGCAAGCTAGTACTAGGCAAGTGTTCTAAATTTCTCGAAATATATTATAGTTGCTTGATAGTCCTGTTTTATATTGCAAGTGCTTTGAAGCACTGAACCCTAAACCCTGATTCCAGTTATTGATCTTGAGTCGTAAACCTTATTCTTTCTAAACCATCGATTGTTGTATACCCAAATATGAACCATACATATACGATACTACTCCACAAATACATACAAATTAAATACCAAACACGGAACCGGATTACTTACATATTCAAACCATTGTACCTTATGCTTTGAGAGACCAAATCCTTGAAACCTTGAAACGTTGATTCCTTTGTTATCCAATTATTTCATTACTTAATAGCCAAGCTTTGAAATTGCCACATTGATCCTTTGTGAAGATTAAAACCATTTTATTATCAAACATCCATTGCTATTTATGATTTTGTTTATTGCTTTACATTGTTTATTCTATTATCATGTTAGAATTGGATTGTTTTTATAAAATTGTGGACCAGATTCGTGGTCAGACCATATTAATGGTCAAGTTAGGCCAATGTGTGCCTTGGATCCAGTAGTTAGAGCAGTGCTGTATGCTTTGCTCGGGGTTAGTGCGTGACTGATCAGCATCCTAACCTTGGTTTTTAAAATAAAAATATAATATCCAATTCTAAATCATAATTTATTGTTCACTTGATATCATAACCCTCTCCACTTGATGATCATTATTCTCAGTCTTGTCATTGAGATTTGCTGAGCTAGTTAGCTCATTTGTGCGATATTGTTTATGTTCTTTTCCAGTTAAGAAGGAACCAGTTGGTAGCGAGGATCCCGAATCCAGTGCGAGAGCTAGGGGTCCAGGTTGATCGAGTTAAGCTAGCAGGCATATTTTGAGATAATTTAAGTTTGTAAAAGTTTGCAATAATGTTTAATACTCAGTTCTGAGTTTAAATAGTTGGGATTTGGACGTTTGTAATATAAAGTGTGTGTGTGGCTTGTGTACATACTTTAACCTGTTGTGGTCCGTGGTAGTTGGTAAGTAGGGTCATTGCATATTATTATTATCTTTATTATTGTTATAAGCAGGTTATAAATAAGGCATGTGTGTGTGGACCCCAAACTTCTGACCTGGGTTTGGAGGGCGCCACACCTCTATAAGTCAAATTTACTATGGAGTAACAGAGATCTCGATAAGCCAATATACATATCAGGATATCAAGTTCTCTATAGACCAAATAGAGATCTCGAGGTAAAATCTCAAAGTACAAAATTGCTTATCAGTTCAATATCCAAGATTAACAATCAACAAACAATCCAAACATCTGGATTGACAAGTCTACAAAAAGCAGTTTGAAGGATGTGCAAGATCAATGGTGAAGATTAACTGACAAAGGAAGATCAAAGTAAACACAGGATGCTAAGATATGCTAAGACAGAAATAGAAGATATACTTTTCTATAAATGGAAATGACAAGTGACTATTTACTAAAGTTAATAGCATGTCTTATTATACACTGTGTAAACCAGCAGTTAACTGAATTATAAAGTTAACACTAGTCCTTTAGTCAGTTGTATCATTTCAGAAAGAAAATCTTGTAACTCTCTCAAGAAGAAGCTAATCTCTTTATCAACAAAGAGCCTTGAAATTTTATGGCAAAACATTCTTAATTTTAATATAAAATTAAGTGAGTTTTGAAAATCTGTGTTCCTTATTCTTGCAAGTTTAATTTCTGCATGAACACACTTTCACTACAAGATTTAATTTACTTTGTTCAACCATAAAAGATTTAAGAAAAGCTCAAAAACAGTAAAACACATTCCCCCCCCCTCTGTGTGTTATTCATTTCCTAACAGGAGGGCTACTGTGATTCATCAAGAATCAGAACGTCCATTACAATCAGAAGAAAAGCTATATTAAAGTAAATATCTATTCTCCATAATTATCCAGTCATTATACATAGATCTTGCGGTAGAGATTCAAAATTTTTATTTTTCTGTTGCGTTTTATTGCTCGAATCCCTAACAACAACATCTCAAGTGTGGTTTAGAAGTTGGTATTCTCCATGGCTAACAACAGACACATTAAAGTGGGGCTTTTGATTCTGGAGGAACTCAGCACAAGGCTCACAATGCCTTTGGCCACAAGCGGTAATGAAATTTTCTTTTCTAGGTTTATAATGTCTACTTTAAATCATAAAGTTCAAGACATACATTTACTTAATGGTATTGATAGAACAAAGATATGTAATTATAAACAGGTGTCCAAAATACTATTTAGCTCACTTATTACAAAGAATAAGGTACATGTAAGTCTGAGAATCACTAACTTCATGTTACAAAGATTCAGGACTTGCCCTTACCCTATGTCTGGTATGAGGTCAGATGCCACATCCAGTATAGTTATGGCTCTTGTGCCTGTGGAAGTACAAACACAGGAACACCAACAGGGGCCTTCCACAACTGAAACCCTTCATTCTTTACCATCAGAAGCTAGGAAACCAACCACTTCATCCTCTCAAAAGGGTTAGGTGAGTAAAAAGAAGAGAAAGAATGCACCATTGACAGTATTATTGAGAGTGGTGAGGAACAAACAGAACCTGAGTCTCACTTGGTCAGAAAACCAAATAATACCAAGAAAGCTGAGTTGACCACTCAATTGGCCACATCTGCATCTTTCCAAAAGGATGCGGTTATAAAAGAGGGATCTAAACAGACTCTAGAGACATCCTCTCAACAAGATGTCTCTATTGAACAAAGCACTCTCCCTAGTGCACCTTGTACAGAGTTTGTACCACAACTTGAGCACACTCAAGTTTATGAAAGAAGAAATAAGAATGGCACACACACATTGAGAGCACATCTTTTGAAGCTCCCTCATCTATCCAGAGGGAGCTGCCAACAATCAATTCTCAAATCACTAATCTCATTTCTCAAATTTCTTCTACCTATAATAAAACACTTGAACCCACTTCTTAAGTGTTATCAAAATCAAGTAACATAGTTCAAGAGACTGTGCTCACCACCCAGGAACAACATTTAGTTGGTGAGAGGCTACAAGTTGGGGTAGACCTTGATGACACCAACAAAAACACAGGGGTTTCATCAGTTTTTACTGAAGATCCTGTGGTAGTACCAAATACACCTTCATGTGCAAATCAATCTTCACGGATTGAAAGGTTTGAGGGAAGTACTCCTGAGGGGGAGCTATCTAAATCTTCTCCAATTCAATTGGAGGTTCCTCATGTAGGGGCAACTCCCCTCAAATTCCTGGTTAAAATTGTTTTTTCAATTGAGGCTAGGAGTCCAATTGCCAATGATCCAAATATTGTGAAAGGCAAGTACAGCATCTTCAAGTGCCAATTCTTTGCAAGAAAAACAAGGGTATGAGGCCATGGTACATGACAGTAACCTGGTCAAATCCCCCCAATTTAAATGGAGGTTCCCATTACCGGTGAACAACACACTGTCACAACCACAGTTTCTACTGCGGGTTCAACTGTGATTCCAATCACTGTGATTCCAATCACAGGGTTAGCTACCACCTCACAACCCTCCACCTCAAACCAACATACATCCCTTCTACATCCAACCCTACTCAACAACCTTCTCACCTTATCTCCCAATGGCTGCAGGATGCTCAATCTCAGCCGATTACTATGAATGATCTCCTTGTAGACCAATTATCTGGCCTTGCAAACATTACCCAACAATTGCTCACAACTGATATGTCCAATCAGGATTATCAGACCATCTTGTTTTCATATAAAGAAGATATTGAAAAATAACAACAGAAGATTGTTAATGAAGCTGAACATGATGGAAATGTGGATTCTCGACTATCTAAGGATTTCATTTTGGAAATGGATGAGGTCTTGGCTAGATTCATATAAAAAAATGTCACCATCCTAGGAAGCAATGCCAAGAATCTCAGTCCACAGGAAGGATATAATGTTATTACAGAAGTCTACAAGGCACAACTCAAAACTTTCCGCCTCATTGGTAAAGCATTGGAACAAACACTGAATAGCCATCAAGACAGGATCAGGAGGTTGGTGAAAGATAAACTTGATGACCTTGTGCCAACTCAGGTAGAAATCAAAAATAAATTCAATAAATTTGCTGAGAAGATGGCTAGGTTTGATGTGATTAGCATGGAGCAAAGCATTAAGAACTTAAAGCAATCATTTATGGCTTTTCATGAAGTTGTCCAAAATTAAATCACCAACAACAACGACACACGAGTCAAGTTGGACCAACTTCACCAAGCCAGATATAAACCCCTAGCTTTATTGATGGAGGGAATCAAGGAATCTGTTCAAACCATCTTTGGTGCTTCTCTCTCCTCAAGCTCACAACAACCAATCTCCACCTCAACCAATTTGCAAACCCAGTTTCTACAATAACAAGTCTCCAATCTTCAAGCCTCTAATGATTCACTTACAGCACAGGTCACTGCTCTCACAACTCTGGTGCAGAGTCAACAATAGAATATAAAGACCCTAGTAGACTCTCACAGACACCTTCAAATGTAAAATTATGTCTCTTTGGGTGCTATTATGGGTGCTTTGATCATAAATCTCCCTGCATTTCCTGAAGTTGTTACGTCAGAAATTCCAATTACTCTACTCTTGTCTGCTACCAAGACTAAGAGGGTGATAGAAGCTTGAATTCAATAATACAAAGAAGGTGGTCTATAATCCAAAGAAGCTGGAAAATCTACATCACACTCTGGCCAAAGCTCTACTCAAATTAAAATGTCTCAAGATGTTAGTAAAGAGAGCTTTGGTTGAGGTGGAGAATTCACAAGGAGCTCAGTGAGCTACTAACTGTGCTAAAAGTCTCTCTTCACAATAACTACATCACCTACAAGAGAGCTTTGGTTAATAATATCAACTTTCTGAGAATGGTGATTGTAAAAAGTGGAAACATCTTTGAGAAAGGGATAGTGGCTAATGTCAATGATTGTGGTTTGGACATATGTCTACAGGTGTCTCTTTCAAATCTCCAATCCAAGAGAGCATCTGAGCTGGATGTCATCATTGATAGAGTAAATGCAGTTATTCAAGAGGACACCCAATTGCTCAATAAACTTAAAAAGGCCAGATAGTTATTTTTCCGGAAGCCTATCTTCATCCAAGCAAGGGGTGGCCTACATCTGTCCACAAACTAGAAAGTGCAAATGCCTCACAATCCCCAAAAATTATGTTAGGGGTAATCTAAGATTAATCATGACATTGGAGACTGATCTCAAGAAAAAAAAAAGAAGATAGATGAAGATGAGGAGGTGATCAGGATTTTGGAAAGATACTTGCAGAATGCTGAAACCATGTTGCCAACTACTCAATTCAACACCAAAGATGACTTGGATGATGATGAGCAAAAAAATTATAAGCAAAAATCTTCTGGCTCAAAATCAAGTCAATCTACCAAGGCAATTGGAAGCAAGGTGTATGAGAAGAAGAAAAGAAGATGTTATTCCCTGACAATACAACAAGAATTACAGAAGGGGGGTTGAATGTAATTATGGCTACTTTTTGAAATTTATGAAAAATGGTTCTAAATCAATTTATATCTAACTGTTTGATTTGCAAAGTGCGGAATACAGAGTTAAGTGAATCAACCATAAAGTAATAAAAACTCAGGTCTTTAAAACTTTCTGATGGATTTGAATGTATCCACCAGATATATATATATATCAAGAGAACCCTGTGAAACTTGAATAGTTCACAGCTGCTTTATAAGTGAACAAACAAACTACAGAGAAATTCTAAAGAATATAGTTTACAAATGTTTTTCTGCTAAGAATGTGTTTGCCTAGTTAGTTTATTCTACTAGCTATACTTGGTTTATATATCACCAAGTTTACATGATAATAAGACAAGATAATAAAACAAAACCTATCAAGTCTAACTCCATGCTGCTTCACTACTCTATTCCAGCATCTTTGAATATCTTCATAATAGCATGGAAATGGTAATGCTTCTTTGTTCTCATTTTCCTGCTAAACAGGCTGCCACATTCCTTTTGCAAACACCCAATGCATGTGACTGTGTTGTCACTGTCAACAGATATTTGAATTGATCATCTGTCGGGTACATGTTTATTATCTGTCGGGTAGCCTTGTTGATCATCCGTCGGGTAGCTTTGTTGATCATCTGTCGGGTAGCTATTTTATCACTTGACTCCATTTCATTTGTGCAGAATTACAAGATATTTTATATTTAGATTTGATCAACCTATTCTGCATATCTACTAGTAGTCTACATGATTCATAAGCTACTACAGAATCTATACAAAGTTGTTTGCAGAAATGTGCTACATGACTTATTGTTACATAATCTACTCACCCGGTGGATATCAATTAGTCATCCGTCGGGACTATATTGAATCATCCGTCGGGACTATAATTGATCATCTGTCGGGTGCTACAAAATTCACTAAGTTAAATCTACTAAGGTATTTTGTTTAGCTTATCATCAAGTACACAACATATTCCTAACAATCTCCCCCAATTTATGTCTACTGGAATTGTAGCCATAAATTAAGAGAAACTTGATGATAACAAAACATCCTAAAGATACAGATTAAAAAATAGTAGATAAAACTGATAAGTGCTACAAATTGCTGAAAGTTGAACAGTGCAAAGTACACAAAGAAATTGCTCACAATGGTTATCAAGATTCTCCTCTAGTCTGAGAAGATAGATCTATTTCCTTGATTGTCTGGATTTCTTCCCAAGTCTTCTGTTATTTTCTTCAATTTGATTCTGAAGTTGTCTGTGGAATTCAAGTTCATCAGCTTCAGAGAGATTTAGCATTTCCTGCATTTCCAGAAGAGTCTCATTGCTAGAGATACTCAATTGGTCCTCCAATCTGAAGAATCTTCTAACACCTTTGTCATCCATGAACTCCATCAGCCAATAGGGCCTTAGATGCACTCTTTTTCCTGTAAAGAGAATAAATAGAGTTTTTGGAAGTGCATCTTTGGCTCTAATACTCCTTAGTTCCTCAATCCTCTTTAGAACTATTCTTCTTGCAGTTACATTGTATCCAAAGTTCTTTTTGAAGGATGAGTAGACTTTAATCAGAACAGATTGGCTTTCTTGGAGAATCCTGTGAAGAGGCCATGTCATCTATTTCCCTCCCTTGTATCTAAAAACCAGTCTTTCAGGAAGATGTATGTAAGCATCGATTCCTCTTACTTCTTCCAGTTCATCCAAGTAGAGATTCAAGTCTGAAAATTCCTTGATATCACAAATGTACATGAGATCTCTCTTGTTGACTGTGGGTTGGGATTTGGTTAGAGCTTTGGATTTGAGAGATACAGGCTTCACTTTCTTGCTAGCTCTAGTCTTTGTCTTCTTTGTCTTTAGATCAGGAATTGGTAAACTATCCCAGTTTACTGGCTCATCCTTAGGAACAATTGGTTCACCATGAATATTCCTTGTTAGATCAACCACTTTGAATTCTTCAAATACCACTGAGGGTTTTGATGTCAGCATTGTAGTTGTAGCCTTTTTGGGAAATTGGTCTTCAAATTCCTCATCATTAAAGTTCACTTTCCTCTTGGAATGAAGTTTGTATCTAAATCTTCTTTTCTGCTGTGATTCTTCTTGCATTTTCAGATCCTTAGGTTCAGTGATTACAGTTGGTTGTACCAGGAGGTTATGTTGTGGTTTTTACAGTTTGAAGCTTGGCCAAGATAGCAACTTGTTCTTTCTTTTGCTTTTGCTTCTTAGCATTCAAAACAGCTTGCTTCTTTTCTATCCTGATTCTTTTTTTCTCTTCCTTCTTAGCTTTCACAAACATTGGGTGTCCAACCACCACACAAATCTCCTTACCATTTCTATAAATTTTGGAAATTCTTCTTTTTAATGCTGAATCAGTTGGATCCTTGTAGAATGCAATAGACCTAGCCAACAGCTTCTTCTCATCTGGCCTAGGTGTTTCAAACACTGTATCCATAGGATTCTTGTCTGAAAACTTAGAGTAGTTCCTTTTGGCCTTCATGATGAGATCTTTCTTTGGAGATTTGATGCAGGAAGTTTGACCTATTTCCAGATAGTTCATACTTATGTCATTCACAGAAATTTTCATGACTTTAGAATGATGATTAAAGACTTTATCTGGCTTCTCAATTGGCCCAAACTTTTGTTGATTATCTGCATCTATTTTTCTCCGTTTTTCTTTTATTTCCTTCTCTAGAGCTGTAACATCAAGCATCTTGGGATTTGATTTCAACTCAAGCTTTTTAGATGCTCTTTGGATTAGATCAATGTTATCCAACACATGTGGCTTTGTGAAAGCAATTGTTGGCACAATCACTTTGCTGACTTGTATGTTTAACACTTTTTGCTCCCCCTCACTTCTTGATTCCCCTTGACTGAATAAGACAATTGAGATTGATTTCTCCCCCTTAGAGGTTTCTTTCTCCCCCTTTTGTTATCAGCAAGTTGAGTAGAAGAAGAGGTTCGTGCTGCCACTAGCCTTTGAAGCAAGTCTGTTTGTTGTGCCTGATGTAGATGTATAGCTGTTAGAGAGGCTTTCATTGATGTCATTCTTTTCTCCAAGGAATCCACCTTGGTGGCAAGATCAGTGTTTTTCCTTAATTGTATTTTGATATCAAGCATTGTAGCTTCTGGAAGTTTTGCATCTAATCTATCAGCTATATCCTTCTTCACTTGAGTGATCTCTATTTGAATATAAGTGATATCCTGATTGTGTTGGAAGCCTTGGATTTGTTGTAGTTGGAGAGAAGAAAGATGTGCTTGCGGAAGCTTCTTGGTGCTAGCATTTTTGGATGATTGAAGAGCAGACTGTGTTTGACAGATAAGTTGGATGGGTGTGGTCTTGAAATGATCTTCATCACATTTCTTGGAGAAGGCCCATGATGGCATGCCTGATCCGGAACTAGGGCCTACTTCTCCCCCTATGTCCAATGGATCTTCTTCACTTTCTTCATCTTCACCACCAAAGAAATCTTCTGAACCACCAGTCTCATAGTCAATATCACCAGCTGTAGAGGGCAGAGCTGTGATTGCATCATTTGCTCTTTGCATAGACTGTGCGGTGTGCACCAAGTTTAGCATTCTTTCTGCATTGTCATTGCCCTGTCCAGCTAGAAGTTGATATACTAGAACAGGGTGAGTAAATGTCTCAGCATCCAAGGAGGTAGAATCTATAACATCTTGACTTTGCTAAGATAGTCCCTCCCTGTCTGCATCCTGGACATTCATAAACTCACTTACAAAGACATCCACCCTTATTCTCCTGTACCTGCATTTCTCTCATTATCTCTCTTTTTTTACATCAAGGTCTCACCTTGGCTTCCCACCCTCACACCCTCACCTTCACCATCTAAGGTGGGACTTCTCTCACTCACTTTTTCCAGTCCTGAAGAAATGGACTGCATTAGATCACTCTTTTCCTCTCCTTTTTCCTGGGAGCAACCCGGACTCTCACTCAAATCACTCCCTTCCCTCAGTCCTAAGAGTGATTGTACTACTACTAAGTCCTCTGCACTTGTAAGAATTGATGAAATTTGAAGTTGTGCACAGACACCCGACGGATGAGGAATATCCATCGGGTTAGCAGTATGACTATCCGACGGATGACTGTTGTTAAGCTTATCCATTGGGATAAAATCACTACTCGATGGATGATAAATATCCATCGGGATAGAAGAAATAATTGAGTTTGGAGTGGAGACTATTGTAGACTCTGTGCAGATTGATGAAAGTTTTGGCACAGATGTCTCAACAGTCTCAGAAAGAAATGGAAAGTGAGCCAATAAATCATCTAGAAGATGATGCTCATTTACATGGATTTTTGGCTTCTCCAAGAGAGTTAAAGATGGAGAATTTGGAAGTGATGTGTTTATCATGTCAACATCCAATGAGTGTGTGGGAGAATTTGGTGTATCAGGTGCTTCAATTATAAGAGATTTTGGCTGTGACTCCACATTTATTAGAGCCACATCAACCTGACTTTGAGAAGGTGCAGTGACTGGGTCTTTTGCACCAGTTTGCACAGTGTGTCAGCCTTGTGCATCCCCAAGGGTTTTTGATCTTTTCTTTCTGGCATAAGTTTGTGGTGAGCTAGTGTCCCTACCCCTCTTGGCCTGTGCTCCTGGTTGGGAGCTTATTTTAATGGTAACATCATTTTGGGAGGATGAAACCAGTAATAAACTAATATCCTTATCAACAACCACAGTTTGTTGGGAAACTATGGTGTGGCTAGGTTTGGGTACACTCTTCTCACCAGCCTTATCCTTAGGGCTTCTTTAATTTTCACCCTGTCCCTCACCTTTCTTGCCCACCTTCACACTCCCCTCTTTAGGTTTGGTGGATTTTAAAACTGATCTCTTTTGAAAGAAATTAGAGGGGGCTTTCTTAGCTTTGGATTTAGGAACTTTTGTTGGTTTGGTAGCTTGGGTAGGCAATTGTTGGGTCATTGACACATTTGCCATAGCTACACTAGAAAGCAAAACAGTTTGTGAGGTTGGAAGAGTGGAGACAGAAGAAATTACCTCACTTACCTGAGGTCCCTCCATTACTGGAAAGTAGTATAAGGGAACCTCCTTGTGATGATTTACTCTGTTTAAATTTGTAATGATCCTTCTTTCTTGAACTCAACAATTTAATTTGTTGGTTAGGTTCTCAATCACAATTTCTTCAATAAGATGGTTAGCAAGCATCATAAAGAATCTAGCATAATAGACACTTTTACTTCTCTTATTGATCTGTCCTAACTTAAAGCCTAACTCAAACAAAATCAAATCACTGAAATTGAAGTACTTATCAGTAACTAACATGTAAAGCATGTTAAGCATAGAAATGTTTATAGAGTCAAAGTTACTAACTTTACCAGAAAATATCTTAGTTACTACATCACACAGATAACTCCATTCTTTCCTATGACCCAACCTCCTAATTTCACTTAATTTAGAAGTAGTGAGTGCATAGCCCATGGAATTAAGCATATTAATAATATCATTGTCTGTGTGTGGAGCAGTTATAGTATTATCAGGAATCTTGAAGCATGCTTTATTAATATCACTATTTATGCAAAACTGCTTACCTTTCAGAGTGAATATGATGGTTTTGTCTGTCGAGTTGTACACTGCAGTTGTCCATATCTCTTCAACAACCTCACAGTAAATGGTGGGTGATTCCAGCATGGCATAGTTGAGTTTGCAGTTCTTCACAAAATCCATCATTTTGTGATAGTCACCAGACTGTTGAATCTCCTTGTTCACGAAAGCTGAGAAGTTATTTTTCTCATAGATATAACCGGTTTGAGAAATGATTTTCACTACAGGTGCCTTTGTTAGAGATTTGGAATTTGCAGAGAGAGAGTTTGCTTTTGAGAGAAAAGAAATTAGAGCAATTGAATCTTGAGAATGATAAAAGAAATGAATAAAAGTGAATTTTCTTTTAGACTATCTCAGAAATAAACTGACAAAAATTAATAAATTTAAATAAAGTAACCAATAAAAATTGTCCAAAATAGCCATTTTAAAAAATAAACTGTAAAAATTCTGTCACTTATCCGTCGTGTCATGCTTACAAGTTGTAAGTATACTCGATGGATAATGTTCAAGGAATTAACGACTAGGATTGAGACAATTTGACGGATGAGGATAAATCAGTTATCCGTCGAGTTATAAAATATTCCAGAAAAATAATTGATTTTATTGACAAATTGTATTCCGACGGATGATCAAACTCGATGGATAATGATCATCCATCAGGATGTAAATCCTGACTTAGCCAAAATTTCATCCAAAATAGAAAAATCAATTAAATTTCTAGCAGCATACCTACTTGCAAAGATATCTGAAATAATTCAAGAGAAATTAAGCATACCTAATTCACTTACCAACCTTGAAAAGGTGGATTTATCAAGTGGTTGGGTAAATATATCTGTAAGCTGCTTTTTACTTGGAACAAAATGCAGTTCCACAGTACCATTCATCACATGTTCCCTTATGAAGTGGTACATGATGTCTATGTGCTTTGTTCTTGAATGCTGTACTGGATTTTCAGTGATGGCAATTGCACTTGTGTTATCACAGAAAATAGGAATCCTATCCACTTGTAGACCATAGTCCAACAATTGGTTTTTCATCCACAAAATCTGTGCACAGCAACTACCAGCAGCAATATATTCAGCTTCAATTGTGGAAGTAGAAACTGAATTTTGCTTTTTACTGAACCAGGACACAAGCTTGTTTCCTAGAAATTGACATGTTCCCGTTGTATTTTTTCTGTCTATTTTATAACCTGCATAATCTGCATCTGAATAACCAGTTAGATCAAAACCAGAATCTTTAGGGTACCAAATGCCAAGTTTTGGTGTTCCCTTGAGATATCTGAAAATTCTCTTAATAGCTACCAGGTGAGATTCTCTAGGATCATCCTGAAATCTAGCACAAAGACAAGTAGAAAACATTATATCTGTCCTACTAGTTGTTAAGTACAGAAGTGAACCAACCATGCCCTTATAACTTGAAATATCCACAGACTTTTTAGTAGTGTTTAATTCAAGCTTAGTTGCAGTGGCCATAGGAGTTTTTGCAGATGTGCAATCCATTAGATCAAACTTATTTAAAAGATCATGATTATATTTAGTTTGACTAATGAATATTTCATCACTGACTTGCTTAACTTGTAAACCAAGAAAGTAAGTTAGTTCTCCCATCATGCTCATTTTATACTTACTTTGTATCAATTTGGCAAACTTTTTACAAAGTTTTTCATCTGTAGAGCCAAATATAATATCATCTACATAAATTTGAACAAGTATACTAGAGACATTAACATTTCTAAATAATAACGTTTTATCAAAAGTACCTCTTGTGAAGTGATTTTCCAAAAGAAGCTTTGATAAAGTGTCATACCAGGCTCTAGGTGCTTGCTTCAGTCCATAAAGTGCTTTCAAAAGATAGTAGACATAATTTGGGAAATTTGGGTCTTCAAAACCAGGAGGCTGACTGACATAGACTTCCTTCTCCAAATCTCCATTTAGAAAAGCACTCTTGACATCCATTTGATAGACCTTGAAATTGGCATGGGCTGCATAGGCTAAGAAAATTCTGATGGCTTCAAGTCTTGCAACAGGAGTAAAAGTTTCATCAAAATCTATTCCTTCTTGTTGAAAATAGCCCTTAGCAACCAACCTAGCTTTGTTCCTGACCACTATGTCATTTTCATCCATCTTGTTTCTGAATACCCATTTAGTATCAATTGGATTCTTTCCTTTAGGATTGGGTACCAGCTTCCATACCTTGTTCCTTTCAAATTGGTTTAGCTCCTCCTGCATAGCTAAAATCCAATCAGGATCCAACAAAGCTTCTTCTACCTTCTTTGGTTCTTTCTTAGATAGGAAGCTGCTATATAGACATTCTTCTTGAGTTGTTCTCATTGTTTGAACTCTAGAAGACACATCACCAATGATGAGCTCAAAGGGGTGATATTTTGTCCATTTTCTTTGTTGAGGTAGATTAGCTCTAGATGAAGAGGCCTCATTGTTGTCTTGATGTGTAACTGAGTTTTGATAATTAGAAACTCCCTTGAGTTTATGGATCTTTGATTTGAGAAAGGGAAACTTTCAGTAAGTGATCTATTCTGACTTTCAGCTTCTTTTGATGACCCGACGGATGGTGCATTTTGAGTTCCGACGGATGAAGCTAATTTTCTCCCGATGGATAAAGCAGATTGTGTCCCGACGGATGAAGCATTTTGCAACTCGACAGATGCTGAATTTTGTGCTTCATTAGTAGTAGATTTTTCTGCATTATCCTTTACCATTGTTTCCTGATCACTTTCATCATCACTGTCATCACTAACCATCTCCACATTATCAAATTTGAGGCTCTCATGAGAATTTTTATCTTGCAGTCCTTCAATCTTTTTATCATTAAACACAACATGTATTGATTCCATAACAATATTGGTTCTTATATTGTAGACTCTATATGCTTTTCCCACAGCATATCCAACAAAAATTCCTTCATCTGCTTTAGCATCAAACTTTCCATTTTGATAAGTTTGATTTCTCAAGATATAACATTTGCAGCCAAAGACATGAAGAAAATTTAGAGTTGGCTTCTTGTTCTTGAACAATTGGTAGAATGTCATACACTTTGCAAATATTCTGAGTGTAGCATGCAGTATTTACAGCTTCAGCCCAGAAGTATGTTGGTAACTTTGATTCTTCAAGCATTGTCCTTGCAGCTTCAATAAGTGATCTGTTCTTTCTTTCCACCACTCCATTTTGTTGTGGAGTTCTTGCAGCTGAAAACTCATGCATAATCCCATTCTCTTCACAAAATGCCCTCATAACAAAATTCTTGAACTCAGTTCCATTGTCACTCCTGATTCTTTTAACTTTGAAATCAGAATGATTGTTGACTTGCCTTATGTGATTGATGATTATTTCACTAGACTTTAGGAAATATGTCCAAGAGAACTTTGAGAAATCATCTACTATTACTAGGAAATATATTTTTCTTGAGATGGACAATACATTGATTGGTCCAAACAAATCCATGTTTAGCAATTATAGAGGTTCTTCAATTGTTAAATCAAGCTTTCTTTGGAATGATGCTTTAATCTGCTTTTCTTTCTGGAAGGCATCACACAGTCCATCCTTAGAAAACTCCACTTGAGAAATACCTCTAACCAGTTCTTTCTTGACAAGCTCATTCATGGTCTTGAAGTTTAGATGGGACAGCTTCTTGTGCCACAACCAACTTTCATCTTGACTTGCTTTACTGAGAAGACAAGTGATAGATTCTGCATTTGATGAGTTGAAGTCAGCTAGGTACACATTTCCTTTACTCACTCCAGTGAGAACCACTTTATTGCTCCTTTTGTTTGTCACAACACAGGCTTCTAAATTGAAGGTTACTGAATTGCCCTTATCACAAAGCTGGCTGATACTCAGCAAATTATGCTTGAGACCATCCATTAGGGCAACCTCCTCAATGATGATATTATCTTTTGAAATCAAGCCATATCCCACAGTATAACCCTTGTTGTCATCTCCAAAAGTAATACTTGGGCCAGCTCTCTCCTTGAACTTTGTGAGCAGGGTAGAATCTCCAGTCATGTGTCTTGAACAACCACTATCCAAGTACGACAGATTCTTTCTATTTCCCTGCACACATCAAAACCAAATCAAGTTAATTTTGGTACCCAAGTTTCCTTGGGTCCTGCCTTGTTAGCTTTCTTCTTTTGTTTCTTAGGTTTGATCTCTTTTGACTTGGGGATATCAGATTCATCCTTAGTCATCTGAGTTGGACCTTTGAAACCAATTATTAAAACAGAATTATCATGCATATTTTGATTAACAGGAAACGACATGCTATTTGTAAACATGTTATTCCAGTAAGGCATGCTAAATGGCATTTGAGGCATACTAAATGCAGCATAATAAGGGTTAGGTGCAAATGGCTTATTAGCAAGTTGTGCATTCGTATTCTGTGCAGACATAACATTCATAGGCATAGAAGGCATGACATTCATGTTGGGAAAAGAAGATGGTACAGATATAGGAGTAGGCATTGCATGTTTGCAATTGACAGACAAATGATTAACACTACCACACTTAGCACAGATTTTTCTGGGAGCATACTTATCAGGTGTGTAGTTGTTATGTTTGTTAATTTCTACTTTCCCATTTCTATTATTTTTCTTTTTGGTTCTTGTTTTAACCTCAATCTTTTCTAGTTTGTCATTCAATTGCTTGATAGAAAGATGACCAGCATTCACTTTCTTCTCCTTCTTCACTTGACTTGATTCTCCTGGAACAAAGTTTTTGGAAACTGATCCATATTTTTCATTTAACTTGGCAATTTTGGATTTACTCACAGGTTTGCTCACAGCCGACGGATGAGGATTTATGTCACTCGACGGATAATCCTTTTGATTATCCGACAGAGGACTCTCATCATCCGTCGAGTCCATATCTGTTAGCAATCCTTCAACCAAATTGGATTCCAGCTTCTCTTTACTCTTTTTCCAGGCTGCATCACAAAAGGACTCAATACCTTGAACTTTAGTGATTTGTGCATGAACATCTCGGGATGATTTCCATGCCTTAATCACCTCATGTTCTCGTTCAAGTTGCTTCTTCAAAATCTCTTATTTCTTCAAGGACTCAGTTAATTCATCTTTAGCAATCTTATATTCTATTCTCAATTTTTTAAATTCAATAAATTGAGACTTTAGCACATTATTCCTCTCACTTAAAAATAGATTTTTTATTTGATTTTAGTATTTTCTTTAGTGAGGAACTTAAGTATAACACGCAAATGATCTAATTCCGTAGACATGTCATTAATTGCATCATTACACTCAGCTTTAGATAAATGTGCTAGGTTAGTGGTGATTACCTGATTACTTGAAGAACTTGTCTCTGTTTTATCAGACTTGGCCATTAGGGCTAGATTGACATAGCTGACATTTTCATCCTCATCCAAACCATCTGTTGCCCAGTCATTTTGTTGTATAATGAAAGCCCTTTCCTTTTGTTTGAGCAACTCAAAATACTTCTGTTTATAATCCACAGGCTCAAACTTCTTCTTGCTGGAATCTGACTTTCTACACTTACTGGCAAAATGCCCTGCCCAGCCACATTTGAAATATTTGAATTTTAATTTATCCACCATGTTTCTATTTGGCTTTGTTGCTCCAAAGTTCTTCTTGAACTTGAGCTTGGAAAATCTTCTGGAAAGGAATGCAAGATGTTCATCAATATCATCCATATCATCTTGGCTCAAAGAATCTTCATTTTCAGCTACCAGCCCCTTGCCCTTGTTTTCACAGACCTTTGTAGTAGACTCAACAGCTTCTACCTTCACCTCTTTCTCTTTCTCCAACTCAGCAACCAGTGCTATGGACCCTCCTTTCTTCCTTCCTTTCTCCATCCTCTCATCTTGCTCTATTTCAAGCTCATGAGTTTTCAGGATGCCATACAATCTCTCCAAAGTAAACTCCTTGTAATCTTGAGAGTTTCTCAATGAGACTGTCATTGGTTTCCATTCCTTTGGAAGAGATCTAAGGAACTTGAGATTGGAGTCTTTTATCTGATAGACTCTTCCATGCACTTTGGAGCGTTTAGTAGTTTTTGAAACCTACTAAAAATGTCAGTGAGAGACTCACTATCTTCACAATGAAAATGCTCATATTGCTGAATTAGCAGCTGCATCTTTTTCTCCCTTACTTGCTCAGTACCATCACAGATAATTTGAATTGTGTCACAAACCTCCTTGGCTGTTTTACAGTTAATGATATTATCAAACAATCACCATCAACTCCATTGAACAATATATTCATGGCCTTCTTGTCTTTCCTGACTTGCTCAATATCAGGATCTGACCATTCATGTCTATGCATGGGAACAGATGGTTCATTCCCTGTTGCAGCTCTCACTGATACATGAGGACCTCTCTCTATGCAATCCACATAGGCCTCATCTTGAGGAAGAAGATGTAGGTGCATCTTCACCTTCCAGTGGTGATAATTGTCTTTGTCCAGAAATGGAATCTTCACTCCAACATCCTTCTTGTTCATCTTGTTGTTTTGTTGTGATCTTTAAACTTTTTGTTCTTCAAGAGTTTACTCTGATACCAATTGTTATTCCCTAACAATACAACAAGAATTACAGAAGGGGGGGTTGAATGTAATTCTGGCTACTTTTTGAGATTTATAAAAAATGGTTCTAACTCAATTTATATTTAACTGTTTGATTTTTAAAGTGCGGAATACAGAGTTAAGAATCAAACATAAAGTAATAAAAACTCAGGTCTTTAAAACTTTCTGGTGGATTTGAATGTATCCACCAGATATATATATATATATATATATATATATATATATATATATATATATCAAGAGAACCCTGTGAAGCTTGAATAGCTCACAGCTGCTTTACAAGTGAGCAAACAAACTATAGAGAAATTCTACAGAATACAGCTTACAAATGTTTCTCTGCTAAGAATGTGTTTACTTAGTTAGTTTGTTCTACTAGCTACACTTGGTTTATATATCACCAAGTTTACATGATAATAACACAAGATAATAAAACAAAACATATCAAGTCTAACTCCATGCTGCTTCACTACTCTATTCCAGCATCTTTGAATATCTTCATAATAGCATGGAAATGGTAATGCTTCTTTGTTCTCATTTTCCTGCTAAATAGGCTGTCACATTCCTTTTGCAAACACCCAATGCATGTGACTGTGTTGTCATTGTTAACAGATATTTGAATTGATCATCTGTCGGGTACATGCTTGTTATCCGTCGGGTAGCCTTGTTGATCATCCGTCGGGTAGCTTTGTTGATCATCTGTCGGGTAGCTATTTTATCACTTGACTCCATTTTATTTATGCAAAATTACAAGACATTTTATATTTATATCTGATTAACCATTTTGATCAATACAAAACATGATAGGCTTGTAAACATTGAACAAAATAACAAATTTGCAAATTTTGATTCCACCTGTATTATAAAATTATTAATGTATTCATAATCTTATTTTTTTCAGTTTTTAAAGTGTTGTTTCAATTTATAATTATTGTTTAGTCGGTCTAATAACTGAAATAACCTTGTATTGGCTGATACTAATAGATTTTTTAAAAATTCATTATGGAATACAAATTATGATGAAAATCTGGAATGAAAAGTATGTAAACCAAAATAAAGGAATCTTAATTCAACAATTCTAATATTCCAAAGGGATGGAAGTTGTAAATAATTCTCAAAAGATATTTGATAAAATTTAAAAACACTTGTTTAAAAAGCGTTGTGCGTTGAAAAGTTGCTGTCAGAAAGCAAATCTTCTATGGCCTTGTCGAAAAAAAAAGGAGTTGTTTCTAACTTCTTGTAATAACTCAATAATTTTGGACAATAATCGAATATTAACCTACTTTGAATAAATTGAAATATAAAACTACTATTTCCTCATCCATGTTCAGATTAAATCCTTCATCTATAAGAGTATACCTTAAACTGTAGAAAGTGAAGGCAGTAGAAAAAAGTCGTGTAAAATAGGTACCACTCACTAATTCATCATTATATTTGGTGCAATACTAACAATCATAAGGCACTCATTTTGTTGATATTTTCAAGCAAATAACGTCTCTGTTCAAAAGACATTTCTGTTTAGCCAAACACTCCGGGGAAACAAACAAACCAACAATGACATAAACATGTTGACACCCAAGGTCATAGGAAAGTGCAGTCCAGATAAATGTAGATACTAATAATTTAATAAAAATACGTGACTTTTGTAAAGAAATACTTGTTGTACTTGTTTGCAATACGTTTCCGGATCTAAAACCATCAAACTTCAGGTGGCAATCCGAGTGCCACATATGGCTACACATACTCCCGCGCTTTTAGCAGTGTGATGGAACATATTGACAAGCAGTTAGCCGCCCTTACTATTAATATTTGGAAATACGATCAAACCTAAAAAAGGTTTATGTTTATAATTTAATAATAAAGAATCCAACTGAATATTCCAGCTACTTATTCCATTTTAACATTAAAATTCTTATGCTTTTGTACTATTTCAATTGTTTTTGGAAAAAATATTATTGATAACATTATAATTTAATGTTACTAAGATGTATTAATAAAAATCATACTAAATTGAAAGATATATACTAAATTAAAAGGATAAATTAAAGATATAATGCCACATTATACATCAATTAAAAAGATGTATTCTAAAAATTATACAAAATTTTGTTCATAAAAAGGAATTTTTAGAAGTTACTACTTATGAAACTATATAGATATATGCAGCTTACAAAGTTACAATGAGTGTGGTTTCTAAAACAAAGTTACATTGAGTGTAAAAAATAAACCGGACAAAATGAAGGAGTGATATTTTAGGAGTACAGCTTCATTGAGACCATAATAAGTCGGTTTCAAAATGTGAGGTCAGTTTTCTGGAATATGTAAGTACACGTATGTATAATTGTATATACGTTTGTGTATTGTACATCCTTCAGTCTAAACTTCCTCAAGATCTGACATATTTTGCTAAAGCAGGCTGGTGTATAAGGTTAACATAAGTAATCAGTAATATTATAACTTATTTATCTTGTAATTTTATTATTATAATAATTTTATTATTATAATAATTTTATTATTATTATTTGGTTGTTGATTATACAATCTCTTTATATTGTAATCTTAAATTATAATAAAATTCTACTTTTTCTTTCTTCTACTCATCATATCATCCTCATCATACTTTATCATGTTACTAAGAGTCTGGCTATTTCGAACGATAATAATTAATAAATAGATGGATAATCTATTGAGGTGATTTCCACATGCTGGGTTTGAAATCTATGTTTCATTTTCTCGTTTTCATCTTCAAATTGTTTCTATTTTTTTCTTGAATGATTTTTAGTTTTTAATCATGATTACTGTTTTTCCGAATTGATTGGATTTCTCTGGACAAATAAAATTGATTTTCGTTGAAATTTTTTTCTCCTAGTTTGGTTGATATTGTAATACACACTCTCTATCTCTCTTTGATGATATTGGTTCACCGAAAATAATTTTTTTTCTTCCTTTTATTTTCATTTTATCTTCATTTCCTTTTGTTCTTTTATCGTATTTATGGTGTTGGTATTGTAGCACATCTATTTACCTTGTCCTCCTTTTGTTTTCTATCTGGTATTCTATGCACATTGGCCTTACGAGAAATTATTTAATTTATTTGGTATTTTAAGTGTATTGATCCTATGAGAGATTGTTCGATTTATTTGATGTTTTAGGCACACTGGCCATTCACACTATTAATTTAGTTCATCTGATGCTCTAGACAAGATTTGGATATAGTTTGAATTTTATTGTAGTTTTTATCAAATCCTGGATTTAATACAATTTGTTGGCTTGGATTTCGGTTTTAATTTAAATTAAATTTGGACTTGATTTGGATTAGATTAGTTATTGGGTTCGACTTTAGATTTAAATTTAGTTTCGCTTGCAGATTTGGTTTACTTCTAAAATTATTTTATTTGGTTGTTTTGTTTGATTATTGTATGACATGAATGACTTTTGTTCATTCTGATTGGATACTATGTTTTTTTTATTTTGCGATTACATCTTTACTCTTATTTTGCGCTTGTGCACAGTTTTCAGATTCATTTAAAGGTGATTTGTTTGGATTCATATCTTTTTTTTAAGATTTGTTTAGATGTTATTATTTGTTCTGTTGTAGTTGGTTTAAAGGTGGTTCGTTTGGATTGGAATTTTTCATTCGTTTGGATGCTATTATTTGTTCTGTTGTGATTACGTGACTCTTTTTTTTGTTTGCCGACTCTCAATTTATCGTGAGTTTGAGGGGGTAATGTTAATGATTTTTACCAATCTTAGTCAAAACTTTGAACACTTAGGGGCCATTTGTTAATAGGTGAATGGAAGGAAATGAACTGAATCATCCATGAAATAATCATTTAGACTGTTTGCAAATGACTTTTGTATCTGGACGACACCTGATTTTTGCTGGACGAATCCTCCTTTAAAATCCAGCTGAACCATTCAAATCATGCATCTCGTAATCCTTTGCCAATACCCACTTATTTATTATTTCAAAAATTACTTGTTACTCAATTAATTGATAAAAAATAGGAATATTATTCATGTTCGTATTTTTGAAAAGTTAAATAAATAGCAAGGTAAAATATATACTTGTTTAATATCAATTAAAATTATTTATCCTATAAAGGTACACAATATTTAAATTTTTTTAATTCAAAAAAAAGTTTTTTTTTGATTTAATAAATTACTCGTTACTAGTATCTATGCCATCAATACTGTTATTTATATAGTCGAAATATTAAATTTTGGATGATTTATTTTTTAGTTGGTCATAATAATATGACATTAATTTAATAAAAATGTAATAATTTAAATATCTAAACAACTAAAAATGGTCTAATGTTTTATTTAATAAAACAAATGATCTACTGTTCAAATTTCTACAACTTTACATGTTATAAAACTTTCAAGAAATTAAATTAAATTTAAAAAATATTCATTCAGAAATTTATATACTTTTTTGTCAAATAACATTTCTCGCTCATAATTCAGATTACTCATTCGTTCAGATATCATAATCGTCCAGAAAATATCATTCAGATTTAACAAATGACCCCTTACCTTCTCTTCCAAAATGTCAATAAAATATTAATACACTGATTGAACTAGTATTTTTCTTGCAAAATATCACGAGTTCGATTACTAGTACATGTGTGTGATTAATTATCCAAACAAAAAAAACTCAGTCTTTCAAAATTCTCAATATTCTCTCTACCACAAGACATATTGTGGAGGAAGCTACAACATATATAAAATCTTTTGCAAGAAATGCACGAAAAAATCATGCATAACTCAAAAAAGTTTTAAAAAATAATACTGTCATAACAAGTGAAAATATACACCCGAACAATATCATGCACATAAGAATTCGGGAATTTGTTTTTAACATTTTTTGTGTATGTAACAATTTCATTTATTAATATCGACGGGGAACTTGAATTGACAGGGTATATATTGTTGCTGGTGTACTTAGAAAATCAAAAATTGAAGTAGTTTGTATAATATAACAAATGCATCTGCTAAATGTATATAGTTGATCAATCGATGTGGACTTTTATTACCGAGACACGTAGATTAGCTGATGAATAGAGACTTTTGAATCAATTAGTGTATTATCGATATTGTAAGAAAAAGTGGGAGAGTAATGAGAAAACATAGGCCATATATAAACGTGGAGATGGATGGCCCGTCAATAGCACTCGACGGTGGAGAAGCCACGACAATGGCTTGGGTGTCTTTAAAGTACCCGTTTCACTCTCTACGCTTTTACTTCATTTCACCAACTTAAGTACCACCTTAGTGACACACACTTTAATTCACCTAGCCTAGCCAGCTTGTACACTTATATATACTCGGACTGATGTGTACATATGTATTGTAGTAAAAGTTAGCTAGTACAAAATTGAAAATACATACAGTACAATTTAATTTTTTGTTTGTCGCCAAGCTCAGCTAGCCTTTTGCTTCCAACTAGTCAATATGTTGTAAAAGTTGTTAGGTAGCTCGGCTAGTCATGACTTGCTCCTTGTACTAGAACTATATATATGTGTGTGCTATGTGTTTCATTCATGTATAAGAACTGCTAATTAAACAGTTCTGTTTTAGTGCATGTGTTGTATACATTACAAGCAAACCTGGATTTAGTGACTGGAAAATTTGTTGGCACGACAAGAAAACATCTGTTGAATATTTCAGACTGATCGACAGAAGATGGGGAGAGCACCGTGCTGCGATAAGGTAGGACTTAATCGAGGGCGGTGGACAGCTGAAGAAGATGACATTTTGACAAAGTACATTCAAGCTAACGGTGAAGGGTCGTGGAGATCATTACCCAAGAATGCTGGTAATAATTTGAATTAACTAATAAAATAGTACATTTCAATTTATTTATATATAGAGATGCTAATGCAGAAGTGTGTGTTGATGTAATGAAGGATTACTCAGGTGTGGTAAGAGTTGCAGACTGAGATGGGTTAATTACTTGAAATCAGACTTGAAGAGAGGCAAATTCTCTTCTGACGAAGATGAAACTATTATCAAGCTGCATTCATCTTTGGGAAATAGGTCGGTCTCTGTTGCTCTGATTCACAACTCAATTTTAATTTCCTACTAATCATTTTTACTAATCTAATTTTTACTTAGAAAGCTTACATATACAAATATCTTCAACTACCACTTTCTATTTTTACCTAGCAAAGAACACTCTTTCCTCTCGTTTAGTGTCTGGTTGTCAACATCACTAATGATTCTATATTAACTTCAAATTAATGTCTTAAGTAGCCTTAGTCAAATAATTGCTTGCAGTTTAAAACTGATTACTAACTTTGATTTCAAAAGTAAAATTTGAAACTCATTTTAGTTGATATCACTCTCGGATAATACGTGTGTCTGTAGATTTTTACAGTTTCAGTATAAATAATTAGTAGCAAGAAGAAAGTAAAGAAAGTTAGAAAAGCTAGTTTTGTCACTTTCATATTTTTCAACTAGTTGTTTTTCTGTGTATGCTGAAAGGGAAACCAAACTTGTTATCTTTTGTTCGTTCACAAGGATACCCAGATAAGTCTTGTCACCGTACTGTCAATTTATTTTCGTTCAACTAGTTGTTTTTGTAGTTATTATTGTTATTTTGATAAATAATCACATAACCACACACTATTAATCGAACACATACACACACGCTATTAATGGAACATGTGACCTCCCGTACGGGATACGAGTTCGATCACTTCAAGAGCAGGTCCTTTCTGTATATCAACAGTTAATTTTGATTGGTTTCCTCTGTTTAAACAGTAAACAGTTTTTTCTCTAGCTAAGTAGTAGTACTGCATATATAGATATATAGGTAGGTCACGGTCACTATCTGTCCGTTGAACAATTGACGGTAATAGTAGAAGGAAAATTAGTTGGCAATCAATAACTGAGAGTACACTTCACCTTTGAAAGGACCAACATTATTTATTAGCTATTACAAGTACAGTAGTAATTCGTTTTTCTCAAAAAAGATGATTGGGGAGTATATGATAGTACTTGTTTTTTATTTGTTGCTAAATATGTTATATTTGTTTTAGGTGGTGCTTAATTGCGAGTCACCTACCCGGTAGAACAGACAACGAGATTAAAAATTACTGGAACTCACATTTGAGCAGACAGATTTATAAATTTCGGAAAATCATACAACAATTGCACCAAGAACAGGTTGTTGTGGACCAACCATCCAAGTCTGCAGGGACCAGTAATGTTGCTCCAAAGCCCCCAGTCAGTCGAAAACGTAAATCAACCACCAAGAAGAAGAGCAAAGTTCATGATAAAGGTCCTAAGAAAGTGGTGGATAAATCGCAAAAACCGACTCCCAGTCGAGAAGTTGAAAATGGTGCGAGTATGGAACTTATGCCTGCTACACCGGCCTTGGAGGAAGATGTTATGAGTAGCATGATGATTTTGGATTTTCATGAAGATAAGGAACCTATGGATGATATTTTCTTCAGCTCTTTTCTTGATGACATAATAATTAGTGATCATAGTTTCGATGCCGATCCCATTGGTGATCCTAATTTGCAAACCCTAAGCCAGCTGCATGGAAATGATCAGAATGGTGAATTGTTATTGAGTAATGATGAGGTGGAAAAATGGCTCATGGATGACAATAATACAGTTGAGTCCTTGGGTCTTTCGACAAATTTATATCCGAATGATGAATTAGATATTGTTACGGGATGGGATTGCGGTGGTAACATGAATTGGGAATATGGTACTGTTCAAGATCTGAAATTATGGGATAGCGAAGACGAGAAGTTGTCATCTAGGCTGTCTGAGGGCACTTCTGATAAAGGTGATGATGTTGACAAACAAAATGCAGTAGTTGAATGGCTCTTCTCTTAATCATGTTATAATTAATATTAGTAGTTACAACTTACAAGTCTATGTCAGGGCGAACATATATAGCACTAATTACATATCTTTGTTAAGTCCCTCATCTTGTGACATTACAATAAGCGGAACTAGCTAGCTAGCTTCCCAGTACTTATGGCTTGTGTATGTGAAGATATAAAATTTGTAATTAGGTGTTCTAGTTCTGCTTGTAGTTAAGTGTTCTGGAACTGGAAGCACTAGCAGTACTAATACTGTTTAAATAAAAAGTTGTACTTCGTACCTATACTGTACTTTTGGTTTTGGATGTTTTTAGGACACTGCATTATATATGAAGTGATGAACATAATAGTGAATGAAGCAGGAAATAGACTTGCTGAATTTTGTCATTACAATTCATTAATTATTCTTATACGATGTTTGGCGGGAATGACTAATCACTCAATACTCTCCCAGTCCCCATTATTTGTGTTATTTGATTTTTGATCAATTTAAATAATTTTTTTAAATAAAAATTTGTTATTAATTTTTTAAAAAAAGAAAAGTACATAATAAAGTAGATTAATTATACTTTCTACTAATATATTTTTTATAATTATTTTCAATAATATATTACATAAAATTGTCGGTCAAAATTGGATCAATTTGCTCGTCAAAAGTCAAACTTGACAGATAAATTGTGATAGAGGGGGTAATCTGACTTAATTAAGTACTGACTAATCATATACTCACTCCGTTCCAAATAAGTTTATATTTTATTTCAAAAAATAGCTTCACTAATTATATTTAATTTTTTTAGGTATAAGAGTTTAGAATCTATCTATTTTTTTATATTTGACGATTTAACTATTTTGCAACATCTCAAATTGTTTTGACCTTATAATTTAAATAAATATTTTTAAAATTTTCTTGTTCAGAATAAAATTATATAACTTATTAAATTTTACAAAATTATTTTATTAAAAAAATAGTATTTTAACTATGTGATCAAAACACTTTAAACTACGCGCAAAAGTCAAGCAAAAATTATAAAAAAACAGAGGGATTATTCAGGAAAAAAAAATGATAAATCAACTATCAACTTTATGGAGCCATTGCTTTGGACACAAGTCGTGATGGCGACTTGTGTTTTGTATTTCTCTGCAAAATACAGCATGCATTTAGAGGGAGGGGACGAGGGGTGTTGGGGAGTATAATGCATTACTTTCCGGTGGGTGCTGGGTGCTGGGTGCGGATTGAAGACTCATAAACCCGATTTTTTTTAGAAAAAAACTGATTACTGGAACGAGCCCATTCACTTTGTCCGCAGCATGCCATCATCAGGTGACCCTTCTGTGACAGGATCCTTAAATCACGGCGACCAAGATTCTAGAGCTTGGAAATTGATTTTACAAGGTTACGTTTTTAAACCCCGACTCAAATATTTGTTTTTAACGTCTGATTAATATTCGCTCAAATTCAAATTATTGAAAATCCATTTTTTTTAGTATTTGGCCGAGTCAACCAATTTTTAAAACACCGATGATGACACATCCCTTCAATAATTAGGATTTAGGAATAGATGCCTCCCTGAGGCAAATTCTTTATGCTAATGCAGGGAGGCATAAAAAAATTGAATTTTGAAATGTATATTTTTTTTTATCTAAATTAAGGCATGAAAGAAAAAAATTGTAAGCACAAAATAAAATTTAAGAACACATATTTTAATTTTTATTCTAAGAGAACTAAAAGAAAAAGTTGAACCGATATAAACACTACGAATATCTTCTTTTTTATATATCTTTCGATTTATTATTAGTTAAAAAAATTCGCCTAAATTTTTTTATATCTCGGGCCCCGGCCAACAATGGCTTACTACAAAATGAACGGTGGAGCTTTCACACAGGCTACCAAAATTTTGTCATGTGAAGAAAGTTAGTGTTTGTATTTATTCAATTGCCAGAGTTGAATTTAACAATTTAAAATGGCATGGCACTACCATGCATGCAATTATTACTGGTACGTAGTGCCCATGTAGCTACTTAATTACACGTACGACGACTGCACAGAGGCGGATCACCGTTCATGAAATGCATGAGACCCCACAATCCACATACACTTTCCTTCTGACCTTGCTCAATTAATAATTTTGTTCAAGGCTTGAAATTGACTATGATATATATGACAAATTATCTCCAAGCAATTTGGTTGGTATACACTATATTACGGGACTTCCCGCGATTTTATTGCGGTAGGTGAGTACTACCGCAATAAAGTATTGCGACAGCTGTATCCCATCCAATAATAACTGGGAACAACTCATATATATATATATATATATATATATATATATATTCACATTTAGATATACATGTTGGTCTTTGCATATAAAAAAAGAACTTCTAACAGACAAAAGGGTTATAAATATGCTATCTCCCATGATATTGGTTAAATGGATTAATTAAAATAATATAAAATAATAATTATAGAAAATTTGCTCAACATATTAACATGATTTATAATTTAACTATAGGTGTTTACATGTTTATAAAATATTAGCTAACACTAACATGAATGTATCTATCATCGGAGTGGCTTAATCTTTTACACAATTTCTATAATATCTATGCATGGCTGACACATTTTTAACTAAATTTTTTACCATTGAAAATGCTCTTAGCTAATCAAGTAAGTATCAAAATTGTTACTAGTTTTCTTATTTCAATTTTTAGTTAATCTTTTGGCTAAATACTATTTCTGTCCTAATTTACACTTACGCTTAACTTCACTAATATTTTACTTAAATCCGCGCCGATGAAAGGAATAATAGATTTGTGAATATATAAACAATCTTAAACTATTAGGTCATATTTGTTTCATGATATTAAATAGGGAATATGAGTGTAATTTTTTAATTTTTTCAATTCCATATTTATTTTGTAAAAAATTGGCTAAGGGTTATTCAAAAATTATAATCGTGCCCGCAAGTGTTGGCTCAGTTGATTAAAGAGAGGAAAATTATCCTCTTGGTCACAGGTTCGAATCCCACGGAAGGAAAATTTATGATTATGCCTCTTGAGGCAGAGTCTGTCGCTTAAATGCGGTTTACCTTGGTTCACGTGGTTTGCAGACTATTGCGTGAGCCCGTAGGGTTTACCCAGTGTGCACCCGAAGGGTAGCGGCTGCGGGTTACCTACGATAAAAAAAAATTATAATCGTTTAAATTATCTTATCTTATATTTATTTTGTTGGAGTGGAGGATATAGGACTATAATCACCTTTGCACTGTACTCGAGAGTTTGAAAATGGAGAGAAGAGAAAATAAGAGGATGGATAATTTTAAAAATTTTGTTCCGAGACGTGCTTCCGAATTTTTTGGCGAGAGAAGAGAAATGATTTGGAGAGAAAATTTCCTATAACTTTCTTCCAAAAAATGGGAAAATTTGGAAAGATTCCCTCACATTATCTTCTTTTTTTTGTCACTTTCTCTCCTTTTTTACACAAACTCGATAGCACACGACTGATTTATTTTCTTCTACTATTTCTCTTCTCTTCTCTTATTCTCCCATATCTTCTCTTCTCTTCTCTCCCAAAAAATCTCGTGAGCACAGCGTTGGTACTTTGTGGGAGGAGGTATTGTTTTATCAATTTTAAGGACTATATTCCAATTTCAGAGAATATATCTCAAAACGAACATAAAATAAAATTATAAAGGATTATAATTCAAGGGCCTATACTCAGTCCTTCTCATACAAACGTAGGATATGATTATTTATTTCGTAATACTAATTTTGATAGGATTAATTATCCTCAAATTAATATCTCGAAATATAATCTCAGGAAACAAACATAACCTTACAATAAAAATTAAGTATTTGCTTATTTTCGGGACAGACATTAAAGAAAAATGACTCACAAGTCACAACAAGGGAACAAATCTTTTTCTGCCTCAGTGAAAGACATAGTATTACTGTATTAGTAGTTAAAGTTCATGTTTCTCGATTGCTTTGGTAAACTGAGTGTACGTGCTTTGATTGTTTACGACATCAGAGGTGCATCAAACATGATATTCCCCACTGTATTTACTTTGTAGCAGGTGACTTGAAGACAAATTCTTGTTGGTTTTAGTACGTGTATGTATAAAAATTTTAAAAGTTTTACTGTGAAAAGTGAATAAGAGAAATAAAAGTTTCCGACAGAAATCATGATCAACGAGAGAGCAAACAAGTGGTCAAATTCACGAGAGATTTCAAGTTTAAAGTAATAATACTTACTGACCAAAAAAAAAGGAGTAATACTCCATATACTTGAAATACAATTTCCTAAGCGATCAGTCATTTCTTAAAAAAAAACAAAATTTTCTGCTGAGCATGTAGAAACTATATTATTGCATATATTTTTTTTAATCGTAGAACCCGCAGCCGTTTCATAAATTCTGATTCAAATATGTGACGAAAAGAATAATTATCCCCTTTTTAATCAACTGAACTAACACTTACGGACAGGGGCGGAACTACCTATGGGCTGGGGTGAGTTAAAGCCCGAGTAATCACTGTAGTGTTTAAATTGGTGTTTCAGTTTTTTTTTTAAAAAAATTCCTCGATCCAACCGTATGGTTGCCAATAAATCTCTTCTATATATAATAACACAACAAGGGATAATATTTTGAGATTAAAAAGTCTCATTTAAAAGACTAAACTACCCCTATTTTTAATATTTATATAAAAGTTGTATTTTGTGGGAATCAAACTCGAGTTGCTTCATTCTTCTATACAACCTCGTACCACTACATCATATTGTCATATGTGTTTTTTATCATACACACATAATATGTAAATGTGCTAAAGAAATATTTTATTTAATTTTAAAGATAGCTACTTGAATTTCGCAAAAAAATGATAGTTACCTGAATATTTGTACAATTAATTTTAAAGAACTGAATTCCATATATAAAGTTAGGCAAATTACATAAATAGATTATTATCTTATTTATTATTATTTTTTAGTTTGAAAATATATCTCATATTTTTTTAACATTTTTCTTACTATAAAAAGTAATTAAAATGTACATATATAATTTTTAAAGAAAATATTAAAAATAGAATCACCTATATATAAATAATCTAGATTATTTTAAATATTTAGATAAGTTCGAATTATAATAAGTCAATGAATTTTAGTTTATTTTGAATTTGAAATCAGAATTTGGCCCATTGTTAAAACAATACTCGAAATTTAACTACATGACTAGCCGAAAAACATTGTCACATTCTACGTTTAGTAAATTTAAATTACAAGTTCGACGAGAATATCTTACCAATAATGTGAAATTTTTTGATATCTTATATTAATATAAATTAATGTGTTTGAGGTATTTATAGGATCAAGTCAATTGATTATTTGTATTAAAATTACTAACTTCACTGGTAGCGCAATAGTGTTTTGGGACTTGTCCCGATTTTAAAAATATTTGAAATTTGATATGAGATCTCACGAGATTTGTTAAAACTACAATAATATATTAAATCAATTTATTTTTCATTTTTCACTTTAAAAAATAGCATTTTAAAAATAATTCTTTTAGATAAATAATATTTATTGATCAAGATAATATTGTACAAATATTTTGAATTATCCAAATAAAAGTTATATTTATACTATATTGTAGCATTTGATTCAATACATTATATACTATTTAAAAAAACATTGTTCAATAATTTGAAGGAATTAACCAGTTCAACTAATATTTATAAATTTTATCAAATTGAAAAATATTTAATTTTAGGAGAATAGTATACAATATTATCAAATTATTATATGAAGAAATATTAGAGTTCTAATGAAAGAAACTTAAAAATAGTTTAAATAACAATATAATTATAATTTTTCATTCAAATTCTTGAAAAAAATCATGAACATCAATAATAAGTCTTACAATTTATAAATTATTTTTATGTTACATGATTGATACTCGGTCGCGTAAAAATCATATATGGATTGTTTGTCAGTGATAATGTGAATAACATATATAAATTATTGCAATTTATTTATTACATAATTTTAATTTTTGAATAATTATAAATACATGTTATTTAAGTAATAAATTGCCTCACTAGATATTAATAATGATTATACATGTACATAAATCAGATATTTAGCAAGTAAATAATTGAAACCATCGTAATTTCCTAAGAAATGTAACATTCGATAATTTACAAGCTAACATAGACACATATAACTTAATCCTATTTTGTTAAGAGTAGTGTTAAAAAACCAATATTTTTTCAAACATACATACGTTAAATTTCAAAAACTAACATTTTTCATTAAAATCAACTTTTATATTAACAGTGGTGTAAATTTTATATTATTTTATATTATGATTGCAAGTAATTATGAATTTAGTTATTCATTTTTTATCATTTTAAATTGAGTAAGTTAATTGTAAGTTAGTAGATAACTCAGTAATAATATAGACCAGTTATATAGTTTATTTAACTAAAACTCAAAATTTTTAGTCAACTCTGTATTCAACATATATGTTAGTTTTTAAATTTTTCTTTGTAAACATGCCAACGACATTCTACCTATTAAGTTTATTTGTTTCATTTCAAACGTACACCAACTACCTGTTTATATTAATTCATTAAATACAATTATACAACACAAACACGAATATATATATTTTTATTAATGAGCTATATTGGAAACGTTGTGTAATTTAGTAATGTCTTGTATGAAAATGATTCACAGATAAATACGTTAGACATTATACAACATTTACAAATAAGAATATAACTAAAAACATTATAATTGCATGCATAAAAAAACTCTAGAAAATAACCCGTGCCTCGCACGAGTTTTATGCTAGTTTGTATATTAGTAATATAACCAAAGTTTCAGATAAAAAAAATTATTTGGTTTGTAATTTTAAAAGTCAAGCATCAATTTGAATAATACAACTAACTATCATCAATTTTATTTTTTAACAAATAAAAAAATTTGAAAATTCTTATAGCGCATAAATTATTTTTTTAAGAACTAATTTTTTTTATTTGGAAAACTTTAATTCTCTCCCATATTCATAACTTCAAAATATTCACTAACATTTGAATAAAGTTTTTATTAAAAAATAAAATTATGAAAAATCCCAAATACAACCGAATTCCATTGAAATATAACTTCAAAAAGGCCGGGAAATTTTCCTCACTTTCTTTTGAAAATTTTAAAAGTATGGGTAAATTTCCCGCCATTTTTAAATATAAAATTTGACCGAAATCGGTTGAATTTAGGAGTGCCAAATAAATTATTTTGTGGGAAAATTCCCTCCACTTTTTTACTGCGGCTAAATTCGACCGGAAAAATAAACTGGTCGAATTTAGAGGCTAAATTCGACCGGTTTAATTTCGACCATTTTAATTTCGACCATTTCGGTTAAAATTGGTTGTAAATACGACCGTTTAAATACGACCATTTGAATTCGACCGAATTCGGTCGAATTTAGCCTTGTCCAAAGGATTCGACCGCGTGCGGTCGAATTAAAATCAGTTATATTTAACCATATTTTTTTTAGTGTTACCAGTCACCTGCTATCCTAAACTTAGCCCTGCTAAAAAAAATCGCAGCCTCGTATTGTTTTAGAATCTCAGTGGTTCAAGACTTCAAAAACGCCCAGATCTAACATTAGTTAATTATTTAGTTCTGTTTGTGAGGTAATATTACTTAAAGTATTAGTTTTTTTCCAAATGAATATCAGTTAATTTTTTGAAATATTCAAACTCTTGAGTCTGGTGTAATTATATTTTTATAAATTATTTATTAATAGCCTCCTAGCCTAAAATATGTGCGATCCACAGATTATTTTTAATATTACATATTTTTTTAATTTATTTTGATGTAAAAAATTTAAGTTATGAAACTTATTTATTTGAAATTTTAATAATATGATTCGATAATATTTATTAATATACACATAGGTGGTGTATAAGTTAGTGATACCACAATTTTGAAAAATAATGTATTGATTAAAATTATATTTTTATTGATATTTATAGGTGTTTAACGAAAGATTATTATATTTAATTAAAAGATAAATTTTAGTTGAGATTAATAATATATGAATTGTCATTCGTCACCAAATCCAAGTATTCATATTTATGTTAGTTTAATATATTTAAACCCGAATTAATGATCAAATTTTATGTCTCAATGAGAAAAAAATTATGTTAGCTTAAGTCCCATTATATCAACCAAATGTGGTTAATTATACTTACTATTTTGTTTAATTTTATTTTAGCCTGAATAATTATTATTTTATTTTACATCGAATGGATAATATGTCTTATTTTATTTTAATTTGATGACTTTATATCGACACCACAAATTTTCTTTCAAATTTTTATTTTGTTATGGTCTGGTTCAATAATATAATGTTTTTGACGGAAGTAAAAAAAATTAAGTTGAACAATAAAAAATTTATAATTACATTCTATTGGTCAAAAAGAAGAATATATATGCCAACACTACAGGAAAAAAAGGACAAAACCGACCACACATAACCGATCGGCAACGATTTGGCTCCAATATAACCGACCACTAGGCTGGTCGGTTATGTAAGAGGATAAACGACGCAGTTTTGATGATGTGGCAGAGCTAAAACCGACCATATACAGGTGGTCGATTATAGAAGCTAAAAACGACGCAGTTTTGCTAATGTGGCACAAGTAAAACCGACCACGTTTATGTGGTCAGTTAAAACCCTAGTTGGAGGCCATTAAAACCGACCAACGTCTTCGGTCGGTTATAGGTGAAAATATAAAATTAATATAAAGTATAAAAAAAGTACCTGTTATATACAGAAAGGTGTCGTTTAACTGCATTTCTTATAACCGACCGTCGTTGGTCGGTTTAAAGCTGTTTTATTGTTTTTTTGTGTTATATCTTTCATTTCTTGAAATTGGAGCAAAATATAAAAAAACAACTAAGAGGGACAATTGAAGAAAATTGAAGTGGAGGAGTAATAGAGAAATTGTGAGTTTTTCTCATTTATTGTAATTAGTGTGTGTGTGTGTGTGTTTTTGTGTTTGTTGTATGTATTAAATGTGTTTTTGTAATGTATTGAATGTTAAATATATTTTTTATGAGAAATTGAAGTTATTCTCATTTATTGTAATAATGTATGTGTGTTTATGTTTGTGTTTGTGTAATGTATATTGGTATGTATTGAATATTTTTTATTTTTTACGAAATGCATGTTAAATTATTTGTAGATGGAAACCATTGATCGAAGTTGGATCGGTAATCAATTGCAAAGTGATAAAATTTAATTGACTCCGGAATATAGAATTGGTGTAGAAATATTTTTAAAATTTGCTCTTGAGAATGGAATGGAAGAAGATGGAACAATGAAGTGTCCTTGTAAACGTTGTAAAAATTTGAATTGGTTAAAAATTGATGATGTTAGATTTCATTTGCTCGCTAAAGGGATGCTCGCTAATTTTGATAATGACACACATGCATGATTTTATATTTTAGAAAGTACTAAGATCGTGTTATGAGACAACGCCCGGAAACAACACCTCAAGATTTAGATCGTATTGTCAAGAGTCTATTTAAAACTTGGTTTAAACAAAAGGTATTTATCTATTTTGCAACCGTAATTACATGTTTTGTTTCTAATTCTTATAATTACAACGTCGCATCACATGTTTTTTTTATCATTAGGTTGATAAAGATGAGGTGGAAAGATCTCATTTTAAGGACTTGCTTGAAGGACCGGTATTAAAAGTCATGACTTTTGAGACTTGTCAAGTTAATGGATATAAATTTTCAACAAAATCTGCATCCGGTTCTGGTATTGTTGTTAAAGGAAAATTGCACGGAAATAATCTTGATTATTATGGTCAACTACAAGAAATTATTAGACTTATTTATCAAGGATGCAATCATATATATTTGTTCAAATGTATATGGTTTGATAGTGTCGGTAATGGTGTGCGAATTGATAAGAATCGTGTGGTTACAATTGATATGACTTTAAGATTAAAGTCAAATGAGATTTTTATTTTAGCTAGTCAAGCCTCACAAGTATATTATGTTCCTAGTGTATTGAATCCAAAAGCGAAAATGTATACGATGGTCAAATCTAAAAGTCGCCCAATTGATGAATCTATCATTGCGCAAAATGATATAGAGGACGCTTTTCAGGAAGATAGATATAATGCATCGACCTCGTTTTCGCTTTTTGTCGATTTTGCACAATATGGACAAATACCATTTATTCGGCGTGAAGAAGAAGAAGAGGAAGATAAAGACGACGAAGATGAAAATGAGGGAGAAGAAGAAGTAAATCGAGGAGACAATGAAAATGATGATGATGACGAAGATGATGATGGTTTTGACAATATTGAATAACGTTGTTTGTAAATTTAATGATAATTTTTAGTAGTGTTTGTTATGATAATAGTGAATTTTTATTGATTTGTATTGGGTTTTATCAAATTTATGCTGTAATGATAAATTTGTAATGGTTTTTAAATCCGGCTAAAGGACAATATTCGACCAATTTTTAGCATAATATTTTTCAGAAAACCGACCGCCACAAAACATAACCGACCACATTCTTCATAAAATCGACCGTCTTCTTGAAAAATGGTCGGTTATAAACGGTCGGTTATAAAGAATTTATGTGCCCTCTGACTTAAAACGGACCAAAGAGCATGTTTGACTTCGGTCGGTTTTAGTTGTGTCAGTCAACAGTCAATTTTGAAATAAATTTTAAACGATCAAACCGTACGGATGTTAACTTCATGTCAAAATATGCTTAAACACAAAAATTTAGATTATTTTAACGAGTACAAAAACTTTTTTATAAGTAAGTTAGCAAATTCACTTAAAAATGTGAAATAAATAAATAAATATAAATTTAAAATTATAAATTACAGAAGATCGAACTGTACGGATGGACAGACATAATGAAAATGAACAAATGTACCAAAAATTAGGCTATTTAAATAATATTATAATTAAATAGCGTGAAACATAATCACTTCAATTAGTATTGCCGCCATTCTGTATACAGAATAAGTTGAATTTAACATTCGATGTACACAGCATAATTTTAAAATAATTTTTTTACGATCAAACCGTACGAATGTTAACTTCATGTCAAAATATGCTTAGACACAAAAAATTAGATTAGTTTAACGAGTACAAATACGTTTTTAAAGTAAATTAGCAAATTTACCTAAATATGTGAAATAAAAAAATATAAATTTAAATTATAAATTACACAAGATCGAACCGTACGGATGGACAGAAATAATGAAAACGAACAAATGTACCAAAAATTAGGCTATTTAAATAATATTATAATTAAATAGCGTGAAACATAATCACTTCAATTAGTATTGCCGCCATTCTGTATACAGAATAAGTTGAATTTAACATTCGATGTACACGGCATAATTTTAAAATAAATTTTATACGATTAAACCGTACGGATGTTAACTTCATGTCAAAATATACTTAGACACAAAAAATTAGATTATTTTAACGAGTACAAATACGTTTTTTAAAGTAAATTAGCAAATTTACCTAAATATGTGAAATAAAAAAATATAAATTTAAAATTATAAACTACACAAGATCGAACCGTACAGATCGACAGAAATAATGAAAACGAACAAATGTATCAAAAATTAGGCTATTTAAATAATATTAATCATGTTTTTATAAGTATTTTTTGAATTTTGGGGTTTTTAGGGTTAGTTAAAACCGACCATTAGGGTTTCTAGGGTTACTTAAAATCGACCGATAATTAGTAAAACCGACCGACAGTATTTTAGGCGGATTTTTTTTGTGAAAAATTAAAAACCCCGCCTTTAACAACAACGACGTCGTTTTGCATGCTGCACAGATACCAACCTCATAACCGACCGCCTCGACGGTCGGTTTTAATCGTGGTATAAATAAAATAACCCTTTCATTTTCTTTTATCTGTTTCTTTTCAAAATCTATTTTCTCAATTTCTCACTCAAAATCTCTGAACTGAAGAACAATGGCGTACAATCAACGACGAACAATGGCTTCTCACTCAAAATATGTCCTCTATTTCTCACTCAATGTAAGTATATGTTTATATATATATATGTTTTTTGTGTGTGTGTGTTTTGTGTGTGTAAGTATATATGTTTATATATATATGTTTTTTTTGTGTGTGATTCAAGTTAATTAACGATCGAAGTTCAAGTTAATTGTGTGATTCTCAATTTCTCACTCGATTTTCAGTTTTGTGTGTGTGTTTATGTTTTTTTGTGTAAGTACATATGTTTTGTGTGTGTTATATATATGTATTTTGTAAGTATATATGTTTTTTGTGTAAGAACCGAAGTTCAAAATGAACTTTTTCACTTGAAATCGAAGTTCAAATCGTAATTTTCAGTTTTGATATGTTTTTGCATGAAAAATATTCGTCGGTTTTGGTTGGTTTGTTGAATACACGTATAAGTAAAAATCTTGGTTATTTCGTCGGTTTGTTGATATATGTATAAGTATAATTCTGTTTTTAGGGTTTTCTCTTTCCGCTCACGTACTTTCATTTCGTACTCGAAATTTGTAATTACACCTTAATTACGTGAGTTTTATAGCTTTAATTTGTTGAATATACGTATGTGTGTGTGATTTATGTAATTGTTGGATAAATTGTGAAATTGTTGGATACATTTTTATATGCAAGTCGATTTATTTGATTTAGTGCATACATTTTATATGCATTTTTGTATTCGATTTGTATGTTTGTATATTTGTGCTAATATATTCTTATATTTTTCATTTTAGGATCTTTTCACTTGGATGCTAGCGGTGATCATGATTACGATGGTGTTGTTTACGATGGCTAGGAAAGGGAAGGGGAAGGAAGTTGAAAAAGAAAAAGATAAGGGAAAGGGAAAAGCTAGCAAGGGTAGTGGTGGAAGAGGCACATCAAAGGGCAAAGGAAAGGGCACTAAAGGCAATGGTAGAGGAAAGAAAAAGATGGGGAAATTGAGTTTGCGTGATGAGCTGACGGATTCGAATTCGGACCCGAATGATCCGACTCGGCACATGACAAATACGGAGGAGCGAGAATGGCGAGGAAGGCGACCTCGATCACATTCGAGTGGCATATATGGAGAAAAATCGTCATTGAAGCCATACCGCATTGATATCTCCGATGGACAGTAAGTCTTAAATAATTTTTTAAATTTCATTATTCCTATATGTTTATTTTTTTGTCCATTGTTCAATATTGTTATGTGAATTGTTAATGTTTATTATTTTCTTTTGTTTAAATATTGTATTGAAGATGATACGACTAAGAAAACGCTTTTGAGTATGATTCAGGAGAAGTGGCCTCTTGGGCGTTACACTTATACCGATATCGAAGAACATAACCCGGGTTGGTTGAATGCAAGAGTTGAGGAGTTTCAAGTAAGTTAAAAATCAATTTTTTTGTAATTGCCATTTGTTTCTTGATTTTATGATGCATTTATCCTCGTTTTCTTCTTTTTTTGCAATTTTAGAAATATTATAGGCATCTTAAGGGGAAAAGCCGTTCAAAGGCCCGAAAAATTGTGGAAGATCACATTAAAGTGACGATAAAAAGGACTTTGAACGAGCTTAAGAAGAGGGTAGAGCGAAAAGCAAGGGAAGAGGGCGTTTCAAAGTTGTATTTGAAGCCGCCTTATTAGTCTGTTTCTTTTTGGAAGGACCTTTTAGAGTATTGGGAGAAGAACGAAGGACACTTGCAACGATCATCGGTTGGATCCGCCAACCGCCAACAAGTTGAAAGATTGCATAGTGTCGGTGCAAGGTCATTCAATAAAGTTCGGGAGGTAATATTATTATATTCCATCACACACACATACATACACGTTCACCATATTTAATATAATCAACTAATAATCGGGATGTGCTAATATAAGTTGTTTAATATTTTGAAAGGTAATGACAAACAAAAATAAGAAAAAGCCGACAAAACTCGAGTTGTGAGATAAATGTCATAGGAAAGTTGGATCCGATCCGGAAAATCCCGTCTACACTACACCGGCCGCCATGCGTATTGCGGTAATTTTTATGTGATTTTATGACCATTTTATGTGATTTTAAATGCATCTTTAATAAGTGAATTTATATATATATTTTCATGTGATTTTAAATGCATTTTTATGTGATTTTATGACCATTTTATGTGATTTTAAATGCATCTTTAATAAGTGAATTTACATGTATTTTCATGTGATTTTAAATGCATTTTCATGTGATTTTATATGCATTTTTATGTGATTTTAAATGAATCTTTAATATGTGATTTTATATGTATTTTAATGTGATTTTAAATGCATTTTTATGTGATTTTATATTTATTTTTATGTGATTTTAAATGCATCGTTAATATGTGATTTTATATGTATTTATGTGATTTTAAATGCATTTTTATATCTGATTTTATATGTATTTTTATTTGAATTTAAATGCATCGTTAATATGTGATTTTATATGTATTTATGTAATTTTAAATACATTTTTATATGTAATTTTATATGTATTTTTATTTGATTTTAAATGCATCGTTAATTATTTTTAGAGATATATAATTGTTCCAATTAACTCATGAAAATTTTGTAGGAAAGATATGCCGCCATTCTCTAGTGCATGCCCGTGGAGGTTACACAAACGGGTGATCGGGATGAGCCGTGAGATTAGTGAATGGAAGCCTTGGAGGTCCCCCAAGGTACAAAGTCGAAAAAGAATTATGTGGTGGGGTTCCCCAATGCTCGGGCCACCGATCTCTTGCCTACACTTGCTACCCGGTACCGAGATTCCACACGGAATGAAGCCGGCTCATCCTCATCCGCTCCGAGAGAACGTGAAGCCATCCCCGGCAATGTATATCTTGCCATCGTGAGGAATGTGCTTACGGAGATCCGTGCTAATCCAAATCGGTTTGCTCGCCAACTTTCCGATATGGAGATAGCTACATTCGCACGTACCGCTCTCGAGGCCTCGGATCCATCCTTCGATCCTAGCCAAAGGTTGCAATAGAATAACCTTATCAGTGGCGAGATCGTTCATATCGTGGGCTCTTTGATTGAAGATATCGTCCAAAAGACGGAAACTCGTGTTGCGGAGATATAATTTTTTATCTTCTTGTTTATTTATTTATTTTCATTCACATGTAAATTTTGTTTCTTGTTTTTAACTAGTTTAATTAAACTTGTGTATATAGAAAAACAATCGGCGTGCTATGGAAGTTGATAAGGATTACACGTCCGAGGATGAGACCTCCGATGACGAGAACTTTGATGATGGCGGCGGTGGTGATGGCGGCGGTGATGGCGGTGGATCGTCCGATGTTGATTTGTCGGATTAGTTTACATTGATCGGTTTTAAGACTATTGTAATTTAATGGTTATGGGATGTAATATAATATGTTGTGATGGTTTGATACTTTGTCAGTTATTTAGGATTGCTTATAATGATGTAATGATACGGTTTAATCCTCCGGTTATCGGAGTTTGTGAATGTTTGCGTTGGATTTAATTACTATGGTTTAATTGTGAAATTTACTAGTTTTTGCGAATGATTTTGAGTAGTATAGTTTAATGATTATCATTGTTGTTTGGTTTGGTTGTTTGGTTATGATTGGATTGAATTTTTGATTGGTTTGTGTATTGATTTGGTTTGGTATACATGGACTGCTGGAAAACCTTCAATTTTTTTTTAAAATCAGCCCTTAAAACCAACCCGACCGACTTAAGGCATAACCGACCACTTTTGACCATTACAAAACCCAGAAAACCGACCGTCAAGGGACATAACCGACCACCTTCTTCATAAAACCGACCGTCTCCTTTAGAGGGTGGTCGGTTTTAGGACGGTCGATTATGACATTTAAGTTAGCTTCTGAAATAAAACCGATCGATGTGCACACTTTGACCACGGTCGGTTATGAGTTTCAGTCAACTTTTTAAAAATAGACATAACCGACCACCTACGGTCGGTTATGACTCAGTGACGTGGCGTGTGCACACACATGTTGCCACGTGTACAGATTGACCCCACATTTGAATAAAATGCCCAGGCACTTAACCGACCACTATGTTGGTCGGTTATGAGGATTAAACCCGACCAAAAGTCATAACCGACCAGGCTAAAACCGACCATACACTGTGGTCGGTTATGACTATTTTAAACGACCATTTTGCCTCTTAAACAACCGTTTTTTACGATCGGTTTTGTCCTGTTTTCTTTTTCTTGTAGTGCAATTAAGTGTTGGTGCGGTAGTTGAGTTCTTGTAAAAATAAGAAAAATATACAACTTTTAATAGGTAGCAAAATAGATTCCTAATATCATTAGAGGTTTAATTAACAATTTTCTATATTTTTATAAAAACAGATTTTTTAATTTTAAATAATTATTATTTCTTTAAAATAAAATTTAGCCCCGGCCAACTCAAAATCCTGGGCCTGCCCTTGCTTACGGGCTTGCATATTGATTTTACTAGACCTGTGATTTAATCCGGAACAAAATCATTTTTTTAATTATATTTTGTTTATTTAACTTTAAATATATTTTTTTAATCATTTTTTCGGTTTTAAAACTGAACCAATAGTTTAGTTACAGTTTTCAATTTTTAGAATAAAATCGAAGATTTATGGCTCCGATTCAGATTATATTCAAAAACCGAACCGGCACATGTTTTTCCGTAGTAGTACATGTTTGTTACCTTTTTCTGCTAAATTTGTTTGTTACCTTTTAATAATATAATAATATGAACTCTCCACTCAAATAATTAACTTGCAGTCTAGGTAAAATATCATATCTGGGAGTATCTGGGAGAGATTCAAGTAGTCAATCTCACAATTATAGAATAAGTGTCCTCATGAAAAACTGGAAATTTCAAGCTTATATGTAAAGTCTTTAATTAAATTAAGCCTCTTAGCATTCTGGATTTTGTGCTTGGAATTATGCAATGATGTAGGACTTACATGTATGATGCTAATTTTAATGTCATTGAAATCACATGTAAACTCATGAATAACTGTCAGCACTGCTTTTGTGCAGGAATTGACTGGCAATTTATTGTCTGAGCCCTATGCTTCCATCAAGAAAAGACATTGTAAACTTGTTAAAACCAGAACCGCAGGACGGATTATTTTGTGTAATACAGCTATGCAGTACTATGTACAAAATGGTTGTAGGATCATTATCATTCTAATTGATCAGTCCTTGACAATGTCAGATCATATCAACACTAGAAAACTAAAAACAGTGCCACCACCAAAATTTACAATTTTAGGCATCAGCTTCCCTGCAGCAAAACTCACCCTACAATGTAGGATTTATCGCGTGCACAAGCCTGTTGCCTGTATTTGAATTTGGTGTGTGTGCACACCAACGTTACGCATATGAACACGTATACTTGACATTAAATCAAGGAAAGAAAAGGTATGGAGGATGCAAATGGAGAATGCGATACCGTGGTGTGGGTGATTTGAGTTAAATGCTCTGGAACATGGCCAATTTAGAAGGTTATGGAAATTCATAAGATGAATGTAGATGAAAGCTACAGGCTTCAAGTGGTCCTAAGCATGTAAAACCTCACTCTACTACCCTACTTCAATAACATCACTCTTAAATATTTGAATCTTTTTGTATAACGGTAGATCCTAAGATCACTCGATTGTGGTTGTCCGTCGGTTCAGGATATTTTGTTGAGTTACTTATTACTCGTTTCAAATATCAACTGGACTGAGCTGCTACTTGACATTACAGAAGTTCATTCACTTGAATGTGAAGGTAATGCAAATAAGATGTAATATGAATTTCACATGCAAGACATGCTTGGGTAGCGGTGGATGTATACACGTGAAAATGTGTACTGGAAGTGGAAATTACTGGTATAGAAAAGAAGGGACCATGCATGTGATTCAAGTACTGTTTTTTATTGTTTTCATTGTCCATGTATACAAAAGTATTTCTCAGCTGTTAAGTCATATAGTCGATTGAAAAACTGAATTATTCGTCTAAAATAATTTCAAGAACAAGGAGCTAGTACATACAAATTATGATTATAAAAGTGTCAGTTTTCATCTGTCTGCCCCGCCTTTAAGGAAAATAAGAGCTGATAGAGACTGGCAATCTCATAATCAAGCAAGCTGCTTACATGATGCCAAACAACTGGAGGAGCAGATACTTGTTTCAACAAGCGCCACACGTATAACAAAGTAATCAAAACTCCACTGTTTTCTTTTTGGACTAGATGATAAACTTTCTGTTTAGTAAACCGAAAACAAAGGTAAGATAAGAATCGATATCTGCATCTTTTCAAAAACTAGAAAAAACTAAAACAATACCAGAGTCCTCTCTGATTCTCCATTTTCTGCTTTCACAACAAGCCCTATAATTTCTAACATATCCCCCATTTCCAAATTGGCAATACGTGGGTGTTCGGGTGATAGGCATGTCCACTTAATGAAGTAAAAACTACTTTCAATTTAATGTGCATTGTTTGGATGAAAATGAAAAAGCTATTATTTGGAGATTTTATGTGCATAAGCAGAATGTTGGAGGATGGATATTTTCGTTTCTTTCATATCTTAGTTACGAAATACTATACTAACTAGTATACAACCGTGTTAGGACTAATTATATTATTTGTAATTTTATTATTTTATAAAAATAAATTATTAAAATAATAATTATATATTATTGAGATTAATTATGTTAAGATATTTATTAATTTGTATGTATTATATTATTAAATAATTCAAAATTTAGATAGTTAAAATTTTAAAAAAGTCCTTTCATTCTTTGAGCGGGTGGAGAGTCTATGCGAAAATGGGAGTCTTGAAAGTGTTGTATGTAGATGATTTGGTATTATTTTTTTTTCCTGATTTATTAATTATTTTGTTATATTATAATTTGAATTACTAAAATAAATATTAGAAGTGTTTGATTCCCTACAAAAAGTTAAGAAATAAGTTAAGTATGATTAAAAGTTAAGTTAGATAATAAATAATAGAGTTTGTAGTTATATTAAATATATTATTTAATTTTTTTAATTAAATTATATTTGTTTAAACTTTATTTTAGGAGGTGTTAACATATTTTTAGGAAAGTATTAACAAAATTTTTAGGAAGGGGTTAACAATCGACCAATCAGCATGTTTTGCTTATAGTATAGATATAGTAAGTATATTATAGATAGTATAGATATAGATATAAAAGAAACATTATAAAGTTATAATGTGAAAGAGATGATTTGAATCTTTTTATTGATTTAAAATACAAAAAAGAGGTATACAGTTTGCTTTAACGATTTAGTTTGCAACAGAGTTTGTCCGGGGTGTTTAGTATTTACAGATACTTTACTATGCTGATGAGATTAGGCGGCCGCTTCCTGAAAGCGGAGTGCAGGCTTCGCAGGATTATGCGTTGTTTTGTTTATCAATTAGCTTAATAAAAAAAATATTTTTGAGAAATTACTAAATATTTAATAAAGGTAATTAAATAATTTCAGTAAGTATCGGCCGACCGATTACCAAACATATCTAATAAGGGTAGTTAAGTAATTTCAACAAGTACCGGCCGACCGACTACCAAATTTTTAATGTTTTGTTTATTGTAAGATAGTATAGATGAACCTATTTTTAATAATTTGTATTTTAAAGTGTTTTAGAATTTTGACTTTTTAACTTCAAAATTTGTATATAAGACAACTCAAACACTTTGTTCGGTCCTAAAAGAATATAGACAATATATTTTTGACCGTGATAAATGACTAATCTCGATTAATAAATAAAATATTCCGGTATTAAGGATATTCATTTATCGAGTTTTAACTGTAACTTATAATTTTTAATCAACCGAACACTTTTAGTTTCTTTTCGTCGAGATAAATAGAGGATATTATATAGTTTTATTCCGATGTCGTTATCTTTATTTTTAAATTTTCTCTATTTTATTTTATATTTATATATATTAAAATTATTAATTTCTGTAATATGTAATTTACAGTTTAATTTTTATTTCAAAAAAAAAATTTATAACTTATAAGTTATAATTTTCCAAACACATAATTAACTTATAAACAACTTATATGTAAATTTAACCAAATACCTAAATGACTTATAAATACGAGATTTATATCACTTAATAAGAAAATTTTCAACTTTGTCTTTCTGGTTTGTACTTACGAAATGTGTCAGCGATATCCATTTCATTTAAGTATAACGTATAATAAGCCATAAGTAACCAAGCCCAAATAAAGGAACAGAAGCCCAAAGAGATAACACCACAGGCCCAAGCCGGGGTGGTCCCCGGTGCCACGTGGCACGGGACAAAAGAGTCAACTTTCTCATGTTACCCAAAATGGAACAATTGCATCCCAGCCGTCCATAGGTAAAGATCCCAAGGCAACTCTGATGGAGAAAGGACACCTGACCACACAGTCCATCCGAACCGTCCAATCAATCACCAACCAAGAATGATCAAAGGCCAGGATGAATAGGTACAAACCCCAAAAACCCTAAATCTTGGGACCTATAAAGGCCCCAAAAAGAGGGTTTTAGAGGTTGAAAAACATTTGACTGCTACACACCTATACACACACCATTACACATATTTTGAATAGCTCATTCTTCCCTCTTCTTCTTCTTCTTCTTCAAGAAACCCCATTTCTTACTCTCACACCGGAGTTACCGCGGGAAACAACCCCCCCTCCGGTTCTGTTTTGCAGAGTCCCCTACCTAGCAGGTTAACCTCACTCCGACCGCTACGGAAGCTGGGCTCTAACTTACGTGAGAAAGGAGAAGACCCGGGAAGAAACAAAGTTATCATTGGCGCTAGAAGGAGGGGTCGAACCGGTGGTGTGGTGTCATCTCTAGCTACATTACACAGCTCCAAAAGCCAAGAAAAGCCTCTCTCCGGTAAGAACAAAACCCTCATTCACTTCACAACTCACTTTTCTTATTTTTCCCTCTAGAACAGTCACACACCCTGGTGCACCCCTGTTACTATCTCCCATAATATGTTCTGAAACTAATGACCACGAGAAAAAGTAAAACTTCGGTCTCCGAAACTATTCAGCCCACCGTTGCCCCGCCCAGGGACGGCGAGATGGAAGATATAGAAGAAGAACCCCCCATAACTCGTGCTTCATCTCAGCTCCAGCCCGGGGACCAGAAGGTAACTATAGAGAAAGCAGCCCACAAGTATGCTGAAACCTCTACAAACCCTTGAGAAAATATGACCCCGGAGCAGATTCAAGCGGCTATGGACCTGTGGAAGGAAAAGAACAAGGCTCCTGAAACCCGTCCCGGGGACCAGGAAGAGCACTCGGAAGAATCTCGGGCTCAGTCTTGGACCGAATTGGCAGAACTAAGAGGCCGTCAGAGGACGCCCGAGACGAGATCAAGAGGGCCACACTCCAGGACCGCATCTGGAAGGAAGAAGAGGGCAATGCGAAAGCTAACATTGAAAAGAGGGTCCAAGAGGAGAAAGCCAAACTAAAGAAGAAGACACGCCGGATTCATGTCTCTTCGGATTCAGAACCAGAGAAAGAATCTAAGCAGGAGCAAATGGCCCGGGCTCTCCGGGATCTCAAAAGAAAAGTGGAAGGAGACGTGGAAGTCGGGGCGGCGGCCACGCCCTTCACCAGAAAGCTAGAATCCACCCCAGGGAACCAACACTCAAACACTTCAACTTCGACTCTTTTGACGGGCTTGCCGACCCTGAAGAACATCTCAACTACTTTGAACAGATCTCAAACATATATGATTACAATGACCTCACCAAATATCGTTTCTTTGCTTCAACACTAAAGAGAGGGGCACATAAATGGTTTAGCAGAATCTCCTCCCGGAGCATCGACTCTTGGAAGGACTTCCAGGAGATATTTCTCAAGAGGTTCAGGGTGAACCGCATGAACGAGCTCCAGATGTGCCACTTGGAAACCATTCAACAAAGAAGCAGAGAAACTCTACCAGAATTCATCAAAAGGTTTCAAGAATCAGTCAACCAGCTCTCCAACCTGGAGGAGAAGGAAGCCGTGAATATTTTCCGGCGGAATCTCCACCCGGTTTCATGTGAAGGCTACGTGAAAGACCTGATCCATAGGGAGCCCTAAAGCCTTGCTTCGACTTATGCGATGGCTTCGAAGTTTATCAAGGAAAATGACTTCCTCACCTCGATGAAGATGAACAGGCGGATCCGGGATGATGATGAGTCTCCGGAACGCCGCTCTACCTACAGAAAAGAAAAGAGACACAGGACAGACAGACAAACCAATTATGTGCAGCAATCTCGGGGGACCCCACCCCGGGACGACTACTCCAGACCACAGAAGATTGAAAGGAAGCCCAAGCCCAAAAGGGAGCCAAAACTGGAGCCCGAATGGACTCCACTCAACCGGCCCCGGGCCGACATTTTGAGAGAAGTCAATGGAAAACCCTTTTATTACCCCCCGAAGCCGCTGCTGGTACCCCCCAGAAATAGGGCCCGAGACAAATATTGCGGGTATCACGAGGATCATAGCCACACCACAGAGAACTTCTTTTTCTATAAATGTTCATTGAAGACCAAATCAAAAAGGGCAACATGAACCAGTACCTACAAAGAAGACTCAATGACAGAGATAAGCCCTCTAGCGGCAGGAAACACGTGGTCAACATGATCTTCGGAGGAACCTCCTCCCCACCCCGGAGTCCAGATGTGGACAATGATGTCCTGATGATCCAACCTGCTGAAGATGAACGCATATATTTCTCTAATGTCGATTATGAGGTCCTGGATCCCGAACACAACCAAGCCTTGGTTGTGACTCTCAACATTGCCGACAACGAGGTACAAAGAATTTTGGTTGATAACGGTTCCTCAGCTAACATTGTCTTTGAGCATACCCTTAATAGGATGAAGTTGGGACACCTCCGCATGGATCCATGCCTCGAAGACCCTCTCTATGGATTCGGGAACAATATAATCCCGATCCGCGGGGTAATATACCTCCCCATGGTCTTTGGTGTCGCACCCCGGCAAGTATCTCATATCATGAAGTTCTACGTGATAAGTGTTGCATCCTCTTACAACATGATTCTGGGAAGACCCACCATCACCAAGCTCTGGGCCATCCCGTCTACAATTCATTTGAAGTTGAAGTTTCCCACCCCGGGAGGCATCGGAGAACTCAGAGGGGACCGGGGCACATCTGGAAAATGCTACAGACAAGCACTGGTCATGGCCGAAACTGACCCAGAAAACAGAAAGAAGGCAATGGCCTTACCCAAAGGCCAAAGCCGCAAGAAGCATCGCGAACATCTCAGCAAAAGGCTAAAGTTGGACGTCAACATGATAGAGAATTCGGGATACATCGTAACCAACGCCGATGCCCAGATACAGAAATTTGTGGAAATAAAAGAGAAAATCAAGTTAGAACCTGCTGCCCAGACGGTGGAGATAGAGTTGGAGCCCGGGAACCCCACCCGAAAGTTGAAAATTGGAAAAGGCTTAGAGACATCCTTCCAGGCGGAGCTCATCTTGCTGTTAAGGGAATATGCTGATGTATTCGCATGGGCACCAGAAGATATGCCCGGAATCGACCAGTCCGTGGTAATTCACAGTCTGGAAGTAGACCCGAGGAAAAGACCAATCAAACAGAAAAGGAGAAACTTTGCCCCCGAGCGACAGCAACCAATAGACGAAGAAATATAGAAGTTGCTCAGGGCCGACATCATCTGCAAAATCAAGTATCCCGACTGGCTCGCCAATATGGTGCTAGTCAAGAAACCGAATGGAAAATGGAGAATATGTGTCGACTACACGAACCTCAACGCTGCATGCCCCAAAGATTCCTATCCCCTCCCAAACATTGATCAGCTAATCGACGCAACTTCGGGTCACACCATGCTCAGCTTTATGGACGCCTTTTCAGGATACAAACAGGTCCGCATGAATCCCGAAGACATCGCCAAAACAGCCTTCATCACTCATAGGGCAGTCTATGCCTTCATCATGATGCCCTTCAGGCTCATTAACGCCGGAGCCACCTACCAGAAAATGATGAACACAATTTTCAAAATTTAACTGGGGAGGAACATGGAGTCTTATGTGAACGACATGATTTCCAAGTTGCTCACAGTCCCGGATCATATAAAGGACCTCAAGGAGTGTTTCGACAACCTGATGAGATACAACATGAAGTTGAACCCGGAGAAATGTGCTTTCGGAGTACCTTCGGGCAATTTCCTGGGCTTCTTGGTCAGCGAAAGAGGAATAGAAGCAAACCCGGAGAAAATCAACGCCATAATAGAAATGAAGATACCTCACACTCAGAAGGACATCCAGAAGTTGGCTGGGTGCCTGGCGGCCCTACGCAGGTTCATTCTGAAGCTGGCGGAAAGATGTCTCCCATTCTTCGAGTTACTAAAAGGCGCCCGAAACAAGAAGTTAGTGGATTGGACCCCAGAATGCCACACGGCTTTTGAAAAAATCAAGAGGCACCTGATGAACCCCCGGTGCTATCAAAAGCCAAGCCCGACGAGCCTTTATCCCTCTACATCACCGCCGGCCCCAAGGCTGTCTCTTCGGCCCTAGTCCGGGAGGAAGGAGGAATGCAAATCCCCATTTACTATGTCAGCCAAGTCCTCAAGGACGCCGAGACTCGGTACCCAAACTTGGAAATATTCGCCTTGACCCTCGTACATTCCAGCAGGAAGCTGAGGCAATACTTACAAGGCCGAGAAATTAGGGTGGTCACAGATCAGCAGCTCAGGAAGATCATCCACAAGCTAGACGCCTCCGGAAGGCTAGTTAACTGGCCATTGAATTAAGCCAATTTAACATCAAGTTTGTACAACGGATGGCGATAAAGGCCCAGGCCTTAGCGAAATTCGTTATGGAATGCACCTTCCCAAAGCCGCAACCACCCGCTTCCCACGAGATAGCCCAGGAAGAAGCCAACCCAGGAACAGATTGCTGGAAACTCTACGTGGACGGATCATCCACGGTCGAAAGGTCCGGAGCGGGCCTCATCCTAATCAGCCCGGAGGGCTTCAACATTCAACAGGCAATAACTTTTGCCTTCAAGGCAATGAACAATCAGGCTGAATATGAGGCACTCATCTCCGGGCTCAAATTGGCAAAATCTCTTGGTATTTCAAAGATGATCGTATACAGTGATTCTCAGATTGTGATCAAGCAAACCAGTGGAGAATATATTGCGAAAGATCCAACATTGGTACAATACCAGACAATGGTGCGGAATATCCTGGAAGCCACCCCCGACATCACCATACTTCAGATCAACAGAGAAGAGAACTCTAAAGCAGACGAGCGGTCCAAGCTCGTACAAAATACTTCGGACCTCGCTAGTTCAGTGTACTTCGAAGAACTCAAGGCACCCAGCACAGAGCGAGCTAAGGTCCTGTGCATCGGGAGGTCCTGTGCATCGGGAGCTCAGACAATTGGATGACCCCCTACATAGCTTACTTAAGGGACGGGACGCTCCCGGAAGACCAGAACAAGGCCAGATACTTAAAACACAAAGCTGCTAATTTCTTCCTGGAAGACGGTCAGTTATACAGAAGAACCTTTTCAGCACCCACCCTGAAGTGTGTGGACCCGGATGAGGCAAATTATTGCCTCCGGGAAGTTCATGAAGGCATCCGCGGAGACCACCTGGCGGCCAAAGCTCTGGCTTATAAAGTCATCAGACAAGGATATTACTGGCCCACAGTCCACTCTGACTGCATCGCCTATGTTAAGAAGTGCCCCCAGTGCCATAAATTCAGCAACGTTCCCAGAAAAAGCCCCAGCCTGCCAGCATCGGTATTATCTCCGATCTCATTTACTGTTTGGGGCATAAATATCATGGGCCCCTTTCCCGGAGTGAAAGGTGACCTCCGCTACGTCCTGGTAGCCATTGATTACATGACAAAGTGGGCAGAAGCTAAGGCCATGAGGAAAATCAATCAACAAGATTGTATCAAGTTTATGGATGCAATCGTCATGAGGTTCGGGATCCCGGTAATTCTTGTCTCCGACAATGGTCCACAGTTCGTCGGGTCTGACTTCGAAGCATATTTAAAAGAGCTCGAAATCAAGCACAAAAGGGCATCGGTTGCACATCCTCGGGGAAATGGACATGTCGAAGTAACTAACAGAACCATACTCCGGGGCCTGGAAAAAAGACTAGAAGAGTCCAAGAAAACTTGGCCTGATGAGCTTCCGAAAGTCCTGTGGTCCTACAGAACCATCCCCAGGACGGGAACCAATGAAACCCCCTTCACATACGACATCAAAGCTCGCATACCAGTCGAAACCGGGTCCCCCTCCCACAGGGTCATCAACTTCGACGAGATCTCAAATATCGAAGGACTCAAGACCAACCTGGAGCTCCTAGACGAAGTAAGAGACAAGGCAGTAAAAAGGATGGAAAGCTACAAAGAAAAGACAAAGCTCTACTTCGCGAAGAATGCAAATATCAGAGAGTATAAAGCGGGAGACTTGGTACTCCGGCACACCGAGGCCTCGGACCCAACCAATCAAGGAAGACTGCAACCCAACTGGGAAGGCCCCTATATGGTTAAGGAAGTGCTCCGCCCAGGAACCTACAAGCTAAGCTATCTCGGCGGAACCGAAGTCCCAAACACCTGGCACGGGGCCCGCCTAAGGAAATTCTACCAGTAAAGGTAGGGCAAACAGTCCGGGATCTCCTCTACTTTTAGGCTATTACAGCTTGATGTAACTTTCAACGTTTTCCCCAGAATATATTTTTGCTTTATTATGATTTAAATGAAAACTTTGCTTCGAGCACCCCATAGCTCTGAATAATCTCGTTGTCACATGATTACTGTCGCCATATTACAAAATTTATTCAGTTAAAATTTTAAACCCCATCCCGGGGACCATAATACAAACCATGTGTACTTACAAAAATTTTATCCAGTTAAAATTTTAAACCCCATCCCGGGGACCATAACACAAACCATGTGTACTTACAAAAATTTTATTCAGTTAAAATTTTAAACTCCATCCCGGGGACCATTACACAAACCATGTGTACTTAGAAAAATTTTATCCAGTTAAAATTTTAAACCCCATCCCGGGGACCAGTACATAAACCATGCGTACTTAGAAAAAATTTCAAACACAAGACATCGAAAACCAGATACGGAAATGGAAATATATTTACATACATTCCCGAGGAAAACCAGGCCCCGGGACAAATTTAAACCAGAGTTATACGAAATCCAAATAACAAGTCTAAAAGCCATAAGGGCTAATTCTGAAATGACAGCAAACTATGAAAAACAAATTACAAGGCACAAAGCCTGGGTCTTCATTCTTCAGTTCTCGGGAGGAGTCCTCTCGCGGCCCTCTTCGGGAGGCGGAGGCTGCTATGCCCCGGAAGTACCCGTCTCAGCAGCTTTGGCTTCTTCATGACGGAGCTCTTCTGTGAGGTACAGCTCTATGAATTCGTCCATATCACCACCCGGATTCTCAGCCAGATAAGCAAAAGCAATGTCCCAACAAATATTGACCTTCTCAAAGATCTTGTTGTTGAGCTCCTCGTAGTAAGCTGGGGTACCCCGGAAGGACTCAAGCACCTCCTCTGCCCGGGGCCTGGCAGCAAGCTCTTTCTTCAAGTTCTCCACCTCCGCCCGGAGGGATCCAACCACCTGCTCCGCAGCCTCCCGAGCTTTCACCGCCTCAGCAACAGCCTTCTTATGCTCACAGGACTCCCTCTCCTTCACCTCCCGGTACTTGGTGAATGTTTCCTTCTCCTTAGACAGCTCCTTCACCGCGGCTTTATTCTTGGCCTCCCTTATGCGGTAATTATAAAGAATGGTGGAACAGCCTCTGATCCGAGCGTTGGCCTGAAAATAAACGACTCAGTACTAATGCAAAGATAGGAAGGAAAATAATAAGAGAACAGTCTTACCTCTGAAACATCCAGAACCAGATGATCAAGGAAGGTATCCAGATCCTCCTTGGCATATTAATCGAAGTCAGCAGGGGTGGCATAGTTCTCAAACATCTCACTCCGGCGATCATCCAACGTCATCCGGGCTAAGAGGTTCTTCAACACATCCTCCTCCACCAACTTTTGGCTCTCCTCCTCGGTAGGGCCTGAAGCAGAAACCCTCCTACGTTGGGGGGTTCCGGAACCACCAGCAACTTCCTCCACAGCCTTCCTCTTGCGAGGATTCAAAGTTCCAACCTCTTCCTCGTCCAACTTCAGCACCTCAACCTCCTCGGGCTCTGGGACAATAGGTGTAGTAACCACCGGGGCACTTTGCCTTACACTATTTCCCGAGGAACCAGCATCCTGGGCCTGAGAGCCACTACCCACCCCAGCTGTCTTCTTTCCCGAGTCCAACTGCACAACGCCACCGATCTTCTTGAACCTTCCGGCCAAATCCTTGAATTATTGCGACATAGCGTGATGGAAAAGGTTAAGGAAGGGAAGACCTGCACAAGGAACAACGGTTTTAAAAAGAAGCACCAGGGCAAAGATAAACATCAAGAAAAGTACAAGGAAAAAACTACTAATGTAAAGCACTTACAACCAACATTAAACAATGTTTGGTTTTTAAAAAAGGTATCCCGGGTCCACTGGGCTCCAAGAGCAACCACAAAATCATACAGCTTCACTAGGCATCTCCACCGAGCCGCTCGGATGGGAACATGTTATTTTTTAAAGTAATTTTGTACAAAGGCATAAACTCCAGGTCCCAGCCCCGGACGAAGATGAACTCCTTGAAAGGAATATGTCCTAAGTCCAATCATGTATTAGGATTTAGGAATAACTTCCTGTGTAATCTGTTTTGATTTCATTGATATTAATAAAAGACTTGTTTTGTTTTTATTACGGGCTTTATCTATTTAAGTGTTTAAATAAGATATACCATAGTTTAGAGTAAAGCTTTTTATGGATTATGATGAGATCATAATAGTGAGACTTAAAAGATGATAACTCTAAACTTAAATAGTTCCTAGTCATAGGATTACTAACTGGTAATTAATAATTCGCAGAGATCGGTACATACTATGCTTTCTTCATTATGAAGGATGTCTGTTCTCATAGACATTTGTGTGGTGACACTATAGCTAGTATGTAGGTGCTTATTATAGAATAAGTTCACTGAACATGACTCGCACAGCTGAACAACTGATGGAGTTCACTCACGTGTCAGCAGTTGTTCACATAGTGATAGTTGAACAAGTATCCTTAGACTTGAGGTCATCATAGTCATCTTGTGTACACTGAACTATGCTTTGGTTTAGTTCTTAGTCTCCAGGGACAATTATTAGGGCTCTACTGGGTATAGGAATTTGTACACGAAGATAGTGTATGATCAATAAAGGATCTACCCCTTCCAGTGAAGGAAGCGAATGTTCAAGGCTGATCCACTTATGCTAGTTCAGGAATCTCTGGCCAGAGTGAATGAAATTAGAAAGGAGTTTCTAATTTACATAGAACTGAGCATAGTAAATGGTAAGCAAGTGATTAAATTAGATAGGCTTGACACGAGATCCATGCCTTGTATTTAATCGGGACATTATAGGGTAGAAGGAGTTTATTGTACGGTAACTATTCACTGAATAGGTTCTTGGTATTCTAAGCAGTGAATTCATATTATCCGGATAGTCGCGATATGCTGAGAAGTATCCCTCACGATGTAGAATAAATGTGATTAATTAATTAATCATATTTAATAAATTAGAGAATTTATATAAATAATGATAAAATAGTTTTATTATTATTTATTTCTACTACCGGCTTAATATTGAACCTACAGGGTCACACCATAAAAAGAGAATGATTTAATGGTGAAGGAATTAATTAATAATGGCTAATTATTTATTTGTGAAATAAATAATTAATTGACAAATTTAATAATTGATTAAATGAGATTTAATTGATTATAAATTAATTAAGAAAAGTTCTTAATATTATTAATTAATGATTTAATTTTTTGGAAATTAAATCAAGAGAGAGAATTATTTCTAAAGTGTTTAGAAAAAGGATTAATAATTAAAAGGTGTTTTAATTATTAATGAGAATAATAAATGGGATAATAATAATAATATTTATGGGAAAATTTCAGCTGAAAATTTTGCCTATAAATATACTATTATAAACCCTATTTTTATTCTAACCCCAAAATTTTATAAAACCTAATTCTCTCCTCCTCCTCCTCCTCCTCCTCCTTAACGTCATTTTCTTGGTGGATACCGGTGGAGTGCTTCACGTTTGAGGAGCAGCTGCTAAGGATCTCCGATCGTTGCTTTTGGATCGCATATTAAAGGTTAGTAATCGATCCATATGTTTTTACCACGATTTATATGCTTTTATTTGGATTTTGTATGTGTAAAAGTGCTTTTACATGCCTCCGCTGCGATTAAAATCCAACACTCCTCGTGCCAGCCCCGGAGAGAGTTCAACATAAAGAACGAGTGCTTTTTTGGCATCGGAAGGGAGCCCACAACCATCTATATTAAAGGTAAACTCAAAAAGGGGAGGCAAAGTGGACTTCTTAATCTTAAAAAGGTAGTGGAAAAGTTTAAACGTGGGAATATACTTCTTTACATGGCAGCATGCAAGGAACCAAGAAACCCACTTAACAGAATTCAGGGCCAACTGGGTGAAAGGTATCCCGTAGACATCACGACACAGAGACTTGGTAAATTGATGAAGGTTGGGCCTCATGCTACGTAGATGCTCTAAAGGAATTCCTACCCAACCACCAACGGGGCGGTGATAAACCCTCTCGTGAGGCTCGGGCCACCTCCACTCCATATCATCCCCGAAATGGAAAACAGCCTTTACTAGATCATCAATCTGCTGAAAGGTATACTCGGAGAGGTCGGGATGACGGGGAGCTGGAACATATCTAGTCCCGGGAGCATTATAGAAAAGCTGATCCATACGGGCCCCATCATAAGGTTCTATGCCCCCGGGCCTGTAAGTGCTAGTAAGGTCCCTGAAGTAGTAATCGTGGGGAGGACTATTCTCACGGGTTTGAACAAAGTAGTGATCTATGTCTACCAAAGTCCCATCTCTTCTACCCAAAGTCTGCCCGGGGTTTAAAAGGAAGGTAGGCAACTCCTCAACTACAGCTTGGCGACGGGGAGGCATATTTTCTGGTTCCGGGGAAGAGTCACTCGAAGAATGTTCGGGAAATCCAAAATGGGGACGGTCAGGTCTACGTTTAAGGTTAGCCAATCGTTTCCTTCTACCCCTCCTAACCATATAACCCCGGAGTCTATGCCATTTCAGGAAGAAAAGGAAAAAGAAAGAAACACAAAAGCTACTCAGAAACAGTTAACCTTAAAATCAAAACACCAAAGTACATCACACAACCTATACATACATATATACGCCTACAACACATGTCACGAACAGTCACAAAAACAAAGAACAAGCCCAGATTTTTGTATAAATTAAACTTCCTATTCGTACAAATACAGACACCAAAACACAAACTCAGATTCACTACAAACATCAACTGTTAGGAATATATGTGCATTAGTTTGATGATATGTTTAACAAAACACTTAAGTAGAAATTTAGTGTCTGTAGCCTCAACGGATAAGACCACTTTGGCTATCCGTTGATGGTGTAGCTTTACTTAGAAATAAGTCTAGTATTGTAGCATATTTCAGTCTCTGTATTTAAAATTGTAATTCTTAGAAGTTGAGAGAAACTATGAGTCATGTTGACTACTAGATGATATGCAGATAGGAAGGCCAATTGTAAATATTTCATGCCTTGTAATTTTGTATAAATGAAGTGGTATCAACGGATGACTTAAAGACCTTCAACGGATGAGAAGCTAAGCTTCAACGGATGTCTCTAAAGCTTCAACGGATAACATCCTTCAACGGATGAAGTCATCAACGGATGAAAGCTTCAACGGATGTTCTGCTAATTAGCCGTTGATAAGTGGTAGTTGTACCTACAAACAGAGGCACATGGGTTGACAGAGAAAACCTGAGATGTGGTAGCCGAATTTCAGGATCAACAGAAAAAGCAGCCGTTCTTCTTTAATACAAAGTTGCAATAGTCAACAAAGTACTTGAGTGAACAGGAAAAGAAGCAAGTGAAGAACTTATTTTACTATTGTAATTTTATATTGTTTTTCACTTGTACACTTGGTAATATATAAACCAAGAAGAAGCTAGTAATTAGAGATAGATTTTTCCAGAGCTGTTAAGAAATATCTTGAGAGAAAATTCATCTAGTTTGTACTAGGATGCAGCTGTGATCAACATTGTTGAACACAGATTTTCTAATATACCATCTCTGGTGGAACAACAAATCCACCAGAAAAGTTTTTAAAGTTTGTTGTGTTCTTTACATTTTGTGTTTGAATATATATCTGTCTGCATTAGCTCAAAGCAATTCATACACTTGTTCATCTAGAACACACTGCTTTAATAAACTTCTCAAAACTTGAAAAAGTTTTGAGATTTACATTCAACCCCCCCTTCTGTAAATCTCATTGTTAGTCCTCGAGGAATAACAATTGGTATCAGAGCAAGCTCTTGACACACAAAGAGTTTAAAGATCTTGGAATCTAACAAAGATGAGTAAGAAGGATATTGGAGTAAAGATCCCAGTTCTTGACAAAGACAGTTATCACCACTGGAAGGTGAAAATGCACCTTCATCTACTCTCCCAAGATGAAGGTTATGTAAACTGCATTGAGAATGGTCCTCACATTCCCCACAAAGTAGCCACAGTTGCTACGGCCACAATTGCTGTTGGTCAATCCATTCCAAAACCTAGAGCAGAATGGACAATGGAAGACACAGAAGAAGTCCACAAGGATAAGAAGGCTATGAACATTTTGTTTAATGGTCTTGACAAGGATATGTTTGATAATGTGATAAATTGTTCAACTGCCAAAGAGGTTTGGGACACAGTTCAGCTGCTGTATGAAGGTACAGAACAAGTAAAAGAGAACAAAATGCAGCTTCTCATTCAACAGTATGAGTACTTTCATTTTGAAGAGAATGAATCTTTAAATGACACATTCAATAGATTCCAAAAGCTGTTGAATGGACTGAAGCTGTATGGTAGAGTGTACCAGGTGAAGGATTCAAATCTTAAATTTTTGAGATCCTTACCAAAGGAATGGAAACCCATGACTGTTTCCTTAAGAAACTCTCAGGATTATAAGGACTTTACTCTTGAAAGATTATATGGAATCTTGAAGACTTATGAACTAGAGTTGGAACAGGATGAGGTATTGGAGAGGGGGAGAAAGAAAGGAGGTTCAGTTGCATTGGTAGATGAAAATGAGAAAGAATGCAGAAAAGAAACTGTGAGATCTACATCAAGCTCCAAAGATGGTGTAAGAAATCCAGAATCAGACAAGGGTAAAGGGCAAGTTGCTGAAAATGAAGACAACTCCAGTCAAGATGACTCTGATGGTATTGATGAGCATCTTGCATTTCTGTCCAGGAAATTTGCAAAGATGAAGTTCAGGAAGAACACTAGAGCCACTAAACCCTATAAGAACATGGTGGACAAATCCAAGTTCAAATGTTTTAATTGTGGTATAAGTGGACACTTTGCAAGTGAGTGCAGAAAGCCAACCTCTGAAAAGAAGAAATTTGAACAAGTAGATTACAAAAAGAAATATTTTGATCTGCTCAAACAGAAGGAAAGGGCTTTCATTACTCAAGAAAAGGACTGGGCAGCTGATGGAGATGAAGAGGATGAAGATGTGGATTATGTCAACCTTGCTCTCATGGCTGATTCTGAAGAAAACGAAGTTAGTTCATCAAGCAATCAGGTAATCACTACTGATTTAACACAGCTTACTAAAGAAGAGTGCAATGATGCTTTCAATGACATGTCTACTGAATTGTATCATTTGCGTGTGTCTCTTAAATCTCTTGCTAAAGAAAATAGTAGGATCAAAGAGAACAATCTATTTTTAAGCAATAGAAATACTGTGTTAGAAAATAAGTTGATTGACCTAGAGAAAACCAAATTGCATTGTATATCTGTTGAGAATGAACTAGCTGAATCTGTTAAGAAAGTAGAAATACTTTCCAATCAATTAGAGAAAGAGCAAGAGGTGATTAAAGCCTGGAAAACATCTAGGGATGTAAGTGCTCAAATTGCCAAAGTCCAAGGAATTGAATCATTCTGTGAAACTGCCTGGGATAAAAATAAAAAGAAACTGGAATTAATTGATGGACTGTCAACGGATGTGGAATCAACGGATGATGAAAGTTATCCGTTGAAGGAAGAAAAGGAACATCCGTTGAAGGTTCCTCAATTAAAACAGGCAGATGTTTCTAAAAGAGAAAATCTAAAGAAACTCAACAAAAAGTTTGGTTCAACTTCAAAGAACTTTGTCAAAGAAGAAGCAAGCACATCCAAAGATGTCAGAAAGGTGAATGTAGGGCACATGACCTTAGAACAGTTAAACAATAGGCTCAAGATGGTTGAGGATAAAAAGGAATCCAAAAGGAAATCCAACAGAAATGGGAAGGTAGGAGTTAACAAACATAACAATTACACACCTGATAAGTATGCTCCTAGAAAAAGCTGTGTGCATTGTAGTAGTGTTAATCATCTATCTGCTAATTGTAAATCTATTAAGAAATCTCCCATAACTGTACCCTCTTCCATGCCTAACATGTCTGTATCACCTCTACATGCTATGCCTGTTATGTCTCAACAAAATCCTTATGCACATTTTGCAAACATGCCATATTTTAACAATCCTTATCTTGCTGCATTCAGTATGCCTCAATTGCCATACAATATGCCAATGTGGAATAACATGTATGCACAATCCATGCCTAATAATTCTATAAATGTGCTGGATAATGTTGTGACTAACCCTACACCTCAACCAACCACATCTAAGACCAAGGTTGACTCAAACTCACCTAAGTCTAAAGATGCAGGAGGAATGAAGTCTAGGAGAAAGGCTAACAAGAATGGACCCAAGGAAACTTGGGTACCAAAATCAAATTGATTGATTTTGTGGTGTGCAGGAAAATAGAAGAAATCTATGGTACTTGGACAGTGGCTGTTCAAGACACATGACTGGAGATTTCTCCCTGCTCACAGAGTTTAAAGAGAGAGCTGGCCCCAGCATAACCTTTGGAGATGACAGCAAAGGGTTTACTATGGGATATGGCTTGATTTCAACAAGGAATGTCATCATTGAAGAAGTTGCATTAGTTGATGGTCTCAAGCACAACTTACTGAGTATCAGTCAACTATGTGATAGAGGGAATACAGTTTCCTTCAATTCTGAAGCCTGTGTTGTCACTAGTAAGAAAGACAACAAAGTGGTTCTAACTGGAGTTAGAAAAGGAAATGTGTACTTAGCTGACTTCAACTCTACAGATGCAGAATCTATTACTTGTCTCTTCAGCAAAGCAAGTTCAGTTGAGAGTTGGCTATGGCACAAGAAGCTATCCCATTTGAATTTCAAGACAATGAATGATCTAGTCAAAAAGGACTTAGTAAGAGGAATTCCTATTGTTGAATTCTCAAGGGATGGTCTGTGTGATGCTTGTCAGAAAGGCAAACAAAGGAAAGCATCATTTCAGAAGAAGCTTGAAACAACAATTGATGAACCATTACAGCTGCTACATATGGATTTGTTTGGACCAGTCAATGTATTGTCAATAGCAAGAAAAAGATATTGCTTAGTGATTGTAGATGATTTCTCAAAGTTCTCATGGGTCTGTTTTCTTGGATCAAAGGATGAAGCAAGTGAAATCATTATCAATCACATCAGGCAAGTCAATAATCATCCTGACTTGAAGGTAAGAAACATCAGGAGTGATAATGGAACTGAGTTCAAGAATTTGACATTAAGGCTGTTCTGTGAAGAAAATGGAATCATGCATGAGTTCTCAGCTCCAAGAACACCTCAGCAAAATGGGGTAGTTGAAAGAAAGAACAGATCTTTAATTAAGGCTGCCAGAACAATGCTTGAAGAATCAAAGTTACCAACATATTTTTGGGCTGAAGCTGTTAATTGTGCCTGTTTCACTCAAAATATTTCTTTGATCAATCAAGCTAAAGGCATGACTCCTTATCAGTTGTTCAAGAAAAGAAAACCAACTCTAAACTTTCTTCATGTCTTTGGATGTAAATGTTTTATACTGAGGAATCAATCTGACCATAAAGGGAAGTTTGATGCAAAGGCTGATGAAGGAATATTTGTTGGTTATTCAGCTGGAAAATCTTATAGGGTCTACAATCTAAGAACCAACATTGTTATGGAATCTGTGCATGTTGTGTTTGATGATAAAAAGATTGATGGACTAACAGATGAGGAACATTATGAGAGACTCAAATTTGACAATATTGAAATATATTGTGATGATAGTGAAGAAGAGATTGATGGAGACGACACTTCAAAAGGAATACAAAATTTGCTCCTGGATAATGCACAAAATTCAGCATCCGTTGAAAGACATTGTGCATCATCCGTTGAAGTACTTAATGAAGCATCCGTTGATCATAGCTCATCAACTGATAATCAATTTACATCATTAATTGATGGAACTCCAAGTTCCCTGCAAAGGACCAACAACTCAGGGGGAGTTTCAACTAATCAAAACTCTATCTCACATCATGACAATACTGAGATCACCTCATCTAGAGCTCATCTTCCACCTCAAAGGAAATGGACCAAGAATCATCCCTTTGAACTGATCATTGGTGATGCATCATCTAAAGTGCAAACAAGAAGAGCTACTCAAGATGAATGTCTGTATAGTAGTTTTCTATCTCAGGAGGAACCTAAGAAAGTGGAAGAAGCCTTATTGGATCCAGATTGGATATTAGCTATGCAGGAAGAGCTAAACCAATTTGAGAGAAACCAAGTTTGGAAGCTGGTACCCAAACCAAAGAACAAGAGTCCTATTGATACAAAATGGGTATTCAGAAATAAGATGGATGAAAATGGCATTATCATAAGGAATAAAGCCAGATTGGTTGCTAAAGGCTATTCTCAGCAAGAGGGAATAGATTTTGATGAGACATATGCTCCTGTTGCAAGACTTGAAGCTATCAGAATCTTTCTAGCCTATGCAGCCCATGCCAATTTCAAAGTCTATCAAATGGATGTCAAGAGTGCATTTCTAAATGGGAAATTAGAGGAAGAAGTCTATGTAAGTCAACCTCCAGGATTTGAAGATCCAAATTTTCCAGACTATGTGTATTATCTGTTGAAAGCACTCTATGGACTGAAGCAAGCACCTAGAGCCTGGTATGAAACATTATCAAAATTTCTTTTGGAGAATCACTTCACTAGAGGTACTGTTGATAAAACTCTCTTCTTTAGAAATGTTAATGGCTCTAGTATACTTGTTCAAATTTATGTAGATGACATAATATTTGGTTCTAAAGATAATAAACTTTGTAAAAAGTTTGCTAAGCTAATGCAAAGTAATTATGAAATGAGCCTAATGGGAGAACTAACCTATTTTCTTGGTTTACAAATTAAACAAGTTAGTAATGGAATTTTCATTAGTCAAACTAAATATATTCATGATCTTTTAAAGAAGTTTGACTTAATGGAATGTTCATCTGCAAAAACTCCCATGGCCACTGCCACCAAACTTGAATTAAATAAGACTGAAAGGTCTGTGGACATTACAAGTTATAGAGGCATGGTTGGTTCACTTTTATATTTAACTGCTAGCAGACCAGATATAATGTTTGCTACATGTCTGTGTGCTAGATTTCAAGCTGATCCTAGGGAGTCTCACTTAATTGCTATCAAGAGAATTTTCAGATATCTCAAGGGTACACCAAATTTAGGAATTTGGTATCCTAGAGAATCTGGCTTTGATCTAATTGGTTATTCAGATGCAGACTATGCAGGTTGCAAAATAGACAGGAAAAGTACAACAGGCTCCTGCCAATTCCTGGGAAACAAGCTTGTATCATGGTTTAGCAAAAAGCAAAATTCAGTCTCTACTTCTACAGCTGAGGCTGAATACATTGCTGCTGGAAGTTGCTGTTCTCAAATGTTATGGATGAGGAATCAACTCCTTGATTATGGACTTCATGTTGATAGAATACCTATCTTTTGTGACAACACAAGTGCCATAGCCATAACAGAGAATCCTGTGCAGCACTCAAGGACCAAGCACATTGATATTAAGTACCACTTCATCAGGGAGCATGTCATGAATGGTACAGTGGAACTACATTTTGTTCCAAGTGAACAACAAATTGCTGACATATTTACCAAGCCACTTGATGAATCAACATTCACAAGATTGGTAAGTGAGCTAGGTATGCTTAATTACTCTTAAAATTCATGTCTTCTTTGCAATTTGATGTGAAGCCTGAAATAGATTAGTTGCTAGAACAAATTTGACTTTTAACAAAGTTTATTCCATCAACGGATGTTCCCTATCCGTTGAAAGTCAAAATTGCTCTATCAACGGATATTCATTATCCGTTGAAAGACAAGTATATCTCTGGAACTTTTATCCGTCAACGGATAAAGCTGAAGTACCTTTCAACGGATGACAATTTACATTATCCGTTGAAATGTCACATCAGACGTTTGAGGTGTTTCACAGCCGTTGATTCTATTTTCTTAACCGTTGATACCATACATACATCTGTATGTATTGGTTTTAAAGGTAGTTATTAGAATACTTACAGTTTATTCTTAAACGGCTGAAATTCACTAACACCTATTTATTGATTAATCCTTTATTTATTTCTTTTTCTTTGAAAGCATATAAGCCCTTCTGATTGTTCATTATTACTTTACGCTTTCTTAGAATTTCAAGCATTTACCATTTTCTCTCTGCAAAACCTTCAAGTTATTCTCTGCAATTTCTACTCACAACAATGGCACCAGTCGTGAAGATTATGTCTCAATCTGGGTTCATCTACGAGAAGAACAATTTCATAGCTCTGGTAGAAAAGAATGAAGCCCACTCAGATTATCACAAAATGATGGACTTCATCAAAAACTGTAAACTTAGCTATGCAATGCTGGAAGCCCCAACGATTTTCTGTGAAGTAGTTGAGGAGATTTGGACAACTGCTGAGTTCAACTCCATGGATATGACTATCTCCTTCACTCTCAAAGGTAAAAATCACTGTATTAACTGTGATGACTTACAAGCATGTTTTAAATTACCTGAAAACAATGCCATGACACCACACACTGATAGTGATGTATCCAGCATGTTAGATTCCATAGGTTACTCTCTTAACTCTGCTAATTTAGGGGGTATTAGACGAAAAGGCCTTAGGAAAGAATGGAGTTTTCTTGGGGATGCCTTCATAAAGGTTTTCTCTGGGAAAATTAGTAATTTTGATGCCATAACTTCATCTCTTGTTAATATGTTCTATATGCTTGTTTCTGATAGGTACTTTAACTTTAGCAACTATGTGATGCTAGAATTAGGTACTAGATTAGGTAACAAAGCTAATAGACCTAATAATATCTATTATGCTAGATTCTTTATGTTATTGGCTAACCATGTTGCTGAAGGTTTAGTCATTATCAATGAGAATAATAAACTCAAGTGCTGGGCACAAGAGAAAAGAGTTCTTGCAGACTTATTGAGAATGGATCTCAACAGCAGTGTGCAATTGGTATATTTACCAATCATGAATGCACCCCAGGTAGGTGAGGTAATTGCTTCTACAACTCCTACTTCTTCCAACCCCTCTATTTCTTTATCTTCTAGTGTGGCCATGAAATCTGTGTCAATGCCCCAACAGATTTCTACCAAGGTCACCAAATCTAAACTTTCAAAATCCAAGACAAAGAAAACCACCTCTGTTGTTTCTCAAAAGACAACAGTTGTAACAACAACCATTAACCCTGAGGGAAGTGATCAGGGTGTGAGTGGTGAGGGGAGGGGTGAACATCAAAGAAATCCCCAGGATAAGGAAGGAGAGTTGAGTGCTTCCCAAGCTAGCCAAGCCCCAGTTTCTCAAAAAGCTGTGGTGGTTGAAAAGGTTTCTAGCACATCCCTAGTAGCATCCTCCCAAAAGGATGTTACTATTGAAAAGAGTTCCCAACCAGGAACACAGAACAAAAGAGGGAGGGACACTAAAGCCAAACACTCACCTACAAAAGCTTTTATTAGAAGAAAGAAGGCTAGAACCCAATCTTCTACACAGGGTGCACACACTGCACAGATACATCCATCTGTCTCTGTGCCTTCTCAAACTCAGTTTGATGTGACTCCAATAAATGTGGAGTCACAGCCCCATTCTCTCACAATAACTACACATCAATCACCAAATACTTCTTCACCATCTCTGGATGTGGATATGTTATTCCCATCAATTCCTGATTCTCCCTCTTTACAACTAAGGGAGGAGCCCCACTCAAATACAGGTGATCATCATCTTTTAGATGATTTGTTGGATCACCCGCAAATTCTTTCAGATATAATTGAAGGATCTGTATCAACACATATCAAATCAATCTATACAGATTCAACAGTTATATCACTTTCAATTTCATCTTCTTTTCCTTCTTCAACGGATATCACTCATCCGTTGACAAGTGGTTGCTCTTCAACGGATAAGCTTAACAGCAGTTATCCGTTGATAACAACAGTTTCAACTTCAACGGATATTCCACATCCGTTGATAGTCTCTACACAAATAACTGAAATGACTCCAAGTGTAGAAGACATGAATACTGTGCAATCACTTTTAGGATTGAGGGCAGGGAGTGAAAATTTGAGTGAGAGGCTGGGTTGCTCCCAGGCAAAAGGAGAGATTGAGAGCACAAAAATGCATGCTATTTCTTCCAGCATGGCAAAAGTCAGTGAGTGGAGTACCACCTTAGAAGGTGAAGGTGAGGGAGTGAGATGTGTGAGCCAGGGGGAGCCCCTGATGCAAGAACATAGAGAAAAAGAGAGAAAAGCAGGTACAGTTGATACAAGGGTGAAACCAGCCATTGCTCATGAGTCAATGATTGTGGATGATGCTGAAAAGGAAAGACAATTTCAGCAACATTACAAAGTTGTAATTGATAACATTTCCTTGGATGCTGACACTTTTACTCATCCTGTGACAGCCTATCAAATGTTGGCTGCTCAGGGCAATGAGGAGGCAGAAAGGACACTACATCTAGTGCACACAACAGAATCTCTTCAAAGGGATAAAGCTGCTATTAACAGGATGCCTTCTACAGCTGGTGAGCCATCTGAGGAATTTGGAGTAAATTCTGATGATGATGACTCTATTTCTTCTGATGGAAGCATGAACATAGGGGGAGATGAAGACCCTAGTTCCATTCCTAATCTACCTGAATGGGCCCTGACTAAGGAGCATAGAACAGGTGAATTCAATGTCCACTTGGTCAAACAAATCATCACTATTCAACAGGCCATTCAGAACACTTCAAATGCAAATATCAAGGCTATCCTCCAAGCTCACCTGGACTCACTGCATCTCATGAAGTTGCAGAAAGTAAAGCAAAATATGAGTCTAGATGATCTCAGGAAAGATATTGCTGACTTGAAATCCTTCACTTCAGAAAAATTGGATTCAGTCATGCCCTATGGTACTTTGCAGGACTTGGTTTCGAGATTGAAAAAGGAATCAGTTACTGAACAAAGGCTGGCCAAGTTGGAAGACAGAGTTCAAGGAATTGAAGACTCTGTGGCCACCCTTCTTCTCAACCAACAATCTCAAACCAATCTCCTAATGCAGCTGGCAAAAGCACAAGGCTTGACCCCTCTCCTTGATGATAACAAAAAGGGGGAGAATAAAAGGGAAGGGGAAGGAGAGCCCTCTACAAAGATTCAGATATCTAAAGTGCTAGTTCCTGCCATCACTACCTCTCCAATCATTCAAATCAAGGGAAAACCTGATGGAATTGATTTGATTCAGCTAGCAGCAGCTGAAATACAAATGAAAGAACAATGGAGGAAAATTGATGAAAGGTTACAATTGGTGTTTGGTTCTACACAAAATAAATCAACATCTGTGAAATTTAGCACAAAGATTGAACCAATCAACATGGAGCTCAAGCCAGTAGGGAGAAATAAGGTTGGAGAGACTTCTTTCAAGAATTTAAAACCTATGGTTCTAAAGCCTAACACTAGATCCAGTATGGACTCCACAAAGAATCCCCTAGACTTTGCTCAGATAAAGGAAGTAGACTTTCCTCTTCCAAAACCTGATGGAGACAAAGTTCTAAGTGCAAGCATCATAAAGAAGAAGGAGACCAAGGACAAGGGTGAGAGAATGAACATGGCCTTTATCTATAGAGAGGGAAAGAGTATCTGTGTGATGCAAGGACATCCCAAATTTCTAAAAGCTAAAAGGGAAGAAACCAGAAGGTTGAAGAAAGAAGCTGTAAAACTCAAGGCTGACAAAAGAGCACAAGCAAAGCTTGAAAAACAGCTAAAGTCAAGCCAAGTTGAAGAAATGAAAGGAATTGAAGTCAGGGGTGAAGAAAAGATTGCTAACTTAGATGAGGTTCTTGGGAGCATATTTGGTGAAAATATGGAGGAAAGAGAGGAATGGCAGAAGGGAAACAGAAGAAAGGCCAAGGCACACAGAAGGAGTGAAGATAACCCTGAAGATACCAAATCTATATCTAAACCACTACCTTCCATACCTGAACCTTTTGTTGCTGATCCCTCTATAAATATCCATGGTGAACCAATCATTCCAAAAGAGGAACCTATTGATTGGGACAACATCACATTGCCTACCTTTGTAACCAATATACCACTACCAAAGAAACAGAAAAGAAAATCTAAATCTACACCTCCCCTAACCTCTAAGAAATTCACTCAAAAACAAAAACCTAACCCTAAGCCACCCATTTCTAAAGATGATTATGTTCACATCTGTGACATAAAAGAAGCTTCAGACATTAATCTCTATCTGGATGAGCTGGAGGAAGTAAGGGGAATAGCTGCCTACAGACAGCTACCAGAGAGATTGGTTTTCAGATATAAGGGAGCTGGGGAAAGAACATGGCCTCTCTACAGGATTCTAAATGAAGGCTACTCTACCTTGATCAGAGTCTTTTCAGCCATCAAAAAGGATTCTGGCTTTACCAGAACAGCCAAGACTGAAATTCTCAACAAGATTGCCAACATAAGGAAGACTTGGAGGGAACCAAATGCTTTGCCCAGAACCTTACTCATACAAGAAAGGGGAACTAAAATTCACAAATCACCTCATTGGTTGATGGAATTTAGAGATGACAAAGGAGTCAGAAGATTTTTCAGACTTGAAGACCAACTCAAGATTGCCAGCAATGAAACTCTCAAGGAAATGCAATCTAAGTTGGATATCAGTGATGAAGATGAAGCTGAATTCTTCAGACAACTCCAACTCCAAATTGAGGAAAATGACAAAGGGCTAGGAAAGAAAACCAGGGAACAAAGAAGAAAATGATGATTTGCTCAGGCTAGAGGAGCACCCTTGGAAATACTGTAAATCTTCAATTACCTCCTAGTACATACACTTTTGCAGCACTTTTTATATTTCTACTTAGTTTCAATTCAAATATTTGTTAAGTGTTTTGTTATCATCAAGTTAACCCTGAATTTATGCCTACAGTTCTTATAGACATAAATAGGGGGAGATTGTTAGGAATATATGTGCATTAGTTTGATGATATGTTTAACAAAACACTTAAGTAGAAATTTAGTGTCTGTAGCCTCAACGGATAAGACCACTTTGGCTATCCGTTGATGGTGTAGCTTTACTTAGAAATAAGTCTAGTATTGTAGCATATTTCAGTCTCTGTATTTAAAATTGTAATTCTTAGAAGTTGAGAGAAACTATGAGTCATGTTGACTACTAGATGATATGCAGATAGGAAGGCCAATTGTAAATATTTCATGCCTTGTAATTTTGTATAAATGAAGTGGTATCAACGGATGACTTAAAGACCTTCAACGGATGAGAAGCTAAGCTTCAACGGATGTCTCTAAAGCTTCAACGGATAACATCCTTCAACGGATGAAGTCATCAACGGATGAAAGCTTCAACGGATGTTCTGCTAATTAGCCGTTGATAAGTGGTAGTTGTACCTACAAACAGAGGCACATGGGTTGACAGAGAAAACCTGAGATGTGGTAGCCGAATTTCAGGATCAACAGAAAAAGCAGCCGTTCTTCTTTAATACAAAGTTGCAATAGTCAACAAAGTACTTGAGTGAACAGGAAAAGAAGCAAGTGAAGAACTTATTTTACTATTGTAATTTTATATTGTTTTTCACTTGTACACTTGGTAATATATAAACCAAGAAGAAGCTAGTAATTAGAGATAGATTTTTCCAGAGCTGTTAAGAAATATCTTGAGAGAAAATTCATCTAGTTTGTACTAGGATGCAGCTGTGATCAACATTGTTGAACACAGATTTTCTAATATACCATCTCTGGTGGAACAACAAATCCACCAGAAAAGTTTTTAAAGTTTGTTGTGTTCTTTACATTTTGTGTTTGAATATATATCTGTCTGCATTAGCTCAAAGCAATTCATACACTTGTTCATCTAGAACACACTGCTTTAATAAACTTCTCAAAACTTGAAAAAGTTTTGAGATTTACATTCAACCCCCCCTTCTGTAAATCTCATTGTTAGTCCTCGAGGAATAACATCAACTATTTCTATGCAAACAAGAATTATAAATCCAAACAATAAACAACAACCTGTCGATTCACCAAAACTCGAAACAGCAAAAGTAAACTGATTCAGATGCTTGGACACGCATGCATTCTAAGAACTCAGACGGCAAGTATTTGTTAAACAATCACGAGAAAGAAAAGAATGAAGAAAAGTTCGAAAACTTACAAGAAAGCAGGAGAAATAAGGCGGCTTCAAAGAGAAAAGCTCCCAAATTCTCCTTGGAGAAAAGTTGCAGAGAGTTTTTGCGTTTGTAATTGCGTAAAGAAAAAAGAAATGACAAAGGTGGAGTATTTATAGGCACAAATAAAGAGGTAACCCACTCAACTGCCACACAATCGTGTCCGTCGAATGAAGACACGTGGCACAATCTTTAGCGTCCAGAAAATAACCGTTGCAGTTAATGATTACATTGCTGTAATTATTTAACAGACGCGGCTTTTGAGGAGAAAAGGGGGGAAAAACTGCAACGTTTCGTATATATACATATACGCACACATATATTCGTACAAGAAGCTCAACCGCCGCCTGACACTCTGGGAAAAGCGCTAAAGTACTACCCACCTGTCGCATCTGCACCCAGTCACCCAAACGCAACCCTGGGGACTTGTATCCAATAACACCCCGGGGTTAGGGGCCACAAATCAAAGGAAAAAAGATAAAAAATTTCCAAGTGTCAAGAACCATAAGGCCTACCCAAACACAACCTCGGGGACTTGTATCCAATAACACGCCGGGGTTAGGGGCCACAAATCAAAGGAAAATGATAAAATTTTCCAAGTGTCAAGAACCAAAAGGCCTACCCAAACACAACCCCGGGGACTTGCATCCAACAACACCCCGGGGTTGAAGGCCACAAATCAAAGGAAAAATGATCAAATTTTTCCAAATGACAAAAACCAAAAGGCCTACCCAAACACAACCCCGGGGACTTGTATCCAACAACCCCCGAGGTTAGGGGCCACAAATCAATGGAAAAATGATCAAATTTTTCCAAATGACAAAAACCAAAAGGCCTACCTAAACACAACCCAGGGGACTTGTATCCAACAACACCCCGGGGTTAGGGGCCACAAATCAAAGGAGTGATAAAATTTTTCCAAGAAAACTACTCCCCCATCCGGGATCACCCACATAAGGGAGTGCGAGGCAAATGATAGGCCAGAAGTAACTAAACCCAAATAAAGGAACAGAAGCCCAAAGAGATAACACCCCAGGCCCAAGCCGGGGTGGTCCCCGGTGCCATGTGGCACAGGACAAAAGAGTCAACTGTCTTATGTTACCCAAAATGGAACAATTGCATCCCAGCCGTCCATAGATAAAGATTCCAAGGCAACTCTGATGGAGAAAGGACACCTGACCACACAGTCCATCCGAACCGTCCAATCAATCACCAACCAAGAATGATCAAATGCCAGGATGAAGAGGTACAAACCCCAAAAACCCTAAATCTTGGGACCTATAAAAGGCCCAAAAAAGAGGGTTTTAGAGGTTGAAAAAATTTGACTGCTACACACCTATACACACACCATTACACATATTTTGAATAGCTCCTTCTTCCCTCTTCTTCTTCTTCTTCTTCAAAAAACCCCATTTCTTACTCTCACACCGGAGTTTCCGCGGGAAACAACCCCCTCCGGTTCTGTTTTGCAGAGACCCCTATCTAGCAGGTTAACCTCACTCCGACCGCAACGGAAGCTGGACTCTAGCTTATGTGAGAAAGGAGAAGATCCGTGAAAAAACAGAGTTATCAACGTATGTAAATTTTATGATGTAAATTTTACCAAAACCCATACTTTTTGTATCCAATGTAGGTACCAAGTGGCACATAAGTATTTCATAATCTTCACTCACATTGATATACAAGGTAAAGTCGTAACATATTTTTTGTTTTTCTCTTAGCAGAAAGTACTGAGATGCTCGTATCCTTAGCAAAGCAGTGGTCTAATCCTTGGAATAATTAGTTCTCTTTGAAATAATTAGGATTTTCTCTTTGAACTCGTCCCGGAATGGGCATTATGGCAAAGAACAAGAAGAAGACAAAAGGAGAAATTTGTCCAATAGTCACAAATGGTGCCTCCACAGGTTGACATCCGATCCAACCTAGTAGTAAGCGATCCGCCAAAAACAACAAATATATTATATGGTAAATCGGGCGAAATTTTGCACTACATACATACATACTTTGATTTAAAAACGGTAAAGCCAACAGACATATAAAAACTGGTGCTATTGCGGGCAACTCTGTAAAGATATTTAGTATTTACTTCCCAGCTCCTCTTCCAATAGTATTACATCCGTCGCTGTTGACAGGAACTGCATTAACTTTCAGAATCCAGCCATTAGCTAGTGACATGGGATGAACACCAAGAAAATCTAGAGAAAAGCCAAGTCCCCACTTGTATCTCGATTACAATTTACAAGCCAACACGAATATTGCATTTATTATTTGAGCCCAGACAAACCGAACATTGCATTTATTCTATACACGAGTTTTATTGATCATTTGAGCTGTAATTTGAGTTTATACAAATCCTGGATACACGAGTTTAGTCTAAGGAATATCTTCACCAGTTGAACCTCTTCACAAGCACAATGCTTGGTGAGCTTGACACACGGAACTCAAGCCAAAGCCTAGCTTAAGTTCTAATTTACGAGTTTAAAGTTTGAGCCACGCTTATAAGATAATTATTATATTATCATAATTCCAATACATAGCTCAGTTGCTTAGCTTTTCTATCTTATTCATGTTAGAACATCACCAGAAGTATCAGCTGCACAAGTAATAACAAAATTTACCAAAATACATGCATTGCTGTATTTTATAATCTATTTATAATCTTTGCATCATAGATAAAAGTTAGCTAGAAAATTCTTCTACATTGTTTTTCAAATTAATGCCTTCATCTTACATTTTCTGTATTCGATAGACACACGATACCATACACATACCGGAACAGCTACACATACTGGAACAGCTACATGTCAGGAAACCTTTTCAAGGAACTTTACTTTCAGGGTAGATGATCTTTAAAGGTGAGAATAGACCAGCGAACATATATTATTGAAGCTATCAATCTGCAGCTTTCTCCCCCTTCAAATTCATATTCAGGACCCTGCAAGGCTTTTCCCGAGTTTCAACCTCTGATATAGCTGATGTAGGGCATCCTTCTACTATATGATCTTCCCTCTCATCAACTAGTGACTTAATATAGGAACATGGCCGCTCCTGGGATTCTATATTATGCCCAGCTTCTTGACCTGGACTGAATGACATTTCTGAAAGAGACGGACCTGGAGATTGTGTCCTTATTTGCACAGACCTCATAAGTGCAGCTCTCCTTAGGTCAGCCGAGTGGCATATGTCACTTGGCGACGAGGGGAATCTGCCCTCAGAGTCTGAGCCCCGTTGACGAGGTTGGGGGCATGTTACAGGGAGATTACAATTGTGCAAAGGGTAGGAAGTAGTAGGTGGACCCGAGGAAAATCCACCTGGAAATCTTTGGTGCCTGTAAGGAGAAACTGGACTGGTGGGTACACTCTCTGGCTGGGATGAACATGTGTTAACTGGACTCTCATAATATCGGCAGTCATCTGAGTCTTCTGACATTGGTGAATAAGGCATCTCATCTCTGAAACCATAAAAGTTATTAAATCGATTAATATGAGTGGATATAAGCAACGATCCAGCCACAATTAACATAAGGGAAAAAGAAAAATTCTAACAGTGTCACAGCTTGTTAATCTATGTAGCTACAGCATTATCCTTAAATAGCAACAGAAAAACTAAAATTCGATACATATATGGAACCAAGACCAACGAATTTGAAAAAAAACTGAAATCTTCCTCTCAATATTACCAATTAAAGCATAATTCTCGCGAAGTTTCTTTGTTTATTCAGATAACAACTAATGACAAGATTTTTCTTTTCGGCCTTTCAAAGATTCTAAGATGGTAATTTCGTGGGAGACAACTCTACATTGAGTAGTTATCAGCGGCTGTTATTGGTACAACTCCGAAGCAAATAAACAGAAAACATGCACAAACCAACCACCTTCTTCCACTTTACACTAATAAGCAATTATGCACTGCCCAGCTTCCAACTCACTACAAAATCACAACTGTGTCGTTACATTCAGGATTAATGACAACTCAACTAATCAAAAGAAATTTACAGGCCATATGATAACAAGCTACGAGTCCGCGGGAACCGAACGAAAGGGAATAAGATGATTAAGATTGTTTGTTTGATCTCTATTCTCTTAAAAAAGTCTGAATCGACTGAACAACTCAAACACAAAAGTTGGCTAAAAGATTGATAAACATTGATTACCGTCTATATAAGTCTTGTTTTTATTTACACTAATAAATATTTCTATCTTCTTCTTCTTTCTAATTGTTTTAAATTAATAATCATATAATTACATCTACATTAAAAAATTGTCGAATTTACCGAATTACATCACACCAGTTAATATAACCATAATTATTTTATGTTTTTTTGTTACTAGTAAAATTTATGTTGTTTAATATTATCATTATTGTCCCATAGTTATATAATCTTTGTTTTAAAACATTAAGAACAAAAGGTCTTTCTCAAATTGCAATCTGTATTTTTGCAAATTATATAGAAGACAGTCTTGCATCTATATTTTAATAATATAATATTGGACAGACTAAACAAATAATTTGTGCATTATGTTACTCGGACTCTTCATTTTACATTTGAGTACCCGTGTCGGACACTCGACACGTGGACATGGACACTCGGACTCGGACACTTATTTTAAGCCAAAAACATGCATATTTTTAAAAATGTTGTCGAGTCCGATACTTGGACATGTGTCCAGACACTTCTAGCCGAGTCCGAGTAACATAAATTGTATTATATAAGTAATAATAATTAAAAACATATAAAAAAAAATTATACATCATTTCTTAAACAGCCAAGCCTTTCTAACTATTCAAAACATATGATTCAGATTTTCCAAATAAATGTTTCACATTTATATTAACAATTTAAAATTCTAACTAGTTTAAAATTATCAACCATTCAGAAAATATGATTATAGGATTTAGATTTCCAAATCACCCAGAAATGTTACCAGGCAGTTCACAAATGGATTATTAACAAGGCACATGTCAAAGAGTAGACTAGAAGATGCTAACTGCAAAACCCATTTGCTACCATCTAACAAGTTAGTAAAAAGACTAGAAGAAATCATACTTTCCTTTTGACATAGATGCTAGCTGCAAATGTAAGTCTAAAAACTTGACCTTCGCCCTTGCATTTGTTAAGTAATTGATTCATAAGTAGACTAACGTCTAAAGATGCATTTAGACTTGTCTTGCAAACCCCGCTTATAGTATGTTTTTTTTGTCCTCGAAACAGCCATATGATGCAGTCATGCCGAGCAAGATATTATAAGATAAATTTGTTTACATGTCATTACTTAAGAATAAAGTAAATGTCGTTTGTTACTAAGTTTTATTTAGATATGTAGATTATAAAGAATATTATAGGTCACACTAGTAAAGTGACAAAAGGAGTTTATATATATTATATAATTTACAATGGTAGCTGATTAGTAATAAGAAACATTAATTGGTTAGGATAATTACCTATCAAATTTTAGGGTATTCTAAGGTTAAATAAGATGTAACCTTTAAAACTTTCAGAGTTCATCTATTGATTAAGTCTAGAGTTTTTTGAATAGTTGCGATCCATCAATATCATATTGTCTTTCATTAAAAGCGAGGATATGGGTGTGGAATTGCGGTTACACACCGATCGGGAAGTATGATATTATGAGCATTCTGGTGCAGTGGACAAGGCATATACATTATTAACATAGACCTTATGTATGATAAAATATAAACATAATTAGAAACTTTATGTGAATCAAATCAAAAATACAAAAATTAATAATCTAAGGTAGAGCATGTTCTCAGACCTTGCAGGAGAATCCATAAGTGTGTCTGGTAGGGAGTCTCCAACCGTCAGCCCATTCAAGCTTGAAGCCATTATCTGCAGCATAAATGAATTTAACTCAAGCCGCAAAAAGAGTCTCATGTTCAAAGTGTAATAACAAAGAAACCTCATAAGGGCTCCACCTCCTCCACCCCATCACACGTGGCCGCCTTTATAGAGAAGCCGCTCTCTGCTATCTCATGTTACCTGATGCCTAGCTCTAGAGCAGAGATCTAGCAAGGCATTCTAGGAACAGATCATTGGTATTGGATGTATCGTTAAGTTGTGCCGAGTCCCAATATTGTACAACTAAATAACATCAACAACTGGAAAAGGCCCGATATATATTATTAATTCAAAAAAGGGTCTCCTTTAGCAGAAAGAGAAGACATTTTTCACCGAAAAGGACTTCTATTTTATTGGTATGCAGTACAAAACGACATTTACTATGTAAACATGTGCAACGCCATCACTACACACTATATAGATAATAAGTTTCCTCTGTTCCCCCCAAAAGTCATATTCCCATGAACGAAAAGCGCAGGTATGCTTGTAACTCTATCTTTTGGGGCAAACTATATTCTTTCATTGTCAGGGGTGTTGATATATCTATAGCATCTCACTCCATCTATATTCATAGCCGAAAGTCAGTTAAACCCAAAAATCTTTGAAATTAATGTAATCTATAGATTTTTAGCAAAAGCATTTATGTATTTGGTGGTAGTAATATTAAACAATACAATTATAATATTTTTACCAAATAATTTTATGCACTTTAAGCAGAAAAGGTCCAATTTCCAACCAATATCAAGATGCTCTGCTTGAAGCGTTAAACGTTAATAAGTTGGAACGACTAGGTGCTATAAGAATTTGACAAATTCAGACTTATTTTAATCAATAAAAAACAGAGAGTACCAACTCCGAAACAGGTTTCATGAATATTTAAAAAAACGAAAATATTTAACGAATGAAGACAAATACATGTCAATAGAATATAAACTTTCTTATTATACAAATATTAGCGCCCTACACAGTACTTGAACTTGTTCGTCACAGTGTTATTTACTCTGGATTGGGTAAATTATATCATATATTAATTAAATGCCATCTAATGAGCTTCTCTTCGATGAAGCATGTGTCTTGCATCGAGCGTTCTTTTAGAAGCCTCTTGACTTTTTTGTCAAAATTCGAATATTTTTTCTTTGTTTGAACAATTAGAGTACTATATTCATAAAAGTAAAAAAACAACCATAAGCGCAATTTCGAGTATTTTTAATTCATTCGAACAAAAAAATCGAATAGAGTACAAAAAGCGCAGTGCGCTAACAGAAAATATATTATTTACAGCATGCTCAATATAACCTAAATCATTCATACTGCACGAAAAATGTCATATAACTTCCATAACAAATCAAAAGACTTGAACTTCATACATATATCCTTTTGTTGAAACAAATGGAGTACTATCTGTACTTCAATGTTAGCAAGAAAAGAAAAACCCCAAAAGCACAATTTCGAGTAATATCAATAAATACAGCACAAAAGAAGATGTCACGTAACTTCCATAACAAATCAAAAGACTTGAACTTTATACATATATCCTTTCGTTGAAATAAGTACAGTAATATACTTCAGTGTTGGCAAGAAAAGAAATATCCCAAAAGAACATTTTGGATTATTATCAACAATTACAGCCTAAAAGATGTCACATAACTTAATAGCATATCAAAAGACTTGAACTTCACACATATATCATTTTGTTGAAACAAATAGAGTACTATATCTCAATATGTGCAAGAAAAGAAAAAACCCATAAAAAAAAATTCGAGCAATATCAACAAATCAAGAAACAATAAAATTGAGGTACAATAGGCATAATGGCCCTAAACAGAGAAACAATATCACACCATACTTTATATACCCTCTAAACTTAATCATATATACTGTATTAATTAAATGACATCTAATGAGCTCTTCAATGAAGCACGTCTCTTGCTTCGTGCGTTCTTTTACAAGCCTCTTGACTTCTGTTGCTCTTTTTGTATGCAACAACTATGAATCCAAGTTTGACCTTTAATTCTTCGAAATTTGTAAACTGAAAATGGAATGTGTGTGTGTGTGTGTGTTTATTTATATTTGAACAATTAGAGTACTATATTCATAAAATTCAACCCCCCCCCAATACGCGCAATTTCAAGTATTTCTAATACAATAGAACAAAAAATCAAATCAAAGAGAGTAAAAAATGCAATGCACTAACAGAAAAATATTTCAACAAAATACTCAATAGAACCTAAACCATTCATACTGCACTGAAAATGTCTCAAACTTCCATAACAAATCAAAAGACTCGAACTTTGTACATATATTTATTTATTGAAACAAATAGAGTACTATACTCCAATGTTAGCAAGAAAGGAAAAACCCCAACGAACAATTTCGAGTGATATCAACAAATACAGCACAGAAGATGTCACATAACTTCCATAACAAATCAAAAGACTCGAACTTTATAGATATATCCTCTTGTTTAAACAAATAGAGTACTATAACTTAATATTGGTGAGAAAAGAAAAAACCCAAAAGAACAATTTCGAGTAATCTCAATAAAAACGGCCCAAAAGATGACACATAAATTCCATTACAAATCAAAAGACTCGAACTTTATACATATGTCCTTCAGTTGAAAAAAATATAGTATTATACCTCAATATTGGCAAGAAAGGAAACACCCAAAAAGAACAATTTCGAGTACTATCAATAAGTACAGCACAAAAGATGTCACATAACTTCCATAACAAATCAAAAGACTTGATCTTTATACATATATTCTCTTGTTAAAACAAATAGAGTACTACACACTCAATGTTGGCAAGAAAAGAAAATACGCCAAAAGAACAATTTCGAGTAATATCAATAAATACAGCACAATAAGTGTCACATAACTTCTATAACAGATCAAAATACTCGAACTTTACATCCATATATACTTTTTGTTGGAACAAATAGAGTACTACATCTTAATATGTGCAATAAAAAAAACCCACAAATCAAATTTCGAGCAATATCGATAAATCAAGAAACAAATAAAATGAGGTACAAAAACCCCAATGCCCCTAAACAGAAAAGCAATTCTACACCACACTTAATAGACCATAAACATAATCATCCATTCTACACAAAAAAAATGTCACATAACTTCAATAATTAATCAAAAGACCTAAACTTTATACATATACATACAAAAACATATAATCAGAATGAAATGTAATGGGAATTGATCATCCATACCACCTAAAAAATGTCATATAATTTCAACACTTAATCAAAAGACGAACTGTACACATATACAATTATACATACACATATAAACAAAAACAATAATTAAAATGAAATGTAATGGGAATTGAGATTAACCTCACTAAGGTAACGCTTGTGAGAGTTAAGATTGTCTACATAAACCTCATCTTCTGGATCTCTGCTTCTTTTTCCACTACTACACGCACCTGTAGTCTGCGTTACTGCTGATGTTGATGAAGGTAATGAACATGAACTTGGTGATGCTGCTGAAGATGATGAATTTGGTTCTAAACCCATTTCAAGAATCTTCAAGAAACGCTAAAGTTGTGATTTTTATTAAATTTTGTTCATATAAATTCTTGAATTGATCAATTATGGTGATGGTTATTTTGTGTAGTAGTAGTTAAAGTTAAATAGGAGAAATGGTGCATATGAAGAACTCAGAAGAAGCTTTGAGAACATGAGTTGGGAAGTAGTTGCAGTCACTAACTGGGTGCAGGCCCAACATACATGGGCTAACTCGTGGTTGGATACTTGGATTGGATTAATATTCTAGGAGATGTCTTTTTTTTTTTTATATAAATAAGGGGTATATGTCTAACACTTTAAAAGAAATCAAATTAAACCAAACCAAACATTCTAGGACCATTAATTCTAAACATAAGATATACGTAAAACATGATCCTATTTGAAAGATGGAAATGTTATTTTCGAGAAAATTCTCAGACTTAGTGCGCAACAAATAAAGTGTGTGTGATATAACAAAGATATATTGATATTACCTCAGTTGTAACGACCCGCACTTCCGGACCATTAATTCTAAACCAAAATTAAAATAAAATACAATTATTATTCCGCAATTCTATTACAATGATGACTATTACAAAAACGCAGCTAACGGAAGCGGTCCAAAAGTCAATCTACTCCAATATTAAGATCCTCGAACTTCAATGCTATCCAACTCGAACTCTTAGACGAAACCTGAAATTGTAAGAATGAGATATACAGCCCAGCAAGAGACCAATCGATCCAACTAGCAGGCCAAGTAACATGAACACATATAACAAAATACGATATTCGATAAGATACGATATACGAAACAAACACTTTCGATACATATTCTTATTCTTATTTTTATTCGATACACACAATACACATACCATATAAACAACAATAATTCAAAATCCTTAATCCATGCCACGATCACTACAACCCGGTGATAACGGTCCTAATTTTTCAAAAAACTGTCACTACAATCCGGTGACTACGGTCCTAAGTTCTTATTCGATATTTTCACAAACCATGACACAAATCAAAAATCTAAAATTATCGTTGGTACACCACACATGCACAACAATACGTATATTTTAACACATAATACTTTCAAATATATCATCACTTGGCCCAAATTTTTATAATCAAATATACACACGTAATATATAGTTTAGAAAATACTAGCAAAATCGATCGAAAACTTACCTCAAAACCTGACCAAATCTGAATTTACTCTTTTTGACCCTCTAAACAATGTTTTCGTGAAAAACACGAAGCCCGAGAGTTATAGATAACGAAAATATCTCTCCGAAAAGTCTAAAATCGCTGAATTCTGACTTACAATAAATTTTTTACGAATTTTACAAGACTGCTGATTTTTGCTGAGAAGAGCCCTGCGAATTTTTATATTAAAAACGAGGAAGACAATATGGTGTATTTATAACGATACAAAACCCTATACCTTAACCTACAAGTTATTCATATTAAAATTGGATCCAAATTTTAGGCCCGTTGGTCTAATTCAAATTTTAAATCCTAGTCCTTATCAACTTTTAATCCTTTTAATTCTATTATTTTTTTATTAATCGAATCCTAAAAATTACGGGATATTACATACTACCCTCCTTAAAAAGAATCTGGTCCCCAAATCTACAACAATCTTAAAGTTCGAGACACATCTACCCCGTTTACCCCATGATCTACCAAAGGTCAAATTATGGTCCACAGGAGCGCATCCTATAGAATGTACTAGTCCCGTACCTAATACACTCCGAAAGGCAGTCTGCTATTGATACCAACTGTAACGACCCGCACTTCCGAACCATTAATTCTAAACCGAAACTAAAATAAAATACAATTATTAATCCACAATTCTATTACAATGGTGACTATTACAAAAACGCAGCTAATGGAAGCGGTCCAAAAGTCAATCTACTCCAATATTAAGATCCTCGAACTCCAATGCTATCCAACTCGAACTCTTAGGCGAAACCTGAAATTGTAAGAATGAGATATACAGCCCAGCAAGAGACCAATCGATCCAACTAGCAGGGCAAGTAACATGAACACATATAACAAAATACGATATTCGATAAGATACGATATACGAAACAAACACTTTCGATACATATTCTTATTCTTATTTTTATTCGATACACACAATACACATACCATATAAACAACAATAATTCAAAATCCTTAATCCATGCCACGATCACTACAACCCGGTGATAACGGTCCTAAATTTTCAGAAAACTGTCACTACAATCCGGTGACTACGGTCCTAATTTCTTATTCGATATTTTCACAAACCATGGCACAAATCAAAAATCTAAAATTATCGTTGGTACACCACACATGCACAACAATACGTATATTTTAACACATAATACTTTCAAATATATCATCACTTGGCCCAAATTTTTATAATCAAATATACACATGTAACATATAGTTTAGAAAACACTAGCAAAAATCGATCGAAAACTTACCTCAAAACCTGACCAAATCTTAATTTACTCTTTTTGACCCTCTAAACAATGTTTTCTTGAAAAACATGAAACCCAAAAGTTGTAAATAATGAAAAGACCTCTCCGAAAAGTCCAAAATCACTGAATTCTGACTTACGATGAATTTTTTATGAATTTTACAAGACTGCTGATTTTTGCTGAGAAGAGCCCTACGAATTTTTATATTAAAAACGAGGAAGACGAATATGGTGTATTTATAACGATACAAAACCCTATACCTTAAACTACAAGTTGTTCATATTAAAATTGGATCCAAATTTTAGGCCCGTTGGTCTAATTCAAATTTTAAATCCTAGTCATTATCAAATTTTAATCCTTTTAATTCTATTATTATTTTATTAATCGAATTCTAAAAAATTACGGGATATTACATCAGTCCATGACATTTTTCATATGAGACTTACCTCATAATGTATGAATATCACCCGTGATATTGATGTTCAAAATGGGTTACAAAAATTTTCGTCGAAACCCGTGCAATTCTGAAACCGTGAAACGGGACAAATAAGTCATCGTCCCACTTGCGGACTCCAATGCAGAAAATAATTTGTAATCTCCAGAATAAAAACCAAACTTTTTTCTTTATATCTCTATATTGAACCATGGTCACCGCGTAAACAACTTCGCCAAAAAAATTCATAGTTTAACTTAATTAACCGATTTAGATTTTTGATATTCGATTAATTTTTTTAGGCTTTTGTTTAATGGAGTATATATATTAATTTATTATACTTAAAATGTTGTATCTTTAAATACGAATCTATACTTTTTATTAATAAGTGGAATCATGTTTTATTGGTACATAAAAGTTCCGAAATACCAAATTTTAGTACTTAAAATTTTTTTATTAGTTAAAAAAATTATACGATTACATTCTATAATTATACAGACCTCGATTTCCTTTAACTACATAATTTAGCAACATTAATTATTTATTTTAATCTGTACTTTACACGGATTATTATAAGATTCAATTTTATATAAATATTATTTGATATTATATTTAATCCTGGACCCGGGCTTGGCCCGTTTTATCAACTAATAATTATAATTTATGATTGTAATAAGTTATATTAGAAAATGCTTGACTATGGAATCAAAAATAAAAATCGAATTTATTACTCACAAGATGGTTCTTGTTCATAGAGATAGAGATGTTCAAAAAATCCGAAATCCGAAACCCGAAATCTGATTCGATCTGATCCGGAAAAAAGCCTGAAAAGCCCAATCCGAAAAAAAGCCCGGCCCGGTTCGGCCCACGGGCCTTAAATGGTCCGAAACCCGAAAAGCCCGGATCGAGAAAAGCCCTGATAAAAGTCCAGTTTAACCCGGATAAAAACCGGGCTTTTTGAAAAGCCCGATTAAAAAACTGAACTTTTTACATAAAATTTGAAAATATACAATACTTTTTATGATTTTTAAAATAATATATTATAATATTAAAAGCAATTAAGTTATATATGATTATTCATATATTATATTAAAAATAATTATTTATTTCAGTGTCTAAACTACTCTATCTGATATATCAAGATATTATTTTCTCCGGTATTTAAACTACTCATAATTCGAGTTATAAAATATTAAAATATTTTTTTAATATATAAATAAAAAGCCCGGATAAAGCCCGGTTCGGCCCGATCCGGCCCGGCCCGCGGGCCTAAAACGGGCCTTATATTTCTTAGGAAGCCCGGCCCGATTTTAAAAAAACTCTGCCCGATCCGTTTTCAAAAAAATTGGGCTTTTTAAAGACCAGATAAAACCCGGCCCGACGGGTTTTTTGTGCATCTCTACTTGTTCATCCCTTGGAAAAAAGGTTCTTGTTCGGACTATGGTATATAATTTTGGGGTGGCAAAATATAGGTTTGGGCAAGTTTTGGGTTCAATAAATTTGAGTTTTGGATTGGATTTTGACGCAAAACCATATTTGACCCATATTTAATTAAAATATAGGTTAAATTTGGTTTGGGTTATAATGATTCCGGGTCAAATACGGGTAAACCATTTTTTTCAACGTTTTTACCACAAATAAAAATATTTGTTGTTATTTCCCTTCACTCACAAAAAGTGCTATATAATTTATATGCGCACTTTATTATATAAATTAACTTCAAATGATCAAATAGATCAATTCTTGATTGAAATTTAAAATAATTTTTTTATAATGTTAACTTATAAGAGTTATAACTAGCATAATAACCCGTGCAGAGTTTTTTATACATCATGCAATTATAATGTTTGCACAGCAATTTCAACAATATCCTTATATAGGCTCTTGAGTCAAATTTTGAAGAAATGGAGATAAAATTCCTCTCCAACAAGCTTCATGTCCCCCTCTATAACATTAGGAGTTTCGAATGCTTTCTCACTTTTAGGAATGAATATCCCCTCAACTATTATTATATTATATTTTCTTACCCGTTATTTTATATTTAATGAATGAATATAAACAGGGTAGTAAGTGTATGTTTAAAACGAAACGATTAAACTTAATCTGTAGAATGCTGTTAGTATATTTACAAATAAAAAGCTACAAATTAACATATATGTTGAATACAGAGTTAACCAAAATGACTTATAATTAACTTACTCAATTTAAAAAAAATAAAAAATACATAACTGAAGTCATAATGACTTGCAATCATAATATACAATAATGTAAAATTTACATTATTGTTAATATTAAAGTTGATTTTATTGAAAAATATTAGTTTTTGAAATTCAACGTATGTATGTATGGGAAAATGTTAGTTTTTTTATTTACAATACTGTTAACAAAGTAAGATTAAGTTATATGTATGTGTGTGTCAGCATGTAAATTATTGTATGTTACATCTCTTAGTAAATTATGATGGTTTCAATTATTTATATGCTAAATATCTGATTTATGTACATGTATAATCATTATTAACATCTAGTGAGATAATTGATTACTTAAATAACATGCATTTATAATTATTCAAAAATTAAAATTATGTAATAAATAAATTTGCTATAATTTATATATGGTATTCACATTATCACTGACAAACAATCCATATCTATTTTTTACACAACCGAGTATCAATCATGGTTGTAACATAAAAATGAATCAAATGTTTTTAAGACTTATTATTGATGTTCATGATTTTTTTCAAGAATTCGAAAAAAAATTTGTATTTATATCGTTATTTAAACCATTTTTAAGTTTCTTTCATTACGACTCTAATATTTCTTCATATAATAATTTGATAACATTTCATACTATTCTTATAAAATTAAAAATTTCCAGTCCGATAAAGTTTTATAAATATCAGTTGAACTGGTTAATTTTTTCGAATTATTGAACAATATATGTTTGTTTCTTTAAATAATATAAAATACAATGAATCAAATGCTACAATATAGTATAGATATAACTTTTATTTGAATAATTCAAAATATTGAAATAATTCAAAATATTCGTACAATATTATCTTGATCAATGAATATTGCTGATCTAAAATAATTTTTTAAAAAAAGTTAGTTTTTTTAAGAGAAAAATAAAAAATAAATCGATTTAATATATCATCGTAGTTTTAATAAATCTAGTGAGATCTCATTTCAAATTTCAAATATTCTTAAAATTGGGACAAATCCCAAAAATAATAATGTGTTACCAATAAAGTTAGTAATTTTAATATAAATAATCTATTGACTTGATTCTATAAATACCTCAAACACATTAATTTATATTAATATAAGATATTAAAAATTTTCATATTATTGGTAAGATATTCTCGCTGAGGTTGTAATTTAAATTTACTAAACGTAGAATGTGACGATATTTTTCGGCCGGGTCATGTAGTCAAATTTCGAGTATTTTTTGAATAATGAGCGAAGTTCTAAAATGCATTGACTCATTATAATTCGAACTTATCTAAATATGTAATACTAATATAGATTATTTATATATAAACGATTTTATTTTCAATATTTTTTAAAAAATTATGTATGTACATTTTAATTACTTTTTATAATAAAAAATATGTTAAAAATATATGAGATATATTTTCAAACTAAAAAATGATTAATAAATAAGATAATAATCCATTTATGTACAATGCCTAATTTTATATGTCGAATTCAATTCTTTAAAATTAACTGTACAAATATTCAACTAACTATCCTTTTTTTTTTGCGAAATTCAAGTAAGTGTCTTTAAAGTTAAATAAAATATTCATTTAGCACACTTACATATTACGTGTACGATAAAAAAATATATGTGACAATATGATGTAGTGGTAAGAGGTTGTATAGTTGAATGAAATGACTTGAGTTCGATTCCCACAAAGCACATCTTTTATATAAATATTAAAAATATGGGTAATTTAGTTTTTTCAATGAGACTTTGTTAGGTCACACACACTGTAAAGGGGGTGAATACAGTGTAAAATACAATCAAATCGAACTTTAATATCTCAAGTAACAAAAAACAAACTTTATTGAAACAATAAACTCTGTTACAGTATGGAACTGTTACATCTCAGTGATGAGTAAATATCACGAGAGCTGCTAGGGTTACTACGAATAATCTTCTCGAATATGATAACACTTTTAGTGTAAACCTTATGTCTGTGTTTATATACTACACAGTTACAAGATAATCGCTAATTTATATGGAATATAATTCTGCTTCCTAAAATATATCAATCAAATATCTTTTCTTCCAAGTATTCTATTCTTTATAGAATTCCTTCTTCATGCATATCTCTTCTTATGTTTATCTCGATCTTCTTTCCTTTAATCAGCTACTGTCCTTATCTGAACGTCCTTCAACACTTAAGTTCTGATATCCATCTTCTGATGATTATCTCCTGATAATATAAGTACTGATATCCTTAAGTCATGACTTCCAGTAAGTACTGATTTATCCTGTTTAAGTAAGATCTGAAAACTAAACATAAATCATATTAGCCATGACATTATCAAATATATCTAACAATCTCCCCCAACTTGTAAATTAGCATAATATACAAGTTTAACAGATATTTGATGATGTCAAAAATATTAAGTATAAATGCATGATGAAAGGCATATGTCATAGCCTATTTGTTTATTCGAGGATTTAACTCAACTCAAATAAGGATGTAACAAGTAAATAGTGTATCTATCGTAAGAGAGATCTCTCAGAGTAACATATGTCAAAGGATTAAGTAACATTGTTCTTCTACAGACTTGATGACTTAATTCACTGGAAGAAGCTCAAGAAATTGATCAAGCCTCAGTGATATAAATCAAGATTGTGGATTTAATCAAGTGTCAGAGATTTCGTCAGGGTATCAATTAATTACAAGGATCTAGTCTGAAGAAAATCAAGAGTATCAAGGTCAAGTCATGAAGAAACGTCACGAAAGTTAGTCACTCATGAACCAGACAGTACATCGAGTGTCAACATTGAAGTGGTGGAATTGATTCGTAATTGATAGTGATTTTCAGAAGGTTTTCAGAAGAATGGTTGATGCTCAAGATTGGTATTAATTCTCTATTAATTAATTAAGCCATATAATTTAATTAAGAAAATAAATTAAATCTGCAAAGATTAATTTATTGATTAATTGAATTAATTGATTAATTAATTCAGAATTATTATTTGATTAAAATCTATTTTAATTCAGTAAGATAATCTTTTGTACTAATATGACAATCGGTATGACAATCAATAGTCATACCGAAAGTCTTGTTAGTTCTAAGGATAGTTCTACCGAATGTCTTGCTAGTTCTAAGGATAGTTCTACCGAATGTCTTGCTAGTTCTAAGGATAGTTCTACCGAAAGTCTTGCTGAGGTAATTGGATTGTCATGCCAGCTCTTTTCTCACAGGTTGATTGATAAAAAGAAACAGAAGGAGATCATTTAAAATAGAGCAGAGTATTGAATATCAAAGCAGAACACAGAACACAGAACAAAAGAAACCTGCAGAGAAATTATTGCAAATTCACATATCATTTATTTCTAGTATTTATTGTTAAATCCAATCCACTAGAAATACTTTTCTTGTTCTTGTATAACTATCTAGCGGATCGAAATCCCTAGAACTTAATCTCAAATCGCTTTTAGCATTTGATCTTTTTATTGCAGAAATAGAAAAAGTTCATGTCGAATTTATTCTAGATTTGTAATAATTGATTTGAGATTAATCCCTTGTAAACGATACCGTTGTTGTAACACCTTTCAAGTTTAATAATAATTTTATTTAACTTGAATTTTGTTTCACCTTTTTTATTCCGCATTTTATTCGATTAAAAGGTATTGTTTGTATTCAACCCCCCTTCTACAAACATATTGAGACCTAACAATTGGTATCAGAGCCTTCTGATTAACGTACAAATCAAGATCCTAGACTTTTGTGTTTCTTTCACTCCTTGAATTTTTATTTACTCAAAAATTCATAATGACTACACAAAAAGTTGGAACCATTAAAATTCCACTATTCGATAAAGAAAATTATGTTATGTGGAAGAAGAAGATGCTATTGTTTTTACAAGTTGCAAATTCCAAATATCTGGAAGTGTTAAAGAAGGGTCCTAAAATTCCGATGGTTATTGAACCAGAGGTAATAGAAAATGATGTGGTGATTACCAAAGCAAGAACTTATGTGAAAGATCCTGAGGATTTTTCTCCTGCTGAAAAAGAAGAAGCCTCCCTGGATGCTAGCCTTCAATTAATTTTAGTAGATTCCCTTGATCCCTTGATGAATAGACATGTGATGAACTGTAAAGATTCCAAACATATTTGGGAAACTATTGAGGTTATTAATGAAGGCACATAGGAAGTTAGGGAGAACAAGTTAGAAATCCTAACCTCTGAGTATGAATACTTTAAATCCAATCCAGGAGAAGGAATCACTGAAGTGTTTTAGAGGTATAATGCATTGATCAACAACCTGAACATTAATGGTAAATACTATTCCATCGGGGAGGTCAACAAAAAGTTCCTTTTAACACTGCCAACTCATATCGAACATATAATCACTGCCATAAGAGAAGCAAGAGATCTGAGTGAGATTTCTTTGGAAAGGCTCTATGGTGTGTTAAAGACTTATGAGTTGGAGCAGATTTAGCAGAAGGAAGTTTACGGGAAAGGAAGAGTGGTCAGCACGTCTACTGCTCTAGTAGCTGATGAACAACAACAACAACCACAATATCAACAATAATCTCAACAGTCAGAAAGAATGGTACAGTCTTCCAAGGTTGAAGAAAATGTGATAGTAGCATAATTTGATCCTCCTACTACAAATCAATCAGGAGATGATTTTTATTCCTTGGAAGAACTGGAGCAATTGGAGGATGAGTCAATGGCCCTGATTGTCAAGAGATTCTCAAATTTCAGATTCAAAAGGAATCCCAAGTTCAAGTACAAGTCCAACTACAACAGATTCCAGAAAGGTGGATCTTCATCCTCTAACACCAGCAGTGGTGGGTACAAAACAGGGATGGTTGATCGAAGCACCATTCGATGCTTCAACTGCAATGAGTTGGGACACTTTGCCACAGAATGCAGGAAGCCAAAACAAGTTAGGAAGAACTCTTACGATTCTAATCAGAAGAGTAAATCTGAAAGGGCTTATCTGGCAAAGGGAAGAAGCTGGGATGATACTGACAGTGAAGATGAAGAAGTTGGGAATCTTGCTCTCATGGCTAGTGATGCAAACACCTAATCATCAAGAAAAGAGGTAAAATTTACTGATGCTGAATTAGTTTATCATCTAGGAGGTTCCTTAGATTGTGCTCGTCGTGATAATGAATTGTTAAATCAACAAATCAAAGACCTTGAGAAAGAGGTCAATGAATTAAGACTTGTGCACATTAATCAAGATAAATTAAAAGAACAAGTATCTTTTCTAGAGAATAGAGTTGACTGTTATAGACAACTCGAAACTATTCTCAAAGACAAGATCACCGGTCTTGAGGCTAAGGTTAAAGCTTACTTTAATTCTTGTTCGAAGTCCAAAGAGTTTTACAATAAGCAAGCTGTTAATCAAACATCTGGAATAGGTTATGATTACAATGTTGCTATTGGAAAATTAGGCATAAACTCCCCTCCTCATGTCCGTGCTAAAGGCAGGGAAGTACCACATGTGCTTAAGGGTGTTGATGAACCCCTCTATAAAGAATCAATTGATGAACCATTTGATGAGACCTCATTTATTATTCAAGAAGAAATCTGTGCTGAAGATCATGCTAATGAGAAAGCGGTCTCCAAGTCAAGTGTGTCAAAGGTTCCAGTCAAAGTTGTGAAAGCAACTGAGACTAACTCAGACACACATGAGTTGGATAACACAAATGCCATGTCTACCATGCATAAGTTGCCTATTGTTAATCCCTCTCATAAAGCATGTGGTGTTCCTGATTGTATGTCTTGTGCTTTTAATTTGATGTATGCTTATTTTAATGGTAAACATGTTTCTAATGATAAGACTACTCCTCGTCAGCATGTGAATAATAGAAAGCATGATAGGTCTAAGATTGCTAGTCCTCCTAAAGCTAGAAAGGAGATATTTGTGCCTAAGCCTAAACAGAAATTTGTCAAGGCTGTTCACAAGGTCAAATGTCCAGTCATTGAGAAAGTTGAGAACATTAAAATTAAGAATGTTGTTTTGCCTGATAAAGGCCAATTTTACAAGTATGCCGGACCCAGCCAAGCTTGGGTTCCGAAGAAGGTCTAATCCATTTGTATTGCAGGGGATTAAACAGGTACAACCGGTAGTGTGGATTCTTGACAGCGGATCGTCAAGACATATGACTGGAGATAGAGCCCTGCTATCAAATGTGGTTGAGAAAGCTGGCCCAGTGGTTACCTTTGGAGATAACAACAAAGGTTTAACGGAGGGATATGGCTGTTTGCTAGCTGGAAATGTTGTCATTGAAAATGTGTATGTTGTGCAAGGACTTGAACACAATCTGCTTAGCATTAGTCAGTTCTGTGATAACGGCTACAATATTTTATTCGACAAGCTGAAGTGTCAGATTCTGCACAAGAAAAATGAAAAACCCTCCTTGATGGGAATCCGGAAAGGAAATCTGTTCGTAACTGACATGAACTCTGGAAGCAATCCTGAAGTCAATTGTTTCTATGCAAAGGCATCGTCAGATGAGAGTTGGCTATGGCACAAGAGACTTTCTCATCTCAATTTCAAAACAATGAATTCTCTTGTCAAAAGAGAATTGGTCAGAGGTCTGCCTCAGCTGGAATTCTCCCCAGATGGACTATGTGAGGCTTGCCAGAAAGGAAAGTCAAAGAAAGCAAGTCACAGAGGCACTGACACATCTTCCATAACTGGTGTTCTGCAATTATTGCACATGGATTTATTTGGACCAGTTAATGTCCTTTCGATGTCAAAGAAGTGTTATTGTCTTGTGATAGTTGATGACTATTCCAAGTATACGTGGGTTTTATTCCTTCACTCTAAGGTTGAAACACCACAAGTTGTGATTGATCATATTTGATCGAGTAAGATTCTAATGTCCCTGTTAGAGCAATAAGGTCAGATAATGGAACAGAATTCAAGAATTCACTTCTCAATGGATTCTGTACAGACAAAGGGATTACCAGACAATTTTCAGCTCCTAGAACCCCTCAGCAAAATGGAGAAGTAGAAAGGAAGAATCGTACATTGATTGAAGCTGCAAGAACGATGTTAAGTGAATCAGGTCTTCCAATGTACTTTTGGGCTGAAGCTGTCAATACTGCATGTTATACTCAGAATCGAACTCTAATCAACAAAGACTTCATGAAAACTCCTTATGAGATTTTGAATGAACAGAAACCTTCTATCAAATACTTTCATGTATTTGGTGCCAGATGCTTCATGCTCAAGGATGGAGATGATCGTCGTGGTAAATTCGAGGCAAAGGCATATGAGGGTATTTTTGTTGGATATGGAAGTAGATCATACAGAGTGTATATCATTGATCAACACAAAGTAACTGAAAGTGTCAATGTTACATTTGATGACATTAAACTCCCTAGTATCCAAACTGAAGATCCTTCTGAGAAACTGAAGTTTGATGATATGTCAGATTCAGAATCAGAACATGGTCAAGAACCTGAGGTTGTTGCTGGTGAAGAACCTGTTAATCATGATGATACTCAAGGTAATGGTGATGGAAACTTTGGAAACAATGGAGATACCACTGCTACTGACGGAGAATCTTCAAGTCAACATGGCAACAACTCAGGGGGAGATGCTGAAGGATCAACTAGTAGGACACAACATCCTAATGAATTTCAAGGTAAATCATCAAGATCAAATCTTCCAAGACATACTGTCTAGAATAAAGCTCATCCTTTTGAGTTGATTATTGGTGATCCAGATGTTGGAGTCAGAACTAGACGTGCTACTCAAAATGAGTGTCTGTTCTCAGGATTTCTTTCTGAGATGGAACCTAAGAAGATTGAGGAAGCACTGACTGATCTAGATTGGGTGATTGCTATGCAAGATGAACTCAATCAGTTTGAACATCAACAAGTCTGGAAACTGGTACCTAGACCTACACACAAGAAAGCTGTTGGTACTAGGTGGGTATTCAGGAATAAACTAGATGAAGATGGTGTGGTTACAAGAAACAAAGCAAGACTGGTAGCTAAAGGGTATTCTCAAGCTGAAGGCATTGATTATGATGAAACCTATGCTCCAGTGGCTAGACTAGAGGCCATCAGGATATTTCTGGCATTTACAGCATTCTTTAACTTTAAAGTTTATCAAATGGATGTCAAGAGTGCCTTTCTGAATGGAAAGCTGGATGAAGAGGTATTTGTAGAGCAACCTCCTGGTTTTGAAGATCCAGATCATTTGGATTTTGTCTACTTTCTGTTCAAGGCTATCTATGGGCTCAAACAGTCTCCGAGAAATTGGTATGACACTCTTTCTGAATTTCTTATTGAAAATAGCTTTATTAGAGGTGTCATAGACAAAACTCTCTTTTCTAAAAAGCATAACAATGATACTATATTAGTCCAAGTCTATGTGGATGATATAATATTTGGGTCTACTAATGATAATCTCTGTAAGAGATTTGCTAAGTTAATGCACAGCAAATTTGAAATGAGCATGATGGGAGAGCTGAAGTTCTTTCTTGGATTACAAGTAAATCAAAGGTTAGATGGAACTTTTATTTGTCAATCCAAGTATCTCAAAGAACTCCTCAAAAAGTACAATCTAGAGGATTCTACATCAGCAAGGACTCCGTCAACTACAGCTATCAAGCTTGGACCATGTGAAAACTCCATTAAGGTAGATGTCACAAGCTACAGAGATTCAGATTACGCAGGAAGTGTTGTTGATAGGAAAAGCACCTCAGGGAGTTGTCAATTCCTAGGTATCAGACTAGTCTCATGGTACAGCAAGAAACAGCAAACATTTCAAATTCAACGGCCAAGGCTGAATATATTGCTGCTGGAAGCTGCTGTGCTCAGATCTTGTGGATTAGGAATCAGCTACGGGACTATGGATCTGTATTGAATAAAATACCTATTCTATGTGACAATACAAGTGAAATAGCCATCACCAACAACCCTGTGCAGCATACAAGGACCAAGCACATTGACATCATGTATCATTTTATTAGAGAGCACGTCATGAATGGTACTGTTGAACTATTTTTTGTTCCAACAGAAGAATAAATAGCAGATATTTTCACTAAACCTCTTGATGAATCCACATTTACCAAATTAGTTGGTAAATTGGGTATGTTGAATAGCTTTAGTGATTAAACTTGTGAATATCTGAAATCTGTTCTTGAGTGAATTTACAAATGAATTTTTCATAAATGAAAAATTCATTTACAAATTTATTTTATCATTTTCCAAAATTTCTTGCTTATTTCTATGTAATTTTTACTATCTTATCTTATTTATTTACTCAACTTGTTAATTTTAATGTCTCAGAATATTTTATTTTCTCTAAAAATATTTTTCTATGAATTTTATTTGCTAAAATTCAAAAGAAATCTATTTTTGGACTGAAAATATTATTATCTCTGAAATATTTTATTTGTGTAAATATTTTCTGCCATATCTATATTAGTATTTATTGTACTATTCTTTAATTTTGTTTATATATATATATGTTTTGTTTTTGTTAAAAATGGTTTTTTTATTTTTTATTTTTATTTATTTTTATTTTAATTATTTAATATATATATATTTGTTTGTTTGTGTTAAGTTTATACTTGAATGACAATCGGCAAGAAAATTGAAATAATTGTCTTGCTGAAAGTTATTCCAGTACAAATACATGTTTATTTTTTAAATCAGTTTAATTTTATAACTGGCAAGACAATCAGTATGACTAATGATTGTCATGCCAGTAATAAAATTAATATCAGATATTTTATGTTTTATTTTATACTGGTATGACAATCGGTATGACTATTAGATTGACATACCAGTTAAATATATTTTTACTATTTTTTGTTTATTTTGTTTTGTTTTTGTCTTCTCATTTGCCCGGTATGACTATCGGTATGACAATCGGTAAGACTATCCCCAATTGTCATACCAATTGTCTACTAAATGCTTTTTCCTGTTCTGTTTTCTCATTCAATTCAGTTTTTTTTTCTTCAAAATTTCAACAGTCTTAAAATTCTCTCTCTCTCTCTCTCTCTCTCTCTCTCTCTCTTATTTTTCTCTCTCTCTCTCTAGTCGATCAAACTCAAAACCATCTCCATTGTCTTCACTGCTCGAGTTTTTACTCAACATACAAAAATCATCACTCCTGTGATATATACATACACATATATACATACAGAAGTGCTGTCGATTTTTTATTAAAAAAAATCAGTTTGTGTTTGTTTGATTTTGGTTTTTTTTTTGTTTGGTGTCTTGTGCGTTTTTCAAATCTGCTTTTGTGAGTTAAGAACTTTAACGAGATACATTCCTTTCTAAATTTTTCGAATATAATTGATTTAATTCGAATTGTTAGATTAATTTAATTAATTCGAATTTTCTTAATTTAATTCTTAAAATTCTGAAAGTGTGTGTTTTATTAATTTTTAATGGCTCTCAATTTCCAAATTGTCACACATAATCTTGTTGGTTATTTTAATCCAGATAAATGTGATGTAGAAAAATTTAAGCCGTGGATTAGATTTTTAAATGACCATTCGATTGTTAGCTCTGCTATTTTAAATCAAATGTGATTTTAAATATTGATCTGCTCAGACTGATTTGCACAACCTCTACTGTGGCCGATGATTTTAAATCTTTTTCATTCACCGTGGCAAACACACAGTATGTGGTTGATGAAACAGTCGTCAATCGAGCGTTAAATTTTCCTATGGACAATTTCTGTAATTTGCCCTCTGAAAATGATATTTCAAACTTTTTCCATGCTATTCACTATCAGGGGGTGATTAATTTAACCAAGTTGTCTAAATCCAATTTGGTTTCTGAATGGGACATTTTCTTCGATACTCTTTCCAAAGTGTTTGCCAACTGCACTAAATCCAACTTTCACAACATCACTTCCACTCTGTAGTATATTGGTCTTGCGGTTGTTTTCAATCAAAGGATCAATTTTGGCAAACTACTTTTACCCATTCTTTTGAGACGTCTCACTACTGCTTTACGTGATCATTCTACAAATCGTAGGGTCTCGTGCTACTATGCTCGTTTTCTCATGCTCATAGCAGAACATATTCTCTCACCTGAGCATAAAGCCCTTTCTGCTAACTCCCCAGTAACCGAACCCCCTCCAGTAAGCAAAAAGATTTACACCCGCCAAGACACAACTTTCAAATTTATGCAAGTTCCAGTACTTGTATCTGCTTTCATGGCCACTTATATTCCTTTACCTATCTTCAATTTTCCCGGTCATGAACAGCAAGCTCAACCTCCAGTGGTTCAAACCACCCAGGCTCAAACATCAGATGCTCTTCCGCTGCAGGTAATAATTCCTCAAACTCATCCTATTTCTACTTCTGTTGAAAGACCCACAGTGGTTGATAGGACTGACCATGAAGTTGTAGAACCACAGCTTCACTCCCAGGTCATAGAGCCAAACACAGAGTCACAACCTATCTCAACCTCTCCCCCACTGTCTAAAATGTTGCCTAGAAGGTTAGTAGGAAGTAGTTTGTTAGTGGATGTGAATGAACCCTCAGCTCTGCCTCCACCCAAGAAAAGGAGAACATTTACTAAGGCATCTGAAAGCCCATCCTTGTCCTCCCAACAGGACATAGACTTTGAAATGGCCACTGAACAGTTACTAGAAACATTCTCTCAACAGGATGAATCTATTGAAATTCGCCATAGGGCCATGGTATCCTGTACTGAGTCAAGCACAATTCCATTACTCACAATGGAAGCATACAGACCAGTAGGTGATACTCAGGACACGGAGCGAGGAGTGCACATAGAGTCGGTTACAGTGCCTGCCATAGTTACGGCAGAAGAGCAGTCACATGCTTCTGAGGGAAAATATGACTCTCAGCCACCTTTAATAGAGTCATTTTCTCCCCTCCCAGATCCAACACCTCTGGCTCCCTCACGGGATTCTCCACTCGCAGATTTATCTGGAGAAAGTGGGGGGCAACTCGGTCAATCTATCCCTGAAGCAATTCAGACATCTATTTCACATGAAATGATAGGTTTGACTGAGGATCGGGACTCACAAATTCCCATTGCACCACCACTGACCTCTCTTGAAGAGGCTAGGGTGATTTTAAATGCAGGTACAGAAGATCAGCCTCAGGAAGACTCCTCACGAGCAATTATATTGAGAGATACACATGCACGTGAGTTGAGTGAATTAAACAGGAGAGATATTCAGGTGAGTGCACACACAGACACAAACACTGAAAATCTGTTAGCTCAAATTGCTGATCTCAATGAACAACTTGCAAAAAGTCAGGCTGAAGCTCAATCATTCAAAACACAAGTGGTTGAACGGTCTTCTTCTTCCACCTCTGTCAATAATCAGCTGGCTCTTATCAGGACTGAAATATCATATTTGAAGACATCTGTTGTACCAAAGCTAAACTCAATCCAGGCATCTCCAACGTTATCAGCTGACGACATTTCAAACTTCTGCTCTCTACATACAAGAATGACTTCTCTTGAAGACTTGGTTGAAATGAAATCATTCACTGGATTCCTCCAGATTTCTGAAGATAGAGACGGGTATGGAACATCTGAATGAAGGGATGAAGCACCTGTACTATATGATCAAAAATTCTCACTGTCCCAATGAAGAACAAAGGACTTTCTTTGAAGGGCCGTCTGGTGGAGGCTCAGGCTCGGGAGGTGATGGAGGATCTAAGGGAAAGTCTGTAGAGGATTCCTCAACTAAGGGGGAGAAGAAAGGGAGAAGTGAAAAGGTAAAAGAAAAAGAGTCATCTGCTGGAGGCACAGGGAAGCCTGATGATATCTACTATAGTGGAGAACAGGATAACTTTGATATTTGTGACATTCCCACTGAACCAGTCTTGGAAGATAAAGATGGTTTCTTTGAAGCTGAGGAGGAAAGTGATTTTGGAGAATGGGAAGAGGAAGCTTCAGTGGATCCTCTGTTTGAGAAAGAGTTTCAGCAGCAGCAGTCAGAGATGAAAAGAAAAGAAGCTGAACTCAAAAAGGTATCCTAGATCATTGACATGAGGAAAGACATACAAAGAACAAAAACTCTTCAAAAGCACCGTCTTCATGACATTAAGGCTCAAGAAAGGAGAAGAGATGTCAGACTGAAGATTGGTGAAAAATGGGATGAAGCTAGGAGAGTACTTGATATGCCTCAGCCGAGCACAAACAATGATAGACAGTTTCTACATCTTCTGGACAAGCTGGAAATCTCTAATCCAAACAATGACATGTACATGAATGCTATAAAAACTGAAGTCTCAAGGATCACAGCTGCCTTTGACAGATCACTAAATGAGATGAGCATATTTGTATATTGTCAGAGCGAAGGATCTTTCAAGGTGTCACTTCATCTGTTTGAGAATCGTTCTTTGTCAGAGATTTGGGTTCTTCTCAACAAAGTCAAAAGAAGCTCAGAATTAAATGAAGTTCTTAGAGAAAGACTCAAAGAGTTTGCCAGCAGGACTAGTCCTCAAGTGGTCAACAATCCTCATCAGGTAAGATTTTTTAAGTCTGACTGTCTTCAAATCTGCCAGCTCGATTCACAATCTCTTAAAGACTACTCAGCTAAGCATCTGGTCTGGATGGAACATCACTTAAGAACTGCTGGATATTCATCCATGTTGAAAACTCAAGCAGCTGATCTGATTCAAACTTATTGTGAAAAGAATATTAAAAGGTACAATCAACTCAAGAATAAGCTAAAGACAGTTGGAGTTCAACCAGTTAGACCAGACATCTTCACTTCAGAAAAGGATCGTGTCTTTGACAAGGAGTTGCTTCAAGATTTGGAAGAAGGTGAAGTCGGAAGAGAAGACGGCTGAATTCAATTAGCTCAAAACTCAATGTAATATGATTAGAGCTTTATGAATCAAGATAGACTAATGTAGTTATATGTTCATGGTAGAGGAACATCTATCTTGTATTCACTTGTAAATTTCTTTTGGAATCTGGAAAATGTTAAATATAATCCAGAACTTTTCTGCTATTTACTTTGCATTACTGTTTATATCTTTTTCATATTTGTTAGTTGAGTTATCCTCTAGGTATTTGTTGTTATTGTCTAACAAACAAATAGGGGGAGATTGAAAGACATATGTCATAGCCTATTTGTTTATTCGAGGATTTAACTCAACTCAAATAAGGATGTAACAAGTAAATAGTGGTTCTATCGTCAGAGAGATCTCTCAGAGTAACATATGTCAAAGGATTAAGTAACATTGTTCTTCTACAGACTTGATGACTTAATTCACTGGAAGAAGCTCAAGAAATTGATCAAGCCTTAGTGATATAAATCAAGATTGTGGATTTAATCAAGTGACAGAGATTTCGTCAGGGTATCAATTAATTAAAAGGATCTAGTCTGAAGAAAATCAAGAGTATCAAGGTCAAGTCATGAAGAAACGTCATGAAAGTTAGTCACTCATGAACCAGACAGTACATCGAGTGTCAACATTGAAGTGGTGGAATTGATTCGTAATTGACAGTGATTTTAAGAAGGTTTTCAGAAGAATGGTTGTTGCTCAAGATTGGTATTAATTCTCTATTAATTAATTAAGCCATATAATTTAATTAAGAAAATAAATTAAATCTGCAAAGATTAATTTATTGATTAATTGAATTAATTGATTAATTAATTCAGAATTATTATTTGATTAAAATCTGTTTTAATTCAGCAAGACAATCTTTTGTACTAATATGACAATCGGTATGACAATCAATAGTCATACCGAAAGTCTTGTTAGTTCTAAGGATAGTTCTACCGAATGTCTTGCTAGTTCTAAGGATAGTTCTACCGAATGTCTTGATAGTTCTAAGGATAGTTCTACTGAAAGTCTTGCTGAGGTAATTGGATTGTCATGCCAGCTCTTTTCTCACAGGTTGATTGATAAAAAGAAACAGAAGGAGATCATTTAAAATAGAGTAGAGTATTGAATATCAAAGCAGAACACAGAACACAGAACAAAAGAAACCTGCAGAGAAATTATTGCAAATTCACAGATCATTTATTTCTAGTATTTATTGTTAAATCCAATCCACTAGAAATACTTCTCTTGTTCTTGTGTAACTATCTAGCGGATCGAAATCCCTAGAACTTAATCTCAAATCGCTTTTAGCATTTGATCTTTTTATTGCAAAAATAGAAAAAGTTCATGTCGAATTTATTCTAGATTTATAATAATTGATTTGAGATTAATCCCTTGTAAATGATACCGTTGTTGTAACACCTTTCAAGTTTAATAATAATTTTATTTAACTTGAATTTTGTTTCACCTTTTTTATTCCGTATTTTATTTGATTAAACGGTATTGTTTGTATTCAACCCCCCTTCTACAAACATATTGAGACCTAACACATGAGAATTAGACTAGATAACTATAACTTACAGTCCTTAAAGCTTTACCAACATTTAACTTCTGATAACAGCTTCAGTCTGTACAAATATCAGAATTTAATCAGTTGTAGATCTTGACTTGGCTTCATCTTCTGATCTCTCTGATATCAGGAGTTGTTTAGAGATAGTTCTTCAACAAACATCTCTCAGCATATCTAAGTTCACCAATCATCCTCCTTTTAGCATCTTTAAGCTCTGCATTATCTTCACCAATTTGAAAGATTGCAGCCCTGAGATCATTAATCTTTGCTTTTCTTATATAGACTGATCTAGTCTGATCAAATAAGCTTTATCAGACTCAAGATTGAATTCCACAGCCATGTAACCCAGAAAGGTAGTTATAATTTTAGCAGTGTTGGGCTTCATTTCAACTATATCACCCTTGTGATCTCTGTACTTTGGAACATATGTGCTGTCAGACTTAACAGAATAAAGCCTTTTCTGTCTCTGAATCTGATCTTTCAAATAGTTTGCAGCACTTCCTGTCAATCTGTCATCCACTTGAAGTAAGAATAATACATGCTCCAATTCTTCAAAATACTTTAATGGAATGGCATTTTGCCTTATATGATAAACCCTACCATCTGTCATGAAGTACAACAAGATGTGTTCTTTCAAGTTGGTATGGTAAACCATTTGTACAGATTCCAGTTGATTCAATCTCTCAGGAGTTGCTCCAATACCTGGTTCACTCAAGGAAGTTGGATCATTGGTAGTGTTCTGTATTCTTCTTTCATCAGCACTTCCCAATCCAGTTTTATCTCTTGTTTCCTTTCCAGTAACTACTCTTGCTTCAAAACCACTTGCAGCAGCCTTCAAAGGTTGAGTCTGTTTTACTTTAGTGAATCCTGGTAGGAGTGTCTTTGATCTATCTTCTGATATCAAGTTAACTTGAGCTATGTCAGAGGTTACTTGCTTCTTTGGAATATCAGAACTTACTGTCTCTTGACTCTGAACAACTTGAGCCATGTCAGAGGTTGTTTTAAGAACTTTTCTTGAAGTCAGAACAAGATCATCCTTTTCATCAATAATTCTTCATTCTCAGGAGGCACATAAACCTTGATAGGTTCACCAACCTTTTCTTTACCCTTAGATCCTGGATCTATCTGCGGTTGTGATTTAGCCAATGTTGCTTCAGTATTTGTCCTTTCTTTTATCACAATGCCTTTGAGTTTTGGAAGTGTCTTTTTACCAGAAGCTTCAGATTTAGATGTGACTTTCTCTGATTTAATTCTGGCTTCTTCTTCCATTAAACTCTCCAAGTCCATTCCTGGATTTTCCCGAAGAAATAACTGTCTTGACATTTCTTCATCAAGATCTAAAAATTCATCAGAACTTATCCTTTTACCAGTAGCAGAACTAATTCTTTTCCCAGTATCAGAACTTGTCCTGTAACTTGTGATTTCAGCTTTTCTTGATGAGAAACCTCTACCTTGACTATGACCTCTACCCATTCCAGAGTTTCCTTGATCATCCTTTTCACCATCCTTCCCTTTTAGTGTCTTGGCAGTCTTGCATTTGGACTTAATTACTCTCTCCCCCTTTTTGGCATCAGCAGGTAGTAGAAGAGAGACAAGCAATTCCACTGAGGCTTGGATTTCAGTAAGTTGAGATTGCTGAGAAGCTTGATTTTTCAGAATATCATCAATCTGAGCTTGTTGTTTCTCTTGAGTCTTCTCAATATAAGCAATCCTGTCAAAGGTAGGTTGGAAGAACTTTTTCTTATCAATCTTTTGAACTTGTTCTTGCTTCATTAGTTCTTCCCTTAAGAGATGTAACTTTGCATGAGTATTGGAATGAAGACCTTGTAAATGTTTAGTACTCAATGCAGTGACTCTAAGCTGTGTTTTGAAACCATCAGTATTTAACATTTCATCAGCTTTTGTCAAGTGCTCAGCCAGATTCTGTGCAGAAGGAGCACATGTGACTGAGTTCCATTCCTTAGTCCACTCATGTCCTGCAGGAGTTTCACTCCAAGGCACTGGTGCTTCTCTTGTAACAAACTGCCTAACAATTTCAGTTTTAAAAACAGTTTGTTGAGGGGCATGTCCTGAAGGACCTGCTTCATCAACATCTGTAGTCGGAGCAGCATCACCAGTATCTCCAGCATTTGCAGCATCAGAACTTACAGAATCAGAATCTTCTGATAGAACAACAGTGTGAGTAGCAATGGAGGCTTCAGCATCCTCTAATTGCTGATCTGGTTCTAAGTTCTGATCAACAGCCATATCCTGATGCTCACCTATATTCTGATCATCAGCATCTAGATGCAGAGAAGGTGTAGTAGATAACTCTGGAGTTTGAACAGCATCAGTAACAGGTGTTGTTGATGGATTAGTTGATGTTGGAGCTTCTAAGAGAATTACTTCAGGCACAACCAAGTTCTGGATATCAATATCAGCACTTGTGCCTATATTAACAGGAGATACAGACTTTTGAGCAGGAGACACAGATGGTGTGTTGGTCTGTTCAGGAATAGCGTCCTGAGTTGGAGTTGATGAAGAAGTAGTGACTTTAGCAAATTCTTTTTCTTGTGAGATCAGAGATTCTTGATCTCCTTCCTTAGCTGCTGCATCTTCATCATCTGAAACTGGCCTTTTTGCCCTCTGTTTCTTGTATCTCTTTGTAGATATGGATTTCTTGGGAGTTTCAGGAACAGTCATTCTTCTAAGCCTCTTGAGAAGCCTAGAGCCCCTAATTCCAGAATCCTTCTGAGAAGTCACTTTCTCAGTTTCTTTAACAACAGGTTCTGAAGAAGGAACCTGTTCCTCAGTATCAGATTCATCTTTCAAAGCAATATTCCTTCTCTTTTGAGGTGTTTGAGGAACAGTTTTTGTCCTCTTTGGCTTGGAAGATGAAGGCTTCACAGTAGATGCTGAGGATGAGGGTTGAACTGTCTGTGAAGTGGAGAGATAGGATTTGATATATTGCCTGAGGGTTGGTTGAGTAGAATGAGTGGTATGTTCTGATGGTTGTTATGATGTTGGGGAGGTGGTGGTTGGTTGGACATCAGGATAAACAGATCTATAGGAATCAGGATCAGCATTTACTAACATCTGTTTTACAGACTGAGGAATCTGTAAAGGTCTAACCACTGGTTTCTTAGTGTCAGCATTTACCAGGTCATTAAAGTATCATTTTGCAACCTTAAAAGGTGGAGTTAAGGAACTGACTAAGTGAGGTGCATCAGTACAAAAAGTATATATAAGTTGACAGAATCTAGCAAAGTAGACAACATTCCTATCCTCTGTCATCCTATCCCCAATAAGACCTATTATAGCCGTTGCAAAATCAAAATGAGTTTGGTTTATAATGGCATACCCGATGTGCTGACTCATTATAGGGATGACGTCAAAATTCGAACACTTGTTCCCAAAAGCTTTAGTGATGCAGTCGAAGAAGAAGCTCCATTCCCTTTTGAGATGAGCCCGTTTCAACTGCCCAAGCTTTGCCAAACTCTGTTCATACCCCAAATTGGCCATTAACTTCTGTGTCCCTGGTTGGGGACTATTTTCAATAGTTACATTCTTTTGGGAGGATGCAACTAGGGATGTGCTGGACTCCTTTTGAACCACCACAGTCTTTTGAGAGACTGTGGCTTGGCTGGTTTGGGTACCACTCACCTCTCCCACCTTATCCTGGGGGGCTTTTTAATGTTCACCCCTCCCCTCACCACTCACACCCTGTTCACTCCCTTCAGGGTTTATGGTAGTTGTTACAACTGTTGTCTTTTGAGAAACAACAGAGGTAGGTTTCTTTGACTTGACTTTGGAAACTTTAGATTTGGTGGCTTTGGTAGGAGCCTGTTTGGACAAAGACACAGGTTCCATAGCCACACTAGAAGGCAAAGAAACATTGGGGTTGGAAATAGTAGGAGTTATAGAAACATTTACCTCACTTACCTGTGGTGCATTCATGATTGGCAAGTATACCAATGGCACCTGGCTGTTGAGGTTCATTCTCAAAAGGTCTGCAAGGACCCTTTTCTCTTGTGCCCAGCATTTGAGTTTATTATTCTCATTGGATATAACCAAACCTTCAGCAACATGGTTAGCCAATAACATAAAAAATCTAGCAAAGTAGATGTTATGTGGTCTATTAGCTTTGTTGCCTAATCTGGAACCTAATTCTAGCATAACACAGTTGCTAAAATTAAAGTACCTATCAGAAACTAGCATATAGAGCATATTAACAAGAGATGAAGTGATAGCATCAAAATTGCTAATCTTCCCAGAGAAAACCTTAATAAAGGCATCTCCAAGAAAACTCCATTCTTTCCTAAGGCCTTTCCTTCTAATACTACCTAAACTAGCAGAATCAAAAGCATAACCTATGGAATCTAGCATTGCATAGACATCTTTATCAGTATGTGGTGTCATGGTATTATTCTCAGGCAACTTAAAGCAAGATTGTATATCATCACCTTTGAGAGAGAAGGCAATAGTCATATCTGTGGAGTTGAACTCTGCAGTTGTCCAAATTTCCTCAATCACTTCACAGTAGATGGTTGGGGCTTCCAGCATTGCATAGCTCAGTTTGCAGTTCTTGATGAAGTCCATCATCTTGTGATAATCAGAATGGGCTTCATTCTTTTCAACCAAGACTATGAAATTATTCTTTTCATAAACAAATCCTGTTTGAGACATAATTTTGACTACTGGTGCCATTGTTGTGAGTAGAGGTTGCAGAGAAAAACTTGAGAATTGAGAGAGAAAGAGAATGATAATTGCAAGAAAGCGTAAAGTGAAAATAAGAATTCAATTGGGCTTTTATACTTTCTTGAATTAAAACATAAATAAAATAATTAAATGATACTTTTAAGTAAGTGATAGCCGTTCAGGAATAAATAAAACTGTAGAAATTCTGAAAACTACCGTAAATACAAATACATACAACACTGTATATCTGTATCAACGGTTGAGTAAAAGAATCAACGGTTGTGACTCACTGACGTGACACATCAACGGATAAGGTAAATAGTTATCCGTTGATGAACAACACCATTTTATCCGTTGAAGGATAAAATTACCAGAAATGTATTTGTCTTTCAACGGATGACGAATATCCGTTGATAGAACAATTTTGGCTTTCAACGGATAGGAAATATCCGTTGACAGGATAAGTCTTGATTAAAGCCAACTTTGTTCTTGCAGCAAATTCATTTCAGGCTACAAGACAGATTACATAGATGACATAGATTATGAATAGTTAAGCATACCTAACTCACTTACTAATCTTGTGAATGTTGATTCATCAAGTGGCTTGGTAAATATATCTGCAATCTGCTTTTCACTTGGAACAAAATGAAGTTCCACTGTACCTTTCATCACATGTTCCCTAATGAAGTGGTACTTGATATCAATGTGCTTGGTTCTTGAGTGCTGCACTGGATTTTCAGTAATGGCAATGGCACTTGTGTTGTCACAAAATATTGGAATTTTGTCAACAGTTATACCATAGTCAAATAACTGGTTCCTCATCCATAGTATTTGTGCACAGCAACTACCAGCTGCAATGTACTCAGCTTCAGCTGTTGATGTGGAAATAGAATTCTGCTTCTTGCTGAACCATGATACAAGCTTGTTCCCTAGAAATTGACAGGTGCCTGTTGTGCTTTTCCTGTCTATTTTGCAACCTGCATAATCTGCATCTGAGTAGCCAATTAGATCAAAACCAGACTCTCTAGGGTACCAAATTTTTCTAGATTTGGAGTCCCCTTGAGATATCTGAAAATTCTTTTAATAGCCACTAAGTGAGATTCTTTAGGGTCAGCTTGAAATCTAGCACAGAGACAAGTAGAAAACATAATATCAGGTCTACTAGCAGTTAAATATAAAAGTGAGCCAACCATGCCTCTATAACTTGTAATATCCACAGACTTTTCAGCCTTGTTTAATTCAAGCTTAGTGGCAGTGGCCATGGGAGTTTTTGCAGGTGAACAATCCATTAAGTCAAACTTCTTTAAAAGATCATAAATATATTTAGTTTGACTAATGAAAATTCCACCACTAACTTGTTTAACTTGTAAACCAAGAAAGTAAGTTAGCTCTCCCATCATGCTCATTTCATATTTACTTTGCATTAATTTAGCAAACTTTTTACAAAGTTTATCATCTGTAGATCCAAATATAATATCATCTACATAAATTTGTACAAGTATCTTAGAGCCATTAACATTTCTAAAGAAGAGAGTTTTGTCAACAGTACCTCTTGTGAAGTAATTATCTAGAAGGAACTTTGACAAAGTCTCATACCAGGCTCTAGGTGCTTGCTTTAGTCTATAGAGTGCTTTCAACAGATAATACACATGGTCTGGAAAATTTGGATCTTCAAAACCTGGAGGTTGGCTTACATAAACTTCTTCTTCCAATTCTCCATTTAGAAATACACTCTTGACATCCATCTGATAGACTTTAAAATTGGCATTAGCTGCATAGGCTAGAAAGATTCTGATGGCTTCAAGTCTGGCAACTAGAGCAAATGTTTCATCAAAATCTATTCCCTCTTGTTGAGAGTAGCCTTTAGCAACCAATCTGGCTTTATTCCTTATGACAATGCCATTTTCATCCATCTTGTTTCTGAATACCCATTTTGTGTCAATAGAACTCTTGTTCTTTGGCTTGGGTACCAGCTTCCATACTTTGTTCCTCTCAAATTGGTTTAGCTCCTCTTGCATTGCTAAAATCCAATCTGGATCCAAAAGAGCTTCTTCCACTCGCTTAGGTTCCTCCTGTGATAGAAAGCTACTATACAGACATTCATCTTGAGTAGCCCTTCTAGTTTGTACTTTTGATGTAGCATCACCAATGATCAGTTCAAAAGGGTGATTCTTGGTCCATTTCCTTTGAGGTGGTAGATTAGCCCTTAATGAGGTTGCCTCAGTATTGTCATGATGTGAGATAGAATGTTGATTTATTGAAACTCCCCCTGAGTTGCTGATCCTTTGAAAGGAATTGGGAGTTCTATCAACTGATGAGGTGAATTGATTATCCGTTGACAGACTGTGATCAACGGATGCTTCGTTATGAACTTCAACGGATGATGCACTTTGTCTTTCAACGGATGCTGCATTGCTTCTTTCAACGGAAGCTAATTATGACTTTCAACGGATGCAGCATTCTGTGCATTATCCAAAGGCAGACTCTGGTTTCTTCTTGAGATGCCTTCTTTATCATTCTCATCTTCACTATCATCACAATATATCTCAATATTGTCAAATTTGAGTCCTTCATAATGTCCCTCATCTGTTAGTCCATCAATCTTTTTATCATCAAACACAACATGTACAAATTCCATGACAATGTTGGTTCTTAGATTGTAGACCCTATATGATTTTCCAGCAGAATAACCAACAAATATTCCTTCATCAGCCTTTGCATCAAACTTTCCTTTGTGATCAGATTGATTCCTTAAGATGTAGCATTTGCAACCAAAGACATGTAGAAAGTTTAAAGTTGGTTTTCTTCTCTTGAATAATTGATAGGGAGTCATGCATTTTGCTTGATTGATTAGAGAAATATTCTGAGTGTAACATGCACAGTTAACAGCCTCAGCCCAAAAATAAGTTGGGAGTTTTAACTCCTCAAGCATTGTCCTTGCAGCTTCAATTAGTGATCTGTTCTTCCTTTCCACCACACCATTTTATTGTGGAGTTCTTGGAGCTGAGAACTCATGCATGATCCCATTTTCTTCACAGAACATCTTCATGGTTGAATTCTTGAACTCAGTTCCATTGTCACTCCTAATATTCCTTACTTTGAAATCAGGATGATTGTTGACTTGCTTGATATGATTGATGATGATTTCACTAGCTTCATCCTTTGATCCAAGAAAATAAACCCATGAAAACTTTGAGAAATCATCTACAATCACTAGGCAGTATCTTTTCCTTGAAATTGACAATACATTGACTGGTCCAAAAAGATCCATGTGTAGAAGTTGCAGTGGTTCATCAATTGCAGATTCAAGCTTCTTACTGAATGATACTTTCTTTTGCTTTCCTTTCTGATAAGCATCACACAGTCCATCCCTTGTGAATTCCACTAGAGGCATTCATCTAACTAAGTCCTTTTTGACTAGATCATTCATTATCTTGAAATTCAAATGGGACAGCTTCTTTTGCCATAGCCAACTTTCAACTGGACTTGCTTTGCTGAGAAGACAAGTAATGGATTCTGCATCTGTAGAGTTGAAATCAGCTAAGTACACATTCCCTTTTCTAACTCCAGTTAGAACCACTTTATTGTCCTTTTTACTTGTGACAATACAGGCTTCAGAATTGAAGGAAACAGTATTCCCTCTGTCACATAGTTGACTGATGCTCAATAAATTGTGTTTGAGACCATCAACCAATGCAACTTCATCAATGATGACATTTTCTCTTGAAATCAAGCCATATCCCATAGTGAATCCTTTGCTGTCATCTCCAAAGGTTATGCTAGGGTCAGCTCTCTCCTTAAACTCTGTGAGCAGGGTGAAATCTCCTGTCATGTGTCTTGAACAATCACTGTCCAAGTACCATAGATTCCTTCTTTGTCCCTGGTTGCTTGATGAACTAGTTTCATTTTCATCAGAATTAGCCATCAGGGCTAGGTTGACATATTCCACATCATCATCTTCGTTTGCCCCATCTGCTGCCCAATCATCTTGAGTGAGAAATGCTCTTTCCTTTTGTTTGAGCAAATCAAAATACTTCTTTTTGTAATCAACTTGCTCAAATTTCTTTTTCTCAGAATTTGGCTTCCTACACTCACTTGCAAAGTGTCCACTAATGCCACAGTTGTAATATTTGAACTTTGATTTGTCCACCATATTTTTGTTTGGCTTAGTGAACTTTGTGTTTTTCCTGAACTTCATCTTTGCAAACCTCCTGGACAGAAAGGCCAAATGTTCTTTAATATCATCAGATTCATCCTGACTGGAATTGTCTTCATCCTCAGCAACTTGCTCTTTACCCTTGCTTGATTCTGATTTGGTTGTACCAACTTTGAGACTTGGCATTGTCTTTTCCTCATTCCTGGCTTCCATCTTCTCACAGTCAGCTACAAGAGCAACTGTTTCTCCTTTTCTCTTTCCCTTTTCCAACAGCTCATCCTGCTCCATTTCAAGTTCATAAGTCTTCAAAATTCCATATAATCTTTCAAGTGTGAAGCTCTTATAATCTTGAGAGTTTCTCAAAGAGACAGTCATGGGCTTCCATTCCTTTGGCAGCGACCTAAGAAATTTTAAGTTGGAATCCTTGACTTGGTACACTCTACCATACAGCTTCAATCCATTCAACAGTTTCTGAAACCTGTTGAAGGTATCATTTAATGATTCACCTTCTTCAGAGTGAAAATATTCATACTGTTGAATAAGAAGCTGCATCTTGTTCTCTCTGACCTGCTCAGTACCTTCACAGATGATTTGTACAGTATCCCAAACTTCCTTTGCAGTTTGGCAATTGATGACATTGTCAAACATATCTTGATCTAAGCCATTAAACAAAATGTTCATGGCTCTCTTATCCTTGCAGATTTCTTCCATGTCTTCAATAGTCCATTCTGCTCTTGGCTTGGGAATAGACTGTCCAACAGCAACTGTTGCAGTAGCAGCTGTGGCTACCTTGTGAGGGATGTGAGGACCATTTTCAATACAGTTGATGTAGCTTTCATCTTGAGAAAGAAGATGTAAATGCATCTTCACTTTCCAGTGATGATAATTATCCTTTTCCAGGACTGGAATCTTTACACCAATATCCTTCCTATTCATGATGGTAACAGGAGAGTTCTTCTGTGCACTCATGATGTTAGCAGAATAGATCTTTAAACTCTTTATATGTTAAGAGCTTGCTCTGATACCAATTGTTATTCCCAGTGGACTAACAATGAGATTTACAGAAGGGGGGTTGAATGTAAATCTCAAAACTTTTTCAAGTTTTGAGCAGTTTGTAAGGCTAAGTGTTTGAGTGATCAAATGTGTGTGAATTGCTTGGAGCTGATGCAGACAGATATATATTCAAACACAAATGTAATGAACACAAAGAACTTAAAAACTTTTCTGGTGGATTTGTTGTTCCACCAGAGATGTGTTATTTCAGAAAATCTGTGATTCAAAATTAAATCACAGCTGCTTCCTAGTACAAACTAGATGATTTTCTCTCTTGATATTTCTAAACAGCTCAGGGAAAATTCACATCTAATTACTAGCTACTACTTGGTTTATATATCACCAAGTTTACAAGTGAAGACAAAGATAAAGTACAATAAGAAAATAGTTCTTCACTTGTTTTTATTCCATTTTTATCCAGTGTAATATGTAATTATCTGTTGACTTTCCATTTTGAACCAGACTAAAAACGGCTGTTTTTTCTGCTGTTCCTGAAATAGGCTACCACATCTCTGTCAATCCATGTGCCTCTGTCAGCTTTGTTAACTGTCACTATCAACTGCTATGAGACTGAGCATCCGTTGAAGCTTTCATCCGTTGATGGCTTTATCCGTTGATGCTCTAGCAGTTGAAGCTTTATCCGTTGAAGCACTTATCCGTTGATGGATATTTATCCGTTGAAGCATTAGAGACATCCGTTGAAGCTTTGTTTCTTATCCGTTGAAGGTCTTCAATATCCGTTGACACTTCTTCACTTATACAAAATTACAAGGCATGAAATATTTACAATTAGCCCTCCTATTTGTACATCCATTAGTAGTCAACATGACTGATTATTTCCTAACAACATCTAAGAATTACAGCTTGAAACCAGAGAGTGAAATGTGCTACAATACCAAACTTATTGCTAAGTAAGGCTACTCCTTCAACGGATAGCCAAGATGGTCTTATCCGTTGAGGCTACAAATACTAGATTTCTACTTAAGTGTTTTGCTTAACTTATCATCAAACTAATACACATATTCCTAACACTACTAGCAGTTAGATAGAGTAGAGAGCCAATCATACCTCTGTAATCAGTAATATCTACTGATTTACCAGTATCCTTGTCCATTTTTGTTAAAGTGGCCATGGGAGTGGATGCACTTGAACAATCTTGCATTCCAAATTTCTTCAGCAAGTTTCTGGTGTACTTAGTTTGACAAATAAAAGTGCCTTCTTCATTCTGCTTGACTTGAAGGCCCATAAAATAGCTAAGTTCCCCCATCATACTCATCTGATACCTTGACTGCATCAGTTTGGCAAACTTCTTGCAAAGTCTGTCATTTGTAGATCCAAAAATGATATCATCAACATAAATCTGGACCAGAAGTAAGTCCTTTCCATGGTTGAGGTAGAACAGTGTTTTGTCTATTGTTCCTCTGTTAAATCCACTTTCCATAAGAAACTGAGCTAAAGTCTCATACCATGCTCTAGGAGCTTGCTTAAGTCCATAAAGTGCTTTATCAAGCCTGTAGACATAATCTGGATATTTGGAATCTACAAAGCCTGGAGGTTGTTCAACATATACTTCCTCCTCCAATTCTCCATTGAGAAAAGCACTTTTCACATCCATTTGAAAGACAGTAAACTTTTTGTGAGCAACATAAGCCAAAAATATCCTTATGGCTTCTAACCAAGCAACTGGTGCAAATGTTTCATCATAATCAATTCCCTCCTGTTGAGAATATCCTTTTGCAACCAGCCTTGCCTTATTCCTTGTAATTATTCCATCACTGTCAGTTTTGTTTCTGAATACCCACTTTGTACCACCAACAGATCTATTCTTTGGTCTTGGCACTAGGGTCCAGACTTTGTTTCTTTCAAATTCATTTAACTCTTCCTGCATTGCTTGCACCCAATCAGCATCTTGAAGAGCTTCTTCCACTTTCTTTGGCTCAGTCTGAGAGAGAAAAGAATTGTAAAGACATTCATTTGAAGTACATGTTCTAGTTCTGACACCTGCATCAGGATTTCCAATTATCAAATCAGGTGTGTGTGATTTAGTCCACTTCCTTGCAGATGGAAGGTTTTCTCTAGAACTGGATGCTCCCCCATGATCCATGCTGTCTTCATTTCCATTTTCTGATGCTCCCCCTGAAACTATGCTCTCTGAGTTGGATTCTTCAAAATTTAGATTTTCAGAACTATCAAAACTTGACTTATCAGAACTTGACGAATCAGAACTTGAAGAGCCAGATGTATGTTCTGATGCTTCTTGAGATGTGGTATGTTCTTGAGTATGCTCCCCCTGCATAGGTGCATCTTCCTTTGGCGTAGTCACCACAGTTTCAATAACATCAGAGTTTAATCCATCAGAGTTTACAGTATCAGGAATTAGACTGTCAGGATTTTCAGTATCAGAATTTGAGTCTTCATTTTCAAATCTCAGCTGATCATGATCAATAAAATCTTCAAGACCAGTAATATTCTTGTCATCAAAAGAGACATTGATAGGTTCTATGACCACTCTTGTTCTCAAATTATAGACTCTGAAGGCTTTTGTGGAAAGTGGATATCCAACAAAGATTCCTTCATCAGCTTTTAGATCAAATTTAGATAGCTGTTCAGGATGAGTCTTGAGAACAAAATACTTGCATCCAAATACATGAAAGTACTTCAGATTTGGCTTCTTTTTCTTCACCATCTCATATGGTGTTTTTTCTTGCTTGTTAATGAGTGTTGCATTTTGAGTAAAACAAGCAGTCTGCACAGCTTCAGCCCAGAAATAGGTTGAAAGCTTTGCTTCTTCAAGCAATGTACGTGCAGCTTCAGTGAGAGTTTTATTCTTCCTTTCAACAACTCCATTTTGCTGTGGAGTTCCAGGAGCAGAAAATTCCTGCTTAATTCCATGGTTTTTGCAGAACGCTTCCATTATTAAATTCTTGAACTCAGTGCCATTATCACTCCTTATGGTTTTCACAGAATCTTTGACCAATTTATCCAGATGTTTGACATGATCAATCAAGATAGATGCAGTTTCACTTTTTGTGTGCAAGAAATACACCCATGTGTATCTGGTGAACTCATCCACTATGACCAATGCATATTTCTTCTTTACAATAGACATGACATTCACTGGACCAAATAGATCAACATGTAGTAGATGATAAGGCTCAAAAATTGATGATTCAGTCTTGCTCTTGAATGAAGATTTTCTTTGTTTGGCCTTCTGACAAAAATCACAAAGGCCATCAGGAGCAAATACTGACTTTGGCAGTCCTCTCACAAGATCTTTCTTGACTAGTTCATTTATATTGTTGAAATTTAAATGAGAGAGTTTCTTGTGCCAATTCCAGCTTTCTTCAATTGATGCTCTACTCATCAGATAGATTGCAGAACCATCAGTACTTGTTGAAAGCTTAGCTTCATAGATGTTACCACGCCTGTATCCTTTTAGAACAACTTTGCCTTTGGATTTACTCACAACTTCACAGTGTTCTTCAAAGAAATCAACATGATAACCTCTGTCACAGATTTGACTTATACTCAGCAAATTGTGTTTAAGTCCTGAGACCAGAGCTACTTCTTTAATGATGACATTCCCAAGATTGATATTGCCATATCCCAATATTTTTCCAATATTGCCATCTCCATAAGAAACACTTGGGTCAGCTTTCTCCACAAAGTCTGATAGCAGGGCTTTATTTCCAGTCATATGTCCTGAACATCCACTGTCCAGAACTAGAATATTTTTCCTGTTGCCCTGCAATCACAAAGACCACTAATGATTAGTTTTAAGGACCCAGACTTGCTTGGATCCTTTGGCCTCATTAAATTTGTTAACATTTGCAGCGGATTTAGCATCAGAGTTTATGTTAACATTTTTCTTATCAGAACTTACACTATCAGACTTTGAATCAGAATTTACACTAGAAGGAACAATGGAAACTTTCTTTAAAGAAGGTTTTATTTGATAATAATCATAGTACAAACTATGATATTCCTTACAAGTATAAATGGAATGCCATAAACTACCACAATGAAAACAAGGATTTTGTGGTTTATATCTAACAGACTGACTCTTAACTCCTGATTTTGAGGGTAAGGAGTTTATGTTCTTATTCTTCCTGCAAAAAGAAGCCAGATGGTTAGAACTTCCACAGTTATGACACGTTTTCCTAGGAGCATCAGGAACAGGCTTATAATTATTGCTTTTATTCACACCTTCCTTTCCATTCCTATTTTTCCTAGGTGATTTTACCTTGTTTGCATTCTTAACATCTTTCAGCTTATGCTTAAGCTGCTTCTTAGTCATTAAGCCTATGTTTACTTCAACTGTCTTTTCCTATTTTAGTTTGTCAGAAGTTAATTCCTCTTTAACTTCTGATTTCTCATTATCAGACTTTACAGTTACAAACTTAACAGGTTTTAATTTTGGCTTTTGCTTAACAACAGGCTTAATTTCTACAGTTCCTTTATCATTCTTATCATCTCCATAACCTAAGCCCTCTTTCCAATTTTCACTACTTAGCAAATTTTGAGTTGTTCTGCCAGAGTTAGTCCAAGTCCTGATAATCTCTTTTTCCTTTTCTAACTCAGATTTTAGAGATTCATTCATTTTAGCACTTCATCCCTAACATAAAAAGCATCATCTCTATCCTTCTGAGTTTGATGGAACATAACTAACTCTTTTTCTAAGAAATCATTTCTTTTCTTAAAAGCAAGATTTTCAGAAGTTAATCTTTCACATGTTAAAGTTTGATCTCTATAACTAACAAACATGGTTTTAAGATATCTTCTCAACTCATTAATATCATCAGTATGAAAAACATAAGTAGTATGGGGTACCTTTATTTCAGCAGCTTCAGAACTGCTCTCAGCACTTTCTTTATCAGCATTTGCCATCAACGCATAGTTCTCCTCACTTTCAGAGTCTGAGGTGTCTGTCCAACTTTTCTTCTTTGTGACAAGAGCCTTGCCTTTGTCACCCTTTACTTTCTTGCAATCAGGAGATATGTGGCATTTCTCACCACAGTTATAGCATTTGACATTGGTATAATCTCCTCTATCAGACTTTCCTCCTCTGCCCTCAGATCTTCTGAAATTCTTCTTATCAGAACTTGTGCCTTTCCTGGAAAACTTCTTTCCCTTCCTGAACTTCCTGTATGCAATCTTTGTGATCCCTTTCACCATAAGAGCACACAGCTTCATCATCTCCTCATCAGCATCAGTCTCAGGCAAGCTTTCAGAATCCGAGTCATCATCACTTTTAGAACTTGATGACTCAGTATCAGACTTTGTGAAAAGAGCTTTACCCTTGTCTTTTCTAGAGGTAGCTGCCTTGGGGAATTCTTCTTCAGCCTTAAGAGCAACTATCCTTGACTTTCCTCCTTTCCTCTTGCTTCTTTGTTCCATCTCAAGTTCATGAGTCTTGAGCATTCCATAAATTTCATCAAGAGTTGTTTCATCAAGATTGTAGTTGTCTCTTATTGTTGTTGCCTTCAAATCCCAGCATTCATGAAGAGCTAACAGGAATTTAAGGTTTGAATCTTCAAGATCATACTCCTTATCAACCAATGACAAATCATTCAAGAGTTTGACAAATCTATCATATAAATCAGTCAATGACTCATTAGCCTTTGAGTCAAAGTGTTCATACTCTTGAGTGAGTATTGTCTTCCTGTTCTTCTTAATTGTATCGGTTCCCTGACACCTTGTTTCCAGAGCATCCCATATCTCCTTAGCAGTCTTGCAGTTAATTACCCTATTTGACATTACATTATCAATGGCACTATGTAGTAAGTGTCGTACCTTAGCATCTTTAGCAATTGATATTATATCTTCAGCAGTATAATCACTCTTCTCCTTTGGTACGGTCTTTGCTGCTTCACCTGCAACTGCAACAGCGAGCTTGGTTGGTTTGTGAGGCCCTTCCTTGATTCTATCAAGATATTCTGGATCTGTTGCTTCCAGGAACATGGTCATCCTCACCTTCCATATGGAATATTCAGATGGTCTCAGTATGGGAACTCTGATGGTCTCATACCGACTTTGAATTTGTGTCTTTGGTGGTTCTTCAGTTTTGGTAGGCTTAGTTGGAGTTTCTGTGTCAGACATGATTGTGTTTGGATCTTTAACTGTATGTGCGTTAACAGATAGGCTCTGATACCACTTGTTAGGTCATACACACTGTAGAGGGGGTGAATACAGTGTAAAGTACAATCAAATCGAACTTTAATATCTCAAGTAACAGAAAACAAACTTTATTGAAACAATAAACTCTGTTACAGTATGGAACTGTTACCTCTCAGTGATGAGTAAATATCACGAGAGCTGCTAGGGTTACTATGAATAATCTTCTCGAATATGATAACACTTTTAGTGTAAACCCTATGTCTGTGTTTATATACTACACAGTTACAAGATAATCGCTAATTTATATGGAATATAATTCTGCTTCCTAAAATATATCAATCAAATATCTTTTCTTCCAAGTATTCTTTTCTTTATAGAATTCCTTCTTCATGCATATCTCTTCTTATGTTTATCTCGATCTTCTTTCTTTTAATCAGCTACTGTCCTTATCTGAACGTCCTTCAGCACTTAAGTTCTGATATCCATCTTCTGATGATTATCTCCTGATAATATAAGTACTGATATCCTTAAGTCCTGACTTCCAGTAAGTACTGATTTATCATGTTTAAGTAAGATCTGAAAACTAAACATAAATCATATTAGTCATGACATTATCAAATATATCTAACAGACTTTTTAATCTCTTGAAATTATACCCTGTTCTCCTATTATATATAGAAGAGATTTACGAAACACTTTCAACAATTTATAAATCACGTAAAATTATAAATCACGTAAACTTATTCAAACACCCAATTCTATACTATATTATGATAATCGTAATGGGGTATACTTTGGTCCAACGGTTATTCCCTAATTTTGGTTATTAAATAAAATAAATAAACAGTGTTATATATCCGCTAAACTACTAAATTATTAAACTACTACCTCCTAAACTATGACCACATGTTATCCTACCATTTTTTTATAAATTTATTATAAATATATATTTAGATGAATAATTTTAAAATTATAATACGAAGGGATAAATAAAAAATTTAAATATTAACGGAAACTCGTGCATCACACAAGATTTTATTAACGGAAACTCGTGCATCACACAAGATTTAAACTAGTAACTTATAAGTTACAATATATATATATATCACTTATAAATTACATTTTTTAAAAAATTCCAAACGAGTCCATACACACACCGGTGGGTCTAAAAAGTAAAAACTGTAAATATCCTCGTTCCTCTATTTCTTTTTCGTCGAATAACATGAAAATAGAGCTTGAATATATACAACAGAGCGGGTTGACTCTTTTCGGAAAAGCAATTGGATCGGATTCTTCAAATGGATCCAAAAACTAGATCACATATGTGACAGCCGAGGAGTACACAGTCTGTGATTTCAAGATAAATTTGTAATTTTATATATGAGTTCTGATTTGAGATTACCTGAGCTGCGGAAAATGGTTGTCAGGTTTTTTACCATATTTTGCCCAGATTATGGAAGCAAATATGTGACTGAAATCCAGCCCGGTCCATTTAATAATGTGTGATCTTGAATTGAATCAAAATCCATATTTTGAATTTGCTGGGGTTGGGTTTTTTGGTTTTAGTCCAAATTGCCACCTCTAGTATATATTACCCCTGAAAATCTAAGGCCTAAAATGGTCAAAAATGCAAACAAACAAATAACTAAAAAGATGAAGGGTATAAATAGTTTATCATGATACAGAGTTTTAGTCCGGTACAATTTATCTTCCCTCTCGCCCTGCATTTTTGCAGGGTAGAGGGCGTTAAGCTACCTGACCCTTAATTATATATTAAACAAAACACACAACTTATGGAAGATAAATCAGCCAGCACCGCCATGGTCATCCACAGCGGTCCTAAAAATCAAAATTTCAATGGAGAGAGAAAGAGGAAACGATTTGGTCTATTCAAGACCGCAATGGGCATGTTAGGTGGTCGCCCTAGCGAAAAACCAAAGGCAACAAAGCAAATAACCGCAGCTACAACAAATGATAATTTAAATTCAGATGAAAATTGGAAAATGGTTGTAGGTTCAATGCGGCCTTTACATTCGCAGGACCTCCGATCTCCGCCACCACAAATTCCGAGACCAGCCAAGACATTTTCTATAGAATCGACATCCTCGGATGATGATTATTTTGGTGCATCTCCGGCTTTGTCCACGACATCCTGGGGCACGACAAGTTATGGATCAAGTAGTAGTCTTCAAGAATTAGCTGAATCAGGAAGAATGAGGCAGAGTGAATCGACGAATAGTTTAAGCAAAATGTCGATGGAGAATATGAGTCGATACGCATCTGCTCTTAATCTTGGTGATTTAGATGCGGACGAAGAGGCTGATGAAGATGTTGAGGATGACAGTAATAATTTATTGCTTGAAATATGCGAGGCAGATGACATGATTGATTCCAAGGCGGATGAGTTCATTGCTAGATTTTATGATCAAATGAAGGGCCAACAATAGGGGGTTTAATTTACATGCAAATCTTCTTATTTTTCGGTTTCATATTCTGTTGTAATCTTGGTTGTATTATCTTCCCGGTAATAAGATGCATGTGTTGTTACAATATATATTCTTCAGTGACTTTTTCCATCAATTCATTAAATTATTTGAGATCCTGGGAAATGAATATTGAACTAAACGGAAAGATTACAGTAACAGGGACCGGAGGGCATAATAAGAAACCAAATTATGTACATGCATAAATCAAACAGAATTCGGTTATCCCATTAATTACTTCCGGGATCGATCAAGGAAAGATAAAATATAAGTTGAATTTCTGGATCCGCCCGTGCGCACGTAGCATATGCATAGGCAAGTTGTATGCACTTCAAAGGAGGAGCATTTGTGGAGGTGAGGAGGAACTAATTGACCGAGGCTATGAATCTCTATAGGACCAAAGAAAAACGAAGATGGATCAAGTTATCGAGAGGCATGTAAATTAAGCCACAATTGAATAGAATCTCTATACTCGTGATGTTTGCACTTAGTATGATGTGGTAGAATAGAATACACCACAATTGAATTGCATAGTACTAGTAGTTGTTATATTCCTTTCTTTCTTTTTTGGCTCCATCGATCCGCATATCATAATGCTCCAGTACGCCTGAGTCCTTGCAAGGCACATTTCAAATGAAATGTATCATAAATTAAATAAGCTTCATCGGCTGCAACTTAATTGATGTCCACAATGTCGTAGGATTGTGTTGAAAACGTACATTTCATTTCAAATTCTGGGGTTTTTAGTAGTACGTAGATAGTTATAATTTGTTGGTGTTGCAGCAATTCGAATGATTTGTTTGGTGTTCTTATAACAGGGGACATCATGTACATTCAAATCAAATCAGACAAATCTTAAGAAACCAAATAGTAAGATTTAAATCAGGAAACATCAAAAATCCAATCTATGTAATAGAAAGAAAGTAAATTGCACATAAATAAAAGAGGAAAAAGAGCAGTCAATAGCCATGAATAAACTCAGAGCACTTGGTCTTGATCCAACGAAACCCACTCCTGAAAGAAGCTTTGAATCTGCCTTCAATGGAGTAAACTTTATACTTAGCAATCCTCTTTTTCCTTTTCATCTCAGGATCATTAAACCCCCAGGGCTTTGCAGGAGATGAAGAAGCCACCACCTGACTCAACCTATTCACTCTACTGCTTGAAATGCTGCTCATTTCAGGCGATGAATACATCATCTGCTTCCCTGCATTAACCACTTTCCCGCTCACTATCTCTAGCCTCCTTTCTCCTGCTGCACTTCGAAAACTTGGCCTGCACTCCTCCATATAAGTGCGTGTTTGTGTGTGTTTTTGACGAGGAGATGAAGATGAAGATGAAGATGGATCCTAGATGGGGGATAACAAAGAACAGATTTAGCTAGCTGTCTATAAATCTTTTTATTGGAATCTGTATGTGCGACAGTTTTTGTGGGGTGGTGGTCTCCGTACTCGATTATAGTAATATTTAATTTTCAAAATTTAAAATTTAATAATATAGAAAGAACAAATATTCAATTCAGATGTGCAGAGGTTGATGACAACAACCTCGAAGTTTTCATTGTCTCTGTCGTGGGATGATCAACTCTCATTTCAAATCTTTTCTTTATTCCGAGTATTTGTTGTTACTGCTGTGCTCCAATCTCAGGGCCAACGCCAACTTTTGCAACAACATTTTTGTCACCTCCCCAATTTTACATGTTTAGCAATTACTATGTTTTGCATTTTAATTCATAAATTATTTTACTACAAGTATACTAATATTTGTTTTAATTTAGTTAAATTAATTATTTCTTATCTATAAATAAAATAAAATAAATTAACTTTTATATATTCTCCTCGGTTCATTACGCAAGTCATTTTGACTTGACTGCATATATCCTTAGATACTTTGACAACGTAACTTATAATTACAATTTTTTAAAATTCATTTTTTTAAATAAAATAAAAATATTTTAACTTTTATGTAAAAAAAGAAAATTTAAAAATAAAAATATGTGGTCAAAGCGCGCAGAAAGATTAAAATAGTACTTACGTAATGACTCATGGAATATTTCATAAATTATCTGGTTGGGATATGCATGAGTCGATTGAGCATATTTTTGAGTAAGAACCGTTACCGAATCATTAATGTCGGTTTAGTTTCTAACTATCAAGTATAACCGAACCGTTCATAATGAATTTTGCACCATTATATTACTAGAAAGCATTGCTTATTTCTATGCTTGATATCCGAATAATTTAAATGAATAATTTAATTAGAGAAATGTTAGATTTTTCAAAAAAATTCTCTAATTTCTTTTAAATGTTGATGTGTCACGTTGTAGATAACAACAATTTTAATAATAATAGGAGAGTCAGCATGCATAAATATGCGTATACAAATAAAAAACCATCATATATTTATCATATTATTTAGTAAATTTTTTGGAAAACCTCCGACTCGGCATGGTAGGTATTAAGGTTATGGCGTCATTTGTAAGAAAGAAGTGGTCTTATTATGTTTAGAAGCAGAGATGCACATTCCAAGTTTCCCACCATTTTTCTCTAATGAATGTGTTATTTATATAATTCTGGTGAAATAACATGAAACTTTAGTTATAGCCAAAGTAGAGAAGATGATGATCATAACTTCTATCATTTAACTAGCAGCGAACTACCATTCCTGTTACCAACACCATAGGAGACGACCTAAACTAAAAAAATATTATAAACTATAAAAAATAATATATTTTCGGTTTCATTATCAAGCCAATACCGAAACCACCTCACCCAATATTTTAATTCGATTTAGTCCGGTTATGAATTTTTAATTTTTAATTTTCTTTTTTCTGTATAATTTTTTTAATTTTTTGGCTCGATTATAATTTTTTGATTTTATTTTGCTCATCCCTGTCTCTTAAAAATGTTTTTATAGCGATCAGTTTGTCTGGCGACGTGCGAGCCTGTAAGAATAGGTGTAGCTGTGTAAGCAACACCGAATGAGCATTTCTAGGTGATTCTGTTTTGTTTTTAGTCAACGGTCAAATCATTTTTCCATAATTTCTGCAAGTGCTAGACCAGTCCCCGTATCCGGCGAATGTGGCTCAAATTGTATATTCGGTTCCATTTGAGATATTTTTTTAAAAAAGAATTATTATAACTTCATATGTTACATAATTAAAAAAAATCACTTATAAACTATTTGGGTGTTTCATAAATTACTTGTTAATGAAGTATTTAATTAATTTTAATGTGTTTTATAAATTTTCATTAAAAGCATGCTACTAGATATTAATTTTTATAAAAATATATTAATATCAATCAATCAACCGTATCGAGTATATACTGCATAGGGCGCTGTTCGGGAGAGTATATTATACGCAACCTTACCATCATTCCAAAAAATGAAGGGACTGTTTTCTCAAAAGACCCCGACTTATGTGCACATATATGTGTACTGTGTGTTCTATGTACAAAGTCATATACAATAATACATAAAAGTAAGTAAAATTAAACGGATAATACCTTGACCCTTGATTCTCTTCACATTGCACTTACCTATATTATGCCATAAGAATCATGTTCCTATTTAATTCTTAATGTCCTGGCCAAAAACTCACACTCGTTGTCACATCCAAGATTTCGTCGCAACAATTTCTCTTGATTACAATTAACACCATGCACATGAATCAAGGATTCGCTAACCCCTTGTGATATTTGGAATTAGCACATGAATCACGATGGAAATTGGAAGAGGGCAAAATAGCCGACATTTATACAGTCAAATTGTGGGGCATATATGTCTCCATCGTTAAAATTGACTGATTAACAGAATTCATAACATGTGTTGGCCGTGAAACCCTAATCCTTGATTCGTGGAAAACCTATAATCTTCTTTATCATGTATCTCTCTCACTCAGTTATCTTTATACGATTTAATTACACTAATTGATTCACGAAACTGAGATCAGATTGTTGCAAAATAATTGTGTGCGCTACTTCGAGATATGAATGATAGAGACACCATTTATGCCAAATTAAATGTGTTCGAGATTTTATTAAATTATTAACATGTGTTCTACAAATTTTCATTATAAACATTTTATTAATTATTTATATTTTTTCGTGAAACATGTTCTTACTTTTTTTGTGTGATATAATTTGTTGAAGGGTATTTAAGTTCATTACCATGATCGGGCCGAACGAAGTAAGTTATGTGGTTGGGTCGAATGCTATTCAGCCCAATATCCATCACAATTCAATCCAGGGCTTGGGAGTCCAACAGCTAGGTGGTTAGCTCAGATGAAGATCGCGAGTAGGACGTGGTCTTCGTCCCATCCACCTTCCACCTACTTGATATATCATAATGAACCGGATGATGGGAGAAAATAACGTTAATATGATAATAGGTTATTATTATTGACACATTCATTCTGATAAACACACTGTCACATACTCTCAGAACTCTAATGTTCATTCTTATCTACCTAAAATCAGTTAATTTATTCTCACACCGGAGGTGAAATGGTGCACAGTCACTCATATTCTTTTTTTTACAGGGAAATCCGAAGTGCTTGACTGATAACTATTTATGTGAAAAACTGTTTCGAATATTTGGCGTTGTTTATATGAATACGAGACTAATTTTTAAGAGTTAAGACGATGACAAACATCAATGGCGAAGGTGAACCACCTGGGTTCATTGATCCACAAAAAGGACAAATGTCCAAACAACCACCAATACCCCTCGGAACCTGAAAACCAAATTTCATGAACAACTTGGCATCGTCCCTATACTTGAGTAGCAGACGATGCTGAAAAGGCCGAGGGTTGGAAAGAATATAAAAGAGAAAGAAAAATCCAAGGAGACCGAAAAGGGGGAGAAGGAGTCTCGGGAAAAAACTAGGAAAAGAAAAGTCGATGACTTGAAACTTAAAGCCATTAAGCTCTGAAGGGAGGAGTTTGAAGATGAGGAAAAGACGTTACGTGCATCTCTGAAAGAGATCGAAGGGCCTAAAAGTTGTCCGAACATATAAAAAAAAGTGACATAAAATCATTACATATAAACCAAGTTTTAAGCAACTCTAAGTATACCCTATATTTTTTTATTGAAATCAACATAAATTATATCGAAAATGATAAGTATCATATATTAAGTTCTCTAACATAGACTCTAAAGGAAAGAATAATCATTTAAGCTATTTCATTATATAATTTATCATTAGAACAATGAAATTCAATAATTACGATATAAGTGGCTCATGTACATCCAGTTTAGGTAAAGTAACACCTTTTTCGAAATAAAACATAGCAATTAACGATAAAAGTGATATTTTTTAATCTTTTAAAATCTCTGATAGGAAATGAACTTGTGACCGTACTACCGAATTTTTAACTAGATTATAAACGATAGAAGTTTTCTATCATAAATCCGGCATTTAAATTAAATTAGTAAAAACTTTATGTCATAAAAGTTTATATGTATTATAGCAAGGATTTTACTCAATCAAACATTCGTTAAAAGTAGTTTGAATTTGCAAATTTTTGGATATTCAGTTAGTTTTTTCAAATAATTATTATAAGTAAAAGGTATATTTAACGAACTTTATAAACTTATTAAAATTTTATTATCATATAACATGATCTAATTAGATTTACTTAGCTGAATTATTGTCTATATAGTTGTAATTTGGGTTGGACGGATTGTGAACTCGCCTGACTCAAACTCATTTAACAGGACTCGACTCGATTCGTTTAGTTAAACGAGCAACTAAAATATTATACAATCTGCGAAATATGAAGCATACAATAATCGTGTTCATGCATGTTTGAATAAGAGAATGGTGCATAGAAACAATTACAGAATAACGTAAATATAAATAAAGAGGAGACAATAAACAAAAGCACGAGTCCAGTGCATAAATTATCTCTTCAAAGCGTATTTTCCCTTCACCGTATGTGTGAGCGAATCGCCTTCTATGATAAAATGGGTTGCAGTAAAGCAGGTGTGTTACTTCCAGCGAGTTTGAGACGAGTAAGAGAACTATCACCAGGATGATAGAGAGAATATAGGGCGGCTAGGTTTTTTTTGGACAATTAAAATCCTACGACTTAGTGATGAATATATCAGGATAACAAGACTTGTGCGCTACTCCATTAATTGATTAAACCGCGTTTATTAATTATTAATCAGTAACCGACTCGAACTAATATTGTGCCAAATCAACTATAATTATCAGTATCAAAAATGAATTAATTAAAGCCCAAGCCCAATGAAAATAAGAATTAGCAAAACTAGTTTGTGATTGGACGGCCCAATTTGTGACCGCACGTCACCCACGTGGCCTTTTCCTCCCGTGCACATAGGGTATTGAGCAATACCTTTGCAACATATTTAGATATTAATAGCATGTTGTGCTATATAAAGCAATGGAAACCCATTTTCCATTTCAATGTGGAATATAAGATTGCTTAACTACATTTCACTTTCAAGGAATGATCTTTAGATACTCATATCTCATTCATCTCTTAGTCATTTTGAGTGATTTAAAGTGTCTCGGAAAGCTCTCACTGAGGTGCACGCATTTCAAGAGTCAATTGTTGCACATACATAACATTCTCTCACTCAAGTATGACTCAAACATGAATTGACAATGTGGGGCTAAAATCCATATTTTCCAACAATCCCCCGCATGGATGAGATTAATGTTTAGTAGCACACACCAGAAAAATAGACACATAGTTTGACTTGGCAATAGTTTCATCAATCAAATATAGCATACAATAGGTAAAGAATGTTCCTTGAACCTTCGCTCGAATAAGCATATCGACTTTACTGGTAGATAATGGACATGCTTCTCCTTGAAATATTTGACCGTTTGTGTAAACGATGATATACTTAACATTATATCTTTTCTGACTCGTTCATCTCTCATGAGTATGTCCATTTTGGTAATGGAACATCGTCTTGTTTCTGCAGGAGTTTCTAAATAATTGTGCCTCGTAATTTTCCTTCGAAGCGGCTCCACTGCTCTCCCACACAGGTGATCTTTATCTTATAGAGTGACCCGCGTTTACTCAACTGAATTCCATACGTTCACTCCTGAACTCCATGTATTCGTCAAAAGATCATTAAAAGCTCAAAAACTTAACCTCGTGTCGTACAGGTCTCACTATTTCCTCATCATAGGATCACGCCAGGGGATACTCCCGCAACGATTTGGTCATCATAATTTAGTTGGCCCTTTGTACCTAGTTCTTGGGATCTCCATTCAACATTGGTTGGGTTTCCATCATGTGCTGTTAAGCAATAGGCATAAGGCACATCCCTTTAGATGAAATCTTAATTACTTCTCTTTATAACCCTTTGGTTAGAGGATTCGTAATATTATCCTTTGACGGTATATAGTCAGTAGTTATAATTCCGATTGAGATAAATTATCTAATGGAACTATATGATCATCGTATATGACGAGACTTTCCATTATACATTGTGCTTTACCAATAGCGGATTGACTATCACAGTGTATCCCTTTAATAGTCACGGGCTTTGGCCATCGTGGAATTTCCTCTAGAAATTGACGTAGATATTCAGCCTCTTCGGCACATTTATCTAGTGCCACAAACTTAGCTTCCATCATTGAGTGAGTTATCACAGTGTGCTTTGAGGATTTACATGATATTGCTTTGAGGATTTCCATGATATTGCCGCTCCAACTAGTGTAAACATATAGCCACTCGTTGAATTTAGGGCCTTCTTGCTAGATATTCAGTTCGCGTTAGTATATCCCTCTAATACTGCTGGATATCTACCATAATGCAGTGCATAGTCTCGAGTTCTTCTTAAGAACCTCAGTAGTCTTATGATCGCTTTCCAGTGATCATCTCCCGGATTACTCATAAACCTACTCAACTTGCTAATTGAGTTTGTAATGTCTGATCTTGTACAACTTATTAGGTATATCAAACTTCCAATTATCCTTGAGTATACCAACTGGGAAACTGCCACACCTTTTTTCTTGGATAGATGCAGAGTCATATACACATGTATCCTAGCTTTCTCAAAGTCATCCTTAAGAAACTTCTCAAGGATCTTGTCAACATAATGAGGTTGACTCAAAGCGAGTGCCTCTGATGTTCTAGAAATCGGAATTCATAGAATAACATTTTTTAGTCCCATATCTTTCATGTCAAATCTTGCTTTTAACTTTTCCTTTGTAGATTTGATCACTTTATCATTGCTTCCGGCAATAAGTAGATCATCTAAAAACAATGTCATCATGACATAACCGTTATCATTATCCTTGACATAACTGCTCTCGTTATCCTTGTAATAGGCACGTCTATCATATTCATTAATTTTGAAGTCACTGGCTAGCACGATCTCATCAAATTTCTCATTCCATTTCATAGGCGCTTGCTTCAAGAGATATAATGACTTCACTATTCTACAGATTTTCCTTTCTTATCCAGGGACATAAAACCCTTCAGGTTGTTCCATATAAATTTTCTAATCTATATTCCCATTTAGGAAAGTTGTTGTATTTTCAAATTTTGCATTGCAGCGATGGAAAACATCATCCTTATAGACGTTATTCTTGTTCCCGGAGAATACATGTCAAAGTAATCAAGGACTTTCTATTTCTTGTATCCTTTGATGACAAGTCTCACCTTATAGTTGTCGATGGTGGCATCAGTTTTCAACTTCTTCATGAAAACCCACTTGTTACCTAGTGGTTTATAACTGGCTGACAAGTCTGCTAATTCCCAAGTATGATTCTGCAAAATTGAATCAACTTCGTTCTTGATGGCCTCTTTCCATATAGGGCCATCAGGTGAAGTAATCGCTTCCTTATAGGTTTTCAGACCACCTTTCTCGAGCAAATAGGTCATTAAGTCAGACCCAGAGGATTTCTCCGTACTTTGTCTTTTGCTCCTTCTCACCACCCCCATATTTTATGTCTTTATTTTATTCACTCTCATTATTTTCATCTATAGACTCATGAGCTCGTTTAGACATTGTAGGAGGTTCGTTTCCTGCATTACAGGGAAACATCGTCTGAAAGAATGAGGCATTCCCAGATTTTTTAATCATATTTTTCTAAATGTATGGAATCTTGAAATCATACATGAGAAACCGATATGCAGTGCTAAGTGATGGATATCTGATGAAGATACGATCCATGGTTTTTGGACCAATCTTCACATTCTTAGGTGCAGGGATCAATACCTTTGCAGGGCAACCCCACACTTTCAAGTATTGATAACTTGGTTTCTCTTTCTTCCATATTTCATAAGGACTTACTTCCTTATTCTTGCTAATCATCTTGTTAATAAGATAATTTTCACTTAAAATGGCTTCCCCCCCACATTGACTGCGGAAGTCCAGAGCTTAACAGAATCACATCCATCATCTCTTTGAGAGTGTGATTCTTCCTCTCAGCCACTCCATTTGACTGAGGGGAATATGGTGCAGTGATCTCATGGATTATACCATATTGTGAACAGAATTTCCCAGAGGGTTCCAAATATTCACCTCCACGGTCGCTACGTATCGTTTGATTTTCTCTTTTTGTTGTGTCTCAACTGCTTTCTTATATATTTTAAATTTATCTATAGCTTTCTTTGCTTTTAAGCAAATATACATAGCAGTATTTTGTACAATCATCCACGAATGTAATAAAATACTTATTTCCTCCTCTAGTTGGAGCAAATCTTAAATAAAAAATGTCTCTATGTATTAAGTCAAGCACTTGGTGTTTCTTTCAACTCATTTAAAAATATAATCTCGTTAATTTTGCCTCAATACAAGTTTTACACTTATGTTTTGAATCGATATTCAATTGGTATGTATTCTTTAACTCTTAATCTTTGTGAAGTGTCATAACTCTTATGTCCTAATCTAGCATGCCATAAATTAGGAGACTCAAGTAAGTAAGCAGAATAATTCTTAATTTCATTATTGTCCTTAACATATATAACACTGAGCTTAAAAAGCCCATCAGTTACATAGCCCTTGCCTACAAACATAGCACTCTTAGACAAAATAACCTTATCTGACTCAATTATAATACGAACACCATGCTTGTTCAACAAAGAACTAGAGACAAGGTTCTTGCGAATATCAAGCACATAAATTACATTCTTCAAAGTCAAATTCTTCCCAGAGGTCATCTTCAGAATAACTGTGCCTTCACCTTCAGTGGTGGAAGTCGCCGAATTTCCCATGTAAAGCTTCTCACCAACATTAGAAGTTTTGAGGCTAGAGAAAATCTCCCTGTACAAGAAAATATACCTGGTAGCACCCTTATCCATCCACCACTCACGAGTATTATAGCTAACCAGGTTCACTTTAGAGACCATAATACAGGAGTTTATGTCACCCATCTCCTCAGAGATAATATTGACCATATTTTCTTCTTGTTGGCCTTCTTAGGCTTCTTGCAGTAAGAAGACCTATGACTTTATCACAATTGTAGCACTTTCCTTAATATTTTATCTTCGAAATCCCTCCATTCGGTGCCAGCTTTACCCCTTTACCAGAATTGGTCTTCTTGGGCTTGGAGTTTTGAAGATGCTTCACCATGTTTGCCTTTTCAGTGATAACATTTACTTTCTTCTCAGATCCCTTATTGTCTTCTTCAATGCCAAGCCTAACAATCAGATCCTCCATATACATCTCCTTTCGCTTGTGCTTAAGGTAGTTTTTAAAATCTTTCCATCCAGATGACAACTTTTCAATTGCAGCAGCAACTTGTAAAGACTCACTAATGACCATTCTATCAGGATGAATGTCATCCTTCAGTTCTTGCACCTGAGCGACCACTATCTTAGAATCCTCCATCTTATAGTCAAAAAAATGGTCAACAATCCACTTATTAGTCCCAACGTCCTCGGTTTTATACTTATGGTCAAGTAACTCCCATAAGGCTTTAACTGTTGGCTTCGAGCTATACACGTTATACAACGAGCTAGGAAAAAAATTCAGCACATAATTTCGAGAAATGTAGTCGGAGTGCTTCCAAGAATCAGCAACATACACAATCTGCGTGTTACTTTCAGCAGTGAGCAACGGTACCTCTTCCTTCAAGAAGCGATCTAGATGCAATGTGGTCAGATAAAAGTGCATCTTTTGTCGCCAATATTTGAAGTTCGTTCCATTGAACTTCTCAGGTTTATCAGCATATGCAGCAGCCGCTGTTGGCATAACAGGTGCATCAGGCACCACAAATGTGACAGGAGATACGTACCTCTGTACTATAGGTGTATGCACACCAGCAGGCACCGCATGTACAGACGGAGGAACGAATCATGCCGACGTCTGTCCGAAGGGCACACTAAACTGTCCAATGACAGTGTGTCCCATAGGCACATGTCCAACAGGTGTCTGAGCCCAATCAGTCACTAAGATCTGTGTGTTAGGGTTAGGGGCCTTTTGGCGAACCTCATCAGATCCAGCGATCTGTGCGTTGGGATCAGCCGCGGTGTACATTGCGTTGTTCACAGTGTTATTCTCCATAAATCTGTAACTCAAACAAATAAGTAAACACAAAATCAGAAATCATATATGTAAATAAAATACGCTTTAAGATTGTTATATAATCTGCGAAATATGAAGCATACAATAATCGTGTTCGTGTGTGTGAATAACATAAACGTGCAGAGAAACAATTACAGAACAATGTTAATATAAATAACGAGGAGACAATGAACGAAAACACGAGTTTAATACGTGAACTGTCTCCTTAAAGAGTATTTTCCCCCTCACCGTATGTTTGAGCGAATCGCCTCCCAGGATAAAACGGGTTGCAGTGAAGCAGGTACATCACTTGCAGCGAGCTTGAGACGAGCAATAGAACTATCACTAGGAAGACAAAGAGAAGAGTGAGCGGCTAGGGTTTTTTCCGGACAGTTAAAACCCTACGACTTAGTGATGAATATATGGGGATAACAAGACTTGTGCGCTATTCCATTAATTAATTAAACAACGTTAATTAATTATTAATCTATAACCGACTCGAATTAATATTCTGTCAAATCAATTATAATTATCCATATCAAAACTGAATTAATTAGTTAAAATCCAAGCCCGGTGGAAATAAGAATTAGCAAAACTAGTTCGTGATTGGATGACCCAACTTCCTGCTACATTCGTGTCCGCACGTAGCCCACACGACCTTTACAAACTTTGAATTAACCTCGAAATCTCATGATTTGTACCCCTTGCACACACATAGGATATTGAGCAACACCTTTGTAACACATTTAGACATTAACAGAATGTTGTGCTATATAAAGTAAGGGAAACCCCTTTTCCATTTTAATGTGGGATATAAGGTTGCTTGATTACATTTCCACTTTCAAGGGTTAGATACTCATATCTGATTCATCTCTTATTCATTTTGAGTGATTTAAAGTGCCTTAGAAAGCTCTCACGGGGGAGAAGCCATTCCAAACGTCACTTGTTGTGCTTACGAAATATTCTCTCACTCAATAGGTCAAATATGACTTGACAATGTGAGGATAAAACCCACATCTTCCAACATAAACAAGCCAAGTTCGAACATATATTTCGGCTCGTTATTAAATGAGCTGGCTCGACTTGACTCGTGAAATTTAACGAGCCGAATTCAGGTAAAATTTTTGACTCGATTAAGTTAAAACTAAACAAGCCGGCTCTCCTGACGCATTAACCGAGTTCAAGTAGAGCATAAATATAATGTTAGAATATTAAGTTTAACTACAATTTCAAAAGGACATTTGGTGTGTACAAAAAGTTGAATATCTTGTATAATTCCAATAATTACTCTACTAATTTCACAAATAAGAAAGTAACATGAACATAAATTTTATTCTAAGTTAATCATATTGGAAACAATTCGGCCCAAAATAAAAAGAAGATTACCTAATATGTTCGTACAAATGGTAAGGATACAAAATTAGTTATTAAAATAGTTAAAAAAGTGTAACGTATCAAAGTTTATTGGCTAAATGTAAATGGATCCCAAATATTCATACAAATAAAACTAATTAAATTATTTCATATTATCATGTCACTCGTACTACATAATTTTATAATAAATTTTTATACTCTTTTGTGCCTCAAGAATTACTCGAATGATAATCGTTCTAGCGGGCGTGAAATATCATAGAAATGATCTAAAGCATGTCCAACTAAAAAATCAGATGGCCCAATGATCAGATGGACTTGTTTTTGGTGTGACCAAGTCTTTAACACTAAACAAATACATAGCCAAGTTCTAAATTCTACACAGCCACTAGTTTAAGTAAAGCAGCAAATAGACACTGACCTAAGCGTTTTACAAACACATACATAAGCAAAGAAATATATGGAATAGTAGCTAAATAGTGCTAATTATAATTAGAAGGACAGAGTTTAAGATTTAAATCCACATTCGAACTTCCTTGTCCTTTAACAGGCAATGCCTGATCAGCATTATTAGTGCTACCATTACCATAAGGAGTAGGAATTTGTCGGAAAAATGGGGACCAAGTAAGTGATGGCACCCCATAGCAATTTTGAGCTAACCGTGCAGCTGCGAAGCTTCTTGCATGTTTGTTAAATGCTAGTGGTGGCGGAGCTGGAGCAATTAAGCGATGACCCTTACCACGAGATTGCAATTGATGACGATGCTTCAAGCTTTGACGCTCACGCTTATGCGCATTTTGATGCCCTCCTAGAGCTTGAGAGTTTGAGAACAATTTTTTACAATAGTGACAACTAAATTTCATACATTCTAACTGTTCATCTTCATCTTCCTTGTTTGGGAGCGGTGTTTCATGAACATTTGTCTTGACATGAAAGCCAAATAACTTGAATGCTGAACTCGGCTTTTGAGGGGATCGGTCACTTGTGGTTGTCGAGTTCCCAGCCATCAGGAGGAGTAATGGAGAAATAATACTACACTGGATGGAATGGGGATCATATATATAAACACTCCCCTCTAAATTGTTTTAGACTGACTACAACTAGGGACCACAGACATGACATTAATGAAGAGGCTTTGGTTAATACTACCTCCCTCCCACCCAATTCTTTACGTTTGGTTTGGGCACGGAGGTTAAAAATTATGTATAAAGTAGTGAAAAAAGAAAGAAAATTGGATGAAGTGGTGGGACCCATTAATTTTTAATGTATAAAAAGGAGATAGTGAACAAAAGTAGTGTGAGAGGGAAGGAAAATTGAGAAAGTGGTGGGACCATTGACTATTTTTGATAAGTTTTGAAATGTAAAGAATTGGATGAGACATTCCAAAAAGAAAACTGTAAACAAATGGTTGGGATAGAGGGAGTAGTTATTTACTTCTTTTCAGGCATTTTAATAAAAAAACACTACTTTTCAAGTTTATATTTTTTTAAAATCACACATATAGGATTAAATTCTATCAATATCACTGCTAAATAAAAATAACTTAATTGAAACTAATCTGTAATTTGTACGTCAAATTAAGAAAAAGAATATGTGATTTTTTACTTTCATACAAACAGGTAGGTTGCATGATGTTGGGTGGTATCAATCCAAGACCACGTCGACGACAATAGAGATACTTCTTCTGTATACTTCTTTTGTATACAGAGCAACCAATTCCTTTTATTAGCATGAGCTCTTCTGAGAATTGACCGAAAACAAATTTCTCAGGGCTCGGTCCAAAACTAATAATATTATACTAATATGAAGTTATGGCTCATTCACGGCCTAACACATGATAAAATTGGAACGAAAAATGGCAGAACAACAGAAGATTTTGTTAAATAATCGGTCGCTCTAAAATCTTAAAAAATAGAAAAAGACTCAAATATGATGTTATATACTCTTTAACAGTCTTTCTCAGTCTAATATCAATATCAATATTAATATATAATAATAATTATTAAATTAAATAAATAGGATGGGACGACTCGATATAAATCGAATTCTAATTCATGTTAAGTAATCAGTTAATTTAAAATCTTGAAATAGTAGATGAAAACCCAAATATAATCTTATACATTTTAGCACAGACTCACGTCCAATTTCATTTATTTGGCTATGATCTTAAGCTCTGAGCAACTAATAAAAACATGCAAAAATGGATATTAAAAATTAAGAAATGTTAATGCCAAATTAAATACGCATGTGGTTCATTGTATAAGTCACTTTGATATGTCTGCATGTAATTTTAGATGCTTTCACTTCATAATATTAAAAATTATAATTATAATTATAATTTTTTTTCAATAAAAATATTAATTTCTAATTTTTATTCAGAATTATTTTTTAAAAAATAATAATTATGAACCAAAACACCTAAAATTAGGCAAACAAGTCAAAAGTGAATTAACACGAGGGATCGAGTAATAAGATAAGTTTATCCCTCAAATTTCAAAAATAAATGCGCTTAGCTATATGTGCATATATTTTTCATAAAAATTAAATAGGATATCAATGAACAGTATTTATAGGAGTCGCATGACTGTAGGTAGGACTATCCTTATAGGACTAGGGTTAAGGCAGTATGCGCCGGGAAGTCAGGATCTATCTCAGTAATGGGTGTACTTATGAAGCAATATTGAGATATACAGTTTGTGGACTTAAAAATGTTTTTAAGAAAAGTCATGCCCTGGCTGGCAGCTAGTATTTGGCTATAGTATATTTCTCAGGTGAATTTATATGAGTATATTATCAGTATAGTGATTTACAGTAACAGCAAAGGGCAAAATACAGACACTTCGGATAATAATGGATGCCTGTTGACCAAAATAAAAATAATAATCGGAGTCACTGATTAGATGGGAGTGAAGAACATGGTCTGAATCATTACGTACTAGGTCTCTCTTTTTTTCTTTTAGTCATCCTAGTTAACTTTTTCGCGTACTTTTGTAGTTTTGTGGAAGAATTGTTTTCTTCTCTCTCTCTCTTTTCTTCCGATTAGAAAAGTATATTGTTACATAAATAGCAAATCTTGGTTTTCTAAGTGCTTTGTCTGTTTACTATTGAGCTTTTTTAGTTAAGTACTTTCTGATCTACATTTAGTTTTCGGTTCCTTTGCTGACTGCATGTTTAGGAAAGGAGATGTTTCCATGTCTATAAATGTAGGTTTGGCAAATGATTTTATCTTATTCATGAATCTGCAATTTTGTTTTAAAGAAATTAGCTAGTTTGCTAGTTAAAAATATTTCATCCGGGCTCATCACCTTGTGTTGGGTGACCTTGCCTTGCATTGTACTATTCAACTTCATATACAACTGGGGGTCTCACTAGTCACCACTCACCAGATAACAGACTCACTGTTGTGATTGGTGAGTCCATTTATAAAAAAAATATCGATCCTTCATGATCAATCAGAATTTCAGAAAAGTAATTTACTGACTTTTAAAATTATTTCTAGGGAGCTTTACAATTAAATGTATGTTCTACCAAATAACGTGTGTGAGCGAGAATCAAATCTTGAATTTGGGACCATAAAAAAGTATAAACTCTTACTCTTTGAGCTATCTCATAGCACTCACCAGCAAGATGAGGGTTAATTCAGAAAAATAGATAACTTTATATCGATATGAGCTCACGTATGCATTGTGTATTTGTGTGTCACAAGACATACCTCAGTTCAAGAGTTAATAATCTTCGAAATAATTTTTGAGAGCTGGAATTCTCCTGACTAAGTATCTTTAACCCTTCTCATCAGATCACCAGAAGGATATAATTGGTTCATTAAGAAAACAATTATAACTGTTCAAAGGAGAATTATATATATAGTAGTAGTAAGTACATATTGTACTTAAAATTAAGAGAGAAACATGCAACCTGGTTGCAAATATAAATCACTTGTGAACCTCAGTAACCCTGTACATCACACGGCAGAAAGCGGAAACATATAATTCAAGGCACTATTTGAGTCCAAGGTACAATAATGCATGGGTCATGAATCTGAAGATAACTTTTGTACTTTCATGTAAGAGGAGGGAACTAACTACATGCAAGTGATATTGACTGAAAAAATAATCTTAAACTTATTTTAATTGTTTTATTTATTTAATTATTTGATTGTTTTGTTTTAAAATAAACATTGTAATCAGTTCATTGTAATGCATAGGATTTAGTCATTTGGTTGTTTAGAGTTTTGAGGAGTGTGGGAGTAGTGGAGTCAAAATAGGAATGTAGTTGATGATTTTTAGCATCCATTCACCAGTAGTCAGTCTATATATAATTTGCATGTACTAGCTTTAATGTAGAGGATAAGATCCATCATTTGTTTTTTCCCAGTTAACATATATACAAATAGTGTCTGTCAGTTTTATGTTAATCTAAAGGGCCTGTGATTTCAAATGGCATTAAAAATTTCTCCATATATATTTAGTGAAATATCAAGATGAAATTGTACGTGGAAAAAGAAAAGAGAAGCAAGAACAAAAATCAAGGAGGAACATGAGCGGTGAAAATAATGAGAAAGATATCATGGCACAAGTTTTCATAAAAGAAATTTTATTTTAGAGTTGTGGGTGAGAAGTGCACCCTGGAGAGAAGTACTCCAAAATTGTTTTTGATGAGAAATGCATCAAACTTGATAGTGGTGAGAAGTGCATCATAAAATGAAGAGATGGTGGTGAGAAGTGCATCACAAAAAATGAAGAAAAGTGGTTTATAAGTTCAAGATTATGGGGTGAATGTTGGAAAAATAATCTTAAACTTGTTTTAATTGTTTTATTTATTTAATTGTTTGATTGTTTTGTTTTAAAATAAACATTGTAATCAGTTCATTGTAATGCATAGAATTTAGTGATTTGGTTGTTTAGAGTTTTCAGGAGCGTGGGAGTAGTGGAGTCAAAATAAAAATGTAGTTGATGATTTTTAGCATCCATTCACTAGTAGTCAGCTTATATATAATTTGCATATACTAACTTTAATATAGGGGATAAGATCCATCATTTATTTTTTCCCAATTAACATATATACAAATAGTGTGTTCAAATATCAGCTTTATGGTTTCCCCATACCAGGCTCACATCGTTAGTAACGCATGCAAACCATTCTCTAGCAAAATGAATGGTCCAGCTCTTTGCTTTTTATAAAGGATAGATCGATCATTGTCGTCGTGTGATGTCCTGCGTACTATTTGTAGTTTGTTTACAAGTCTTAATGAGTTTGGTTGTCTTCCACTACTATCGTCTCAACATTTGCATATATGCCCCCCTCCCCCTCAATTCCAGCTCCAACGTGGAGCTTCCCGTGATGATATTGAGTATTGTCCTTGATATTCCGGCAGGTGACCCCCTTCTTCTGAGTATAATACGAAAACACCTAGTAAAACAATATACACGATCGACACTACATGGTCCCTAATTATTGTGGCATGGAACTTTATTTTGATTGTTACCAGTTTGGGTGTACCATGGTGGTATCTTGTTAGGGAGGCTTTTCTAGTGTATCTTATATCTTAAATTTTGACAACTTGTTAGTTAATACAATATCGAAGTCCTCCTAATTTCATTTGTTTAATTTTAATATATATTGATGTTTAAATTTGGTATTTGGTATCGATATATATTGGTTAAATTATTCAATGCCAGATTCCGGTTATTTAACAAATATATGAGTACTTCGTTTAATTTAAATATATGTTAATATTAATTTGATATTAGGTAATTGATATATGTTTGATTATGTTATTAAATTGTACGGGTGTGTGTTATTCAAGAGTAATGCTAAAAGTATAAAAGTAATGGTACAAATTTTTTTATGAAATGATGTGTCATGTGAAATGTGATAGTATAAGATAATTTTATTGGTGTTTTTGATGTAAATATAAAGGAGTCATTTTCATTTAATCAATAAAAATTTGACACATAATATATTGTAATTTTTGTGAGAATCAAGTTAATACCTCTAATATTTCCATTATTCAATTGTAGCAGGGAGAGGTAGTGTCAATACTTAACATATATATATATATTAGCTTACGACTGTGCGATACACGGTCTTAATTAATATTTATATGTTTTCATTTCTATTTTATATAATTTTATTAAAATTTTATGTGAACAATTAAATACTAAATAATTATTATATAATATAATTTCATTGTGTATAATTTCAAGTTATGTTCAATTAGTATAAATAATATATAATTGATAAGATCTTATTCGTAAATACTAACGTAAATATTTGTTGTTGATGAGTGAGATTCAAATGTGAAAACTTATATGTATGTTTATAAATAATATAAATATTTTTTGTTGATGGGATTCGAACCTGAAAACCTATATGTATCTTTATAAATAATAATATAAATGTTTGTTATTGACATGATTCAAACCTGAGAACTTGTGGAGTGTATTTCTTTAATATTTAAATTTAACGACTCTGATTATTTGATAAAAAAGATTCGATAGTGATGATGAAAAAATAATCAAAATTAGAGATTAACCAAACTAAAAATTATACCTCATTCTATTATTATAATATAATATGGATATGTGTGCGCACTCTTCTATTCAATTTTGGGAGCGAGAGAGAGTGTCAATACTTAACATATACTAACTTAAATTCGTACGAGTTTCTGTTAATATTATAATTTTAAAATATTTATATAATTATATAATAATTATAAATTTAATTATAGGATAACACGTGGTCATAAGTTAGTAGGATAAGTAGACTAATTCTAGTTGTTTAACAATTTAGTAGTTTAGCGGACATATAATATTATTTATTTACTTATGTTTATAAGATAAATTGTGGTCGTAATTTAGTAGAATAAGTAGACTGTGGCTTGTATTTTAAAAATTTAGTAGTTTAACGGATATATAACACTATTTATTTATTATTTTAATAACCAAAATTAGGGAATAACCGTTGAACCAAATTATACTCCATTCTAGTTATTATAATATAACTAGCTTAAATCTAGTGCGATGCACGGGTACTTAATCCCGTCATATTATAATATTAATATATATATATATATAATAATTATAAATTTATAATTAAAATTATAGGATAATGTTGACGGAGGAATCTGGTAACAACAAAAATTTAAATTTCTCGCCGGAATTAAGATCTATGACAGTGGTTCTTTGCCAGAAAATCAAACGGTGTGTGGTGGTTTTTGGTTGTTTTGGGCTGAGATTGATCAGAGTAAGTGGTGGCTCCCTTATCAGCTCTCAACTTCTTACCCCTCTCAATGTGCCTAAGTACCCTTTATATAGGGATCAAGCCTGACGTAGTTCTTGTGGAACAAGAAATCTAATGGGCTTAGACTTCTTATTCCTAGGCCCGGTAGAAGCCTATCCAGAATCCATATTCCAGTAGCTTTAGGAATGTCCAACTATGAGGTCTAACCGCAAAGGCCCAAGGCTCGTCCGTAATCGTAGAACTTCACGGATAGTGCATCTCCCTGCACAAGGATAACACTCCGCTATAACTATCTCCTTTGATTTATGAACGCATGTATAGCCACGGTTCACCCCAAGTGCCTGACGCATCCCTGTCCCCCGAATGAGGATAACCCACCAGATTATAGGACAGGTGATCCCAAGCTCTTAGGTGCAAAGTGCAGGATGATTCCAAAGTTCTCCGAAGAGGACATCCGTTGAATACAAGAACATAGTTCCCAGAGCACACACCAATATTAACCCCGCATCCCCAATGAGGACACCCGTTGAATACAGGAGGAGGCCTTCAATCATCAGGCATACCCCTGGAAGCCTTCAAGCTTTTCACGGACATCCCCCTCCTTAATCGTCTCAAGGAGGGAATTCTTCAAAGAATACCTGCAACAAATACGTTAGTAAAAATAATCTCCACTGCTCCTTTCCCTGCAAGCTTTGTCCTGACGATCAAGGAGAGAATTCTTCAAAGAATACCTGCAACAAATACGTTAGTAAAAATAATCTCCACTGCTCCTTTCCATGCAAGCTTTGTCCTGAAGTCACCCTCGAGAATGCATTTACCATGTATAGGACGTGTCCTAAGACTTTGGACGCGCCCTAACCTCCGTGAAACTTGTATTTATTCTTCCAGCAACTACCTTCCCTGACATCCAGCATATCAGGACGCGTCCTCTCTCTCTGAGTAGTTCATCCAACCTCCACTACTAGACAAACATAATTGTCAGATATTTCCAACACATTGGACGCGTCCAAAGCTACAGGGCACGTTCATGCGCTTCCAAGCCTTCCTATCATAAGTCCATCATTTGTAAGGCACCCCCTCCAAGTCGGGCGCGTCCTGCGGGACTGGACGCGTCCTCTCCTTCTACAATGCAATACCGAGTTTGACTGTAATTAATCCACATTTGACCCGAGTCAACCAATGCCAAATTTTGGGTGTAACAACTACCCCCCAAATTCCATTTACAGTTGAAAATAAAATTGGAATTTTACTTAAGACCATAAGCCGAAATTTGGATTGTTCCATTGCTAAACATCAGGACGCGTCCTAACATCCTGGACGCGCCAAAGGTTTTCACAACTGACCGTTGCGTGACAGCTGGCACACACGTCATCCACCTACTTTCCTATGAATACCCTAACACACCACATCATTATCACTTTCCTCTTTTCTCTCTCAGGAAACCGCCATCGCCGCCGCCATTTCTCGATTTCTTTAGCTTAATCCAACCCCAACTTACGAGGTACGTAAATTATCTTTTATTTCTTTATTTAGTCGAGTATTGAACCGCAATACGCAAAAAACCGTTCATATGCTTCGTTTTTACTTTAACTATTCTTCATTTCCTTTTGTATGTATATGTGTATATATCTATCAAAGCATCATATTTTGCCTGTTTGATTCCGAAATTGCATGTTTCTAGGGTTTTAATTGAATTTCCCCAAATTGACTATAATCGTTTCATATTCTGCTATATCTCCACGGCTGTGGACGCGTCTACCGCTCAGACGCGTCCTATATTTTACTACAATTTTAGTTGTTTCAACCAAGAACTACATAGACACACTTGTTCACCTAGGACGCGTCACCCCAACATACTTCATGCGATAGACGTTTAGGACGTGTCCTCACAATCTTTCCTTCGCCCTTGCTATCTTTTACATATTTTCAGTATATATATATATATATATATATATATATATATATATATATATATATACGCGTCCTCAAGATCTCCTTCCTTCTTATTTCAGCTGGAGGACGCTTCATCTTCATCACCTTTCCATTCATTCAAAGTTCTCAACAAACGCCTTGGGATTTACTCCCCATATTCGATCTCTTTCAAACCTGAACTCCCTGAATTTCACAAGACGAGTTCCTTTCTTGAAGCAGAAATATGCGTCTTTGAATCTCTCAAATCAAAGATTTCTATAATGTCAGATTCCAGCTCCGACTCTATGGATCATGTTCCTTTAAACTCTAGAAAAGGAAAGAGAATAACAAAACGTAAGAGAACCCCAATCCTCAATACTAGAGCGGCCATAGAGGATTGGACCGATAATGAAATCCATCCATCATCTAGCAAACCCCAACAACATAAAACTACTGAGGACACGTCTCCCTCTCAGGGCGCGTCACACTCTCAGGACGCGTCGCCTCTTAGCGTAAGTGAATTCGAGAGGAGGATTCCTGACCCTGAAAAATATCCTGTGTCTCCTCAAAAATCTTATCCTCCCCTAGAACACTGGGAACCCTCAGATGTTGAAGTGGATTGTGACTGGACATAACTTCATACCCTAATTGAGGCAGAGAAAAATGCTCGAAGGAAAAAGGAAAACAAGCTAGCTTGCGTAGCTCTTGACTCCACTATGACTGACCTGGAGATCCAGTGGTGCATGAAGTATTATGACATGGAGAGCATCTGGGCGCGTCCTCTTCAAACAATGAGGCCACACATCTTTAACATTGGAAATCAAAGGATTCCCAGAATGGTGCTTACACCAAAATTAATCTCCCTAGGTGTGGGCGCGCCCTTACACCTATTTATCAAGAAAATTTTGAGATGGTACGACGTAACCCCTGTACAACTATCTCCTAATTCTTACAAACTTGTTTGGGCTTTGTACATGATGTATCATAATCTCGGAATGGACGCCCCCTCCATGAAGGAATTCAGCTAATTCTATAGTATCAGAAAATCCATCCCAGGCTATCATTTCCTTGTAGTCAATAAATGGCTTAATAATAAAGGTTTCAACGAGGGGAAGATCAGCCACGAACGAGACTGGAAGGAGCCCTTCTTCTATATCTTTGATGTAAAGCGAGTCTGTGTCCGTTTTAACCTTGAGCCAAGTAAGTTTCATTTTGTGGACGCGTGCTATATTTAAGACGCGTCCTCTTCTGTTTCCCACACTGTTGTATTACTCACTTTTCTTCTAAACAAAAGAACCTAAAGAGAACTAAAAGGAAAAAAGAAGAAAAGTGCGGAGAAAGTCTTAAAATATGCTGAGGAGCATTTCAATCTCAAAGATATGATCACAGAAGATAACCTCAAACTAGTGGGCGCGTTGTCCGCCCGGGTTGGTTCTGTCTGCAAATTCCGCGAGTTTCATAATGGCAAACCTGTTCTCACAGCCTCAGAAAAAGCCAGGGGCCTTAGTGCCGCAGAAGTGGTTGAGATTGATATCAGTAAGCAATTTGACTCAAAACAAGGTAAGTATATATGAGAGAGGACGCGTCATCCGTCTTTGGATGCGTCCAAAGCTACAAAATCAGCTTCTCATATTAAAAGTACCAACTCACCAAAATTCGTAGGACGCGTCGTATTTCTTTGACGCATTATGCGTATGTTTGTCTTTCCTTTTACACGCAAAACTTAATCTGATTTATAGGCGTTTCATGCATACGTGTCTTTATTTTGGGCGTACCTTAGTTTCAGGGCGCGTCTTTCGGTAATATTTATGACTGACATCGTTAGCATGTCACTCATATTTTCCTCATAATCCACCTTATAGTCAATGTGTCCTTTAGTAGGACGCGTCGTATGTTTAGGACGCGTCATCGTCACATATATACATGCACTCTTCATGTCTTTTCATACATTTTTCCTAACATATCTTCATGCATTTACATGTCTTTATATGCATTCTAATTAACATTTATGCATTGACAATCTTTAAATTATGATCTCGGCGCGTCCTACTATCAGGACACGTCTACCTTATTTGGCTAACGTTTTTCCATGTTTATGTCACATATATGACTTCTCTTCCAAAAGGATTTGCTATTGGAGCTACCAAAAAACTGAGAGCCAGGAAGCAGGATCATGTGAAATCTGATCCAAAGGCTAAGAGCCCTACTCCTGTTGTGACTCCTTCCCCTCCACCAAAAATTGCTGAAACTACAGTATTGGACATCCATGAGAAGGAGAATGCGCCCTCAAAGCGTCAGAAAGTAGTGCCAGATGAGCAATCCTTCATTCTACGATATCTGGGCGCGTTTTCAGCTGGCGACTTCACTGAAGATGAAGTTCGAGGCTGGACTTTCAGGACAGAGGAGAAAACAGAACAAGCCATGGTAAGGGCTGCAGCCGAGCTCCACCTGCAGGCTAGGCAAACTGCCAATATGGCTGCTAGGCTCAGGGCGCGCCTTGTCGTCACTGATACTGCCAAAAGCAAGGCTGAAGACAAGATCAAATCCTTAGAAAAGTACATCAATTTGCTCGCCCAAGAAAAAGATGCCGAGATCAAGCGCCTGCAGGAGGACATGACGCGTCTTGAGGGTGACAAAGCGGTGCTGGAAGGCAATGTCACCTCTATGGAGAAGGATATGGAGGATGTAATCTCTCTGAATTCCACAATACAGCTGGAGCTTGACACACTGAACGATGACAAACTGCATGGATGGACGGAGGAGAAGAAGCTGGTATATCAGAATGGTTTTGCATCCGGTTTCGAAAAGTGGTGTTGTGGGTTCATAGCAAATGACCCAGAATACACTTTCTCTAAGTTTGATGAAGACACCCAAAAATGGGTAAGTGATTTCAGAATCAGGGTTGCAGATTCTATTAAAAATAAGAGGATCATCCTTGGTCTGGAAGAGGATGATGCGTCTCATGCGCCTTCTCCCCTTAACACTCAGCCTCCTCCAACAGACAACTATACCAAGCCTCAGGACGCGCCTCCTGCTTAGGACGCGTCCTATGTCTATTTACGAAGTTTTTATCTTAACTATTTTAAGGGTGCTGCAAGTTGTAAACTTTGATTGTCATTTTATGGATTTCATCTGCTTGTATTTTTACAAAGCCTTTTTTGCCTCAATCATGCAAATTTTTACTTTCTTGACTATCTTGCTTTGTCAGATATCTGGGCACGTCCTATGTTGAGTACACATCACCTTTTACATCCTGTTATTATTTTCTTTACTATCACATGTTTAAAATAAATAGACATCCTTAATGGCCGCGTCCTCTTTAATTGGACGCATCTTTGTTTGTTTTGTTTTGAATTGTCTGGATAGTATATTCTTAACGAGCATGATAACAAGTTGTACTTGTGTATTTTAGATAAGGCACAAAGCATGAGGGGCTCATCTTAGTGTCTTGACGCGTCTACCCTTTACTTCTAAAGATATTTTCAATTTCTCATACTAGACGCGTCCTTCTTGGAGACTCGTTCGAGTTTTTAATAATGGAGTGCCAAAATTAGAGCACAAAATTGAAGGAGCATCAACCATGATTAGTTGGGCGCATCATTTGTCACAAGACGCGTCTTAGTTCCATTTTTACTTGAGTTATGTTGTTCCCTTTATCAATCATTGCCTCTACCAATATATGTATAGAACTATTCCTCAGGGCACGTCCTGTGATTAGGACGCGTCAAAGAGCCAAGCAAATCAACAATTAAACAACCCTTTGGAAAATTTCAGAATTTTTATTAATAATGCGCTCTGGTGTCAAAAGTGCACTAGTCCCACGGCTACTATGCTCTGTGGGGAATTTATTCGAAGAAATGATCTTTCAACCAGTTCTAAGATAAGTAATACATGCACTACCCCCTAGGCTAGGAGGAATTTATTTTATTTCTAGTCTATAATCTGGGCACAACCCTAAGTATATAATAAAAAGATATGTAAGCGGCCAAAGTCGCGCCTTACGGATAATACTTTTGGAGATGTTCTGCGTTCCACGCTCGCGGAACCAGCTTTCCTTCCATATCCTCAAGGTGATAAGTCTCTTTCCATAAGATTATTTTTATCTTGTATGGTCCTTCCCAATTAGCTCCAAACACTCCATGCTGGGGATTCTTTGTGTTTGGCATCACTATCCTGAGCACCAAATCTCCTACCTTCAACAACTGTCCCATTACCTTCTTGTTATAATACCTTGCGGCACGCTGTTGATACGCCGCAAGTATCAGCTGAGAATTTTCCCTTTTTTCTTCCAAGAGATCCAAATGAAGCCTTTGATTAACCTCTGCTTCTTCTTCCGTGCAACATTCTCTGCGAAGCGATCCCGAACCAACTTCCACGGGGACCATAGCTTCATAGCCGTAAGTCAGCATAAATGGAGTTTCTCCCATAGTAGATCGTGGAATAGTGTTGTAGGACCACATCACTTTTGGGAGTTCTTCAGGCCAATTCCCTTTGCGCTCTTCCATCTTGGCTTTGAGGGTATGCTTTATTATTTTATTCACAGCTTCTGTCTGCCCATTGCTTTGAGGATGAAAGACCGCTGCAAACTCCTTCTTTATTTTCAAATCCTCACACAGTTGTCGCAACTCCTTGCTGTCAAGCTGCTTTCCGTTATCGGATACAAGCTTGTAAGGGATTCCAAACCGGCACATAATGGAGTTGAAAACAAAGTCTGTGATTTTCTTTGCGGTGATAGCAGCCAACGGCATAGCCTCTGCCCACTTAGTAAAATAATCAACCGCGACTACCGCGTACTTGACATTCCCTTTAGCCTTAGACAGTTCTCCAATAAGATCTATTCACCACATGGTGAATGGCCACAGGCTTACCATTGATGTCAAGAGCGTCGCCGGCATAGATGAGTAGTTCGCAAAATGCTGGAAGCGATCGCATGATTTGACGAAATTCGCGACATCTTCTTTCATCGTAGGCCAATAATACCCTTGGCGCAAAACTTTCATTGCCAACGAGCTACCCCCTAGTGATTACCACAAATTCCCTCATGAACCTCCCTTAAATATAATTTCCTTCTTCTTCATCGACACATCTGAGGAGCGGTTGGTTGAAGCCTCTCTTATACAGAACTTCGTCGTACACCACATACCTTGCAGCCTGGTAGCGGAGTCGACGAGCCTTGAACTTATCATCGGGGAGTGTTCCTTTGTGAATGTAGGTAAGAATGGGTGTCATCCATGTTTCCTTGGGAGCCTCATCTACTTGCATCGCCTCTATCTCCGGGATACTAGGAATTTCCTGGATCTCTAAAGGTATGGATCCCAACAACACAGCCTCCTGCTACGACCCCATTTTTGCTAAAGCATCCGCGTTGCTGTTCTTTTCCCACGGTACACATTCCAACCTAACCTCTTTGAACTTTCCGATCAGGCGCTGCGTGCATCTCAAGTACAATTTCGTTCGCGGGCCTCGCACTTGAAACCCCCCATTCACCTGATTCACCACCAGCTCTGAGTCACTCCTCGCAATTAGGTTTCGCACCCCCGTTTCCAAAGCGATCTTTAGGCCATTAATCAACGCTTCATACTCCGCATCATTATTCGTTGCATAAAATTTGAAGTAAATTGCGCTCATTAGATGATGGCCTTCTGGAGACACGAGTATTATGCCTACACCTGCTCCTCCATTATCAACTGCCCCATCTACATTTAAGATCCACCAGGGATATGGGAATTCTTCCAGAGATTCCTCGCTGTGGAGGGGCTGGTGCACCACCAAAGTCTTATCATCAACATCAGAGTCAAATTCCAATAAGAAATCAGCTAGGGCTTGTCCTTTAATTGCTGTCCAGGGCATGTATTCCAAGTCAAATTGTCCCAACTCCACAACCCATTTCAACATTCTTCCCGACAACTCTGGTTTGTGAAGGACTTCCCGCAGCGGATATGCTATACGGAATTCAATTCTATGGGCCTGGAAGTATGGTCGTAACTTCCTTGACGCAAGGATCAAAGCATAAACTAGCTTCTCCATGCTTATGTAGCGAGTCTCAGCGTTGTGTAATTGTTTGCTCACATAATACACTGGTGACTGTTGCCCATCTTCCTCTCGTACTAGAACAATGCTGATTGAATACTCCGACACTATAAGGTACAGTATTATAGATTCTCTATCTAACGGTTTTGACAATATGGGAGGGTTTCCCAGTTGTTTCTTGATCCTTCTAAAAGCCTCTTCATATTCTGATGTCCATACGAAGTCTTTCCCTGTCAACTTAATTGCCTTAAAGAATTCCTTGTATCTGTCGGACAATTTGGAAACAAATCGATTTAGCGCAGTGATCCTCCCAGTTAATCTTTGTACTTGTTTCACATTGGTGGGTGATTTCATATCCAACAATGCCTTGATCTTTGCGGGGTTAGCTTCAATTCCCCTATGGTTGATAATAAATCCAAGAAACTTGCCCGACTCCACGCCAAATACGCACTTCTATGGATTGAACTTCATGCGAAACCTCCATAGAATGTTAAACATTTCCATCAAGTGCTCGATATGGTCATTCGCCTCCTTGGATTTTACCAACATATCGTCCACATATTTTTTCATGGTTCTCCCAATCTGGTTTTTGAATATCATGTTCACCAACCGCTGATAGGTCACGCCCGCGTTAATCAATCCAAATGGCATTCCTATGTAACAGTAAAGCCCCCTATCAGTGATGAATGATGTATGCTCCTGATTGGGACCATACATGGGAATTTAATTGTAGCCAGAGTATGCGTCCATGAAACTTAGCAAGGCATGCCCTGCCGTCGCGTCAACCAACTGATCAATTCGTGGGAGTGGGAAACTATCCTTTAGACAGGCCTTGTTGAGATCTGTGAAATCTACACACGTCCTCCACTTCCCGTTCGGCATTTTCACGAACACTGGATTTGCAAGCCACTTGGGGTAGTAAGATTATTTGATCAACCCCACTTCCAATAGTCGGTCCACCTCTTCTTTTAATGCTATCGCCCTTTCTCCGCTCACTGGGCGATGCTTTTGTCGTATGCCCATGCAATTAGGGAAAATGTTTAACCGATGACACATTACTTCGGGCTCGATTCCCACCATGTTCGAATGACTCCATGCGAAGACATCGAGATTTTTAATCAGAAAATAAGTAAGTCTTTCTCTCATTTCGTCACTTAGCTGAGATCCCACTTTCAAAACCTTGCTTGGTTCACCCTTATCGACCAGAACAGATATTGTGCCTTCGGCCGGCCCCATCTTCTCGGCGGGCATATGGATCCTGGGATCCAGATCAAAATCAAAGTCTCGGGGGTCCTCGACGCCCATTCTTGCATCCGAGGGCGCGTCCCCATGTGTGGGAGCATCTACCTCAGGACAAGGCATGGTCTTGTGCAACGCAGGTGTGGAGGGCGCGTCATCATTTTGAGGAGCATCAACCTCAATTCCATTTTCACTCTTCAAGGGCGCGTCCTCTTTTTGAGGAGCATCCACCTTGAGGCTACTTTCGAGACTTTGTAAAATCTCACTTCTTCCTTCCAACTTTTCTCCATTAAACTCCTTTTACATGATCTCTTCCATATGGTTCACCACAACCTCTTCCACATTACGGATCCTTGAAACATTCCCTAATGTCAAAACAGGGGTCTCAGCAATATGGGTTTCTTCTTCCTCTGGATTTTCCACAAAATAGTGGGCATAAACCTCTCCACTTGGTTTTGTATGAATATCCTCTGCATCTTCAAATGAAAGACCCTTTCCCTCGTACCTTCTCCTGCAGAATTCCTTAACAGCCTTGTGATAGCAGTCGCGTGACTCATATTGCGACCCTCTCAGACTGCCTACTCCGTTAGGTGTTGGGAACTTTATCATCAAGTGATGTATCGAGGTTATCACCATGAACGCTCACATCCATGGTCTGCCCACCAACACGTTGTGTGCAGAGTCCTGATCTAACACTTTGAAATCTATCATTTGAGTGATAGACAGAGCTCCTTCCCCAAGTATGACAGGAAGCCTAACCGAACTTATAACTCTCACTGCTTCTCCAGTAAAGCCATAGATGTGTGCATCTTCAAAATATATGTCGATATTCAGGAAACCCAATTTTTTGTACGTGTTCTAATACAAGATGTTCGTAGAGCTCCCGTTGTCCAAGAAGACCTGATGCATGTTCATTGCCCCAATAATCATAGTTATTACCAGCGCATCATTATGGGGATGATGTACCCAACTTGACTCTCTCTCCCTGAACGTAATATCAGCCGATTCCCCTTTGAATATTTTTGGAGGTCTATCTTCCAAGTTATGAATGTTGGTGAGTGGAGGGTGTCGTACTTCTCTTGTATTTTTTCCAATGCCCGATTACTATCACCGACAAAGGGGTGTCCTCCAAAAATTGCCCTGATACTACCAGCTCTTTGGAACTTAACCTCCGCTGTCTTTTCAGCGTCCTCTTCCCGCGGGGGCTGCCTTTCATCCTTCCCCTTGTCATCATTCCCCCTGCGTCATTTCACCTTGTCAATCCATTCTCCCAGGTATCCCGCTTTGATCAATTCTTCAATTTCATCTTTCAGGTGATGACACTCATAGATGTCATGACCGGTGGACTCATGGTAATCACAATACTTCTTCTTGTCCCTACTTTTCCATGAAGTCAGACGGTCTGGCTTCTTGAAGATTCCTCTGTCCATATTTACCTCGAAGATATGATCAATGGATGATGCCAGTGGAGTGTAGTTGCTTACCCTCCTTTCATAGTTCGACGGCGGGCTCCATTCTCTCCGCGTGTTCACGATGTTCACCCTATTAGGGCTTCTGGCATTCCGCCGATAATCCGGGCTCACGGATCTATCTCTTCTCTTGGTTCGCCCCTTGGAGTTGTGGATGTTATCATTCTTCTTTGTTTCTGCAAGCGACTGCTCAATCACTTTGAATGATTCCGTCTGTGCAAGTACATCAGCTAACGACACAGGGTCCTTTCCTTCCAGGTGCTTTCAGAAATCTGTTTCCACACGCAGACCAGCTATAAGAAGTATTTTCAGTGTTTCATCAGTTGCGCCTCTTACCAAGGTCGATTCTGCATTGAACCTTTTAAAGTATGAGGTCAAGCTTTCCCCTTCCTTTTGTTTCACATTGGCCAGTGTGGTAACCGGTGGCGTATACTTCACTGCAGCTTGGAACTGAGTTAGAATTAAAGTTTTCATCTGTTCCCAAGATGTGATCACCCGTGGACCAAGTTTCTGGAACCACTGCTGATCGCCTTCTCTAAAGGTGACCGCCAGGAGACGACATCGAGCCAAGTCAGGTACTTGATATACATCCATCTCAATGTTGAAACGCTCCAGAAATTTCACAGGGTCAGAATTCCCATGAAAACGCAAGTCATTGGTTGTATTCATGTATCCCGCGGGCAACTGCGCTTCACTCACAACAGTAGAAAAAGGGGAAGAAGCTTGCGCAGTCGCCGTTACTCTACCTCCTTCAAGATGGTTGAGCAACCTCTTAAGATCGCTCACATTAAACGTCCCTACTCCAGGAATGGTTTGAACGTTAGGTTGTTGGGGTTGCTCCGCAACTTGTTATTGTTCCCCTTGATTACCCCCCGGGTGTGCCGGTGGATCTTGCCGCCCCTCGCCCTGAGGCTGCGGCTGTGGTATGTTACCATCTCGATTTTGAACATTCCCCCGCACGCGATGTTCCTCCTGACCGCGTCGCGGTATCTCCTCATTATTCTGCAGCCTTTCTTGAATTCGCACGCCGTTCCGGTCACGAGGACGCGTCCTGGACCCATTGCCCGTAACACGGTGGGAAGCTACAGGGACAACGACAGGAGCTCCTTCGGTGGATGGCATACCATCTCTCCTGCCATTGTAGGGTGCCCTTCCATGTTGGTATCCCATCCTACCTCGCCCATTCCGTTGATAGCCTCGGTAATAATTCCCGAACCTTCCTCGCGGAGGGGCACGCTCGTGTTCGCGGTGCCGCACCCTATCATCCCTTTGGTATGTAGGGGGCACACACATTGTGTCAAGGGGCCTCGCTTTTCCAGCGTTTCCTTCCTTTTTCCACCCTACCAGCAGCATTCTCAGATCGTCATCCTCCAACCTTATGCCAAGCCTTCTTTTTAAGGTTGAAAAGTCTCTTCCTTCCTTATCTTGATTCTGTGTATTTTTCGCGCGACGACGCTCGTCCATCGTACGCCCAGACCTATGGGGGTGTGGCACACCCTGATTGACAAGACGAGGCCTTTTTCTACCGTCCGTGTCCTCATCAACAAGCTACACAATAGGTTCTACATCATCAAAATATTCCAAGCACCGCTGAGTGATTCACGGGTTTTCTCCGCCGGCCTGAGCATCTCCTTCAACTTCGGGCGCCTTCCCCGCGGCGTGGCCGCGACTGGGAAGACAAGACCCCTCCTCGTCCTGCGACGCTCCACCGTATTCAACCTTGAGTGAAAGCTGTTAAGAGTATCCTCCATACGATACAACTGCTCCAAGATATCAGCATTGCTGATGAGAACCGAAGTTGTTCCTCCCACATTCGGAGCTCTCGGGGGATTTTCCATGTTTCTGGGCACGTAGGGTTCATGACGAGTGTAGCCTCCCTCGCCTTCTCCTTCAGATCTGATATCACTTCCATCATAAAAACTGCCATCATGATTGTAAGACATCTTTTCCTCCCAAGATTATGATCTTAATGAGCACCCCTCCTTGTAGCGCCATTTTGTTGACGGAGGAATCTGGTAACAACAAAGATTGAAGTTTCTCGCCGGAATTAAGATCTATGACAGTGGTTCTTCGCCGGAAAATCAAGAGGTGTGTGGTGGTTTTTGGTTGTTTTTGTAAGTCATATGTCATAGCCTATTTGTATATTCGAGGATTCAACTCAACTCAAATAAGAATGTAATAAGTAAATAGTGGATCTACCGTCAGAGAGATCTCGCAAAGTAACATCTGTCAGAGGATTCAGAAACAAGGTTCATCTACAGACTTGAGGAGTTAATTCACTGGAAGAAGTTCAAGAAATTGATCAAGCCTCAGTGATATAAATCAAGATCGTGGATTTAATTAAGTGACAGAGATCTCGTCAGAGTATCATTAATTACAAGGATTTAATCTGAAGAAAATCAAAGTGTCAAAGTCAAGACATGAAGAAACATCACGGAAGTTAGTCACTCATGAACCAGACAGTACATCGAGTGTCAACATTGAAGTGGTGGAATTGATTCATATATTTCAGTAATTTTCAGAAGATATACAGAAGAATAGATGCTGCTCAAGATTAGTATTAATTCTCTATTAATTAATTAAGTCATATAATTTAATTAAGAAAATAAATTATATCTGCAAAAGATTAATTTATTTGATTAATTAAATTAATTGATTAATTAATTCTGAATTAATATTAAGAATTTTCAGAATTTAAATTAGTTTAAAAATCTGTTTTAATTCAACAAGACAACTGATTGTATTAGTATGACAATCGGTATGACAATCAATAGTCATACCGAAAGTCATGCTAATTCAAAAGGATTGTCTTACCAGAATTTTTATAGGATTTAAATCTATTTATTTTCAGCAAAAACAATCTGTTTGAACTACTATGACAATCGGTATGACAATTGATTATCATACCGAAAGTCTTGCTAGTTCATTCTGATTGTCTTGCTAGTTCTAAACAATAGTCCTACCGAAAGTTCTACTGGAATTTGATAGTCCTACCGATAGTCTTGCTGAGCCAAAGAGATTGTCATTCTAGTTCATTTCAGTCCGGCTGTTGATTAAAAAGAAGCAGACAAGCATCAGTTCAAATTATTCAATCAACAATACAGAACCCGAGAACAAAAGAAAAAGAAGCAGAACAATATTTCATCTTCTCTGCAAAACTTCAAGATCAATTTCTAGATTGTAAAGTTAAATCCAATCAACTAGAAATCTTTATCTTGTTCTTGTGTAACAATCTAGCGGATCAAAATCCCTAGAACTTAATCTCAAATCGCGTTTAGCATTTGATTCTAATTATTACAAAAATAGAAAAAGTTCATGTCGAATTTATTCTAAATTTGTGATAATTAATTTGAGATTAATTCCTTGTAATCGATACAGTTGTTGTAACACCTTTCAAGTTTAATAATATTCTTATTTAACTTGAATTTTGTTTCACATTTTTTATTCCGCATATATTCGATTATTCGGTGCTGTTTGTATTCAACCCCCCCTTCTACAAACACATTGGGACCTAACAATTGGTATCAGAGCCTTCTGATTAACGAACAAATCAAGATCCTAGACTTTTGTGATTTTTCAACTCCTTGAATTTTTATTCATTCAAAAATTCATAATGACTTCACAAAAAGTTGGAACCGTTAAAATTCCACAATTTGATAAAGAGAATTATATTATGTGGAAGAAGAAGATGCTCTTGTTTTTACAAGTGGCAAATCCTAAATATTCAAACTTGTTAAAGAAGGGGATAAAAACTCTGATGGTTATTGAACCGGAGGTGATAGTAGATGATGTTGTGATCACCAAAGCCAGAACCTATCCTAAAGATCCTGAAGATTTTACTACTGATGAAAAGGAAGAATCCTCCTTGAATGCCAGCCTTCAATTAATTTTAATTGATTCCCTTGATCCCTTGATGAACAGACATGTGATAAACTGTAAAAATTCCAAACACATGTGGGAAACTATTGAGGTGATCAATGAAGGCACAGAGGAAGTTAGGGAGAACAAGTTGGAGATCCTAACCTCTGAATATGAACATTTTAAATCAAATCCAGGAGAAGGAATTACTGAAGTGTTTGAGAGGTACAATGCGTTGATCAACACCCTGAACATCAATGGAAAATTTTATTCAATCAGGGAGGTCAACAAAAAGTTCCTTTTAACACTGCCAACTCATCTTGAACATAGAATCACTGCCATTAGAGAAGCTAGAGATCTGAGTGAGATTTCTTTGGACAGGCTCTATGGAGTGTTAAAAACCTATGAGTTGGAGCAGATTCAACAGAAGGAAGTCTACGGGAAGGATAGAATGGTCAACACATCTACTGCACTTATAGCTGAAGGTCAACAACAACAGCAATCTCAACAATTGGAGAGAATGGTACAGTGTTCCAAGGCTGAGGAAAATATGTTAGTAGCAGAATATGATCCTCCTACAACAAATCAATCAAGTGATGATTTTTATTCCTTGGAAGAGCTGGAGCAATTGGAAGACGAGTCAATGGCCAAAATTGTCAAGAGATTCTCCCATGTCAGATTCAAGAGGAATCCCAAGCTTAAGTACAAGTCCAACTACAACAAATTCCAGAAAGGTGGATCTTCATCCTCTAACATCAGCAGTGGTGGATACAAAACAAGGATGGTTGATCGGAGCACCATCAGATGCTATAACTGCAATGAGTTGGGACACTTTGCCACAGAATGTAGGAAGTCAAAGCAAGTAAGAAAGAACTCTGAAAGGGCTTATCTGGCAAAGGGAAGAAGCTGGGATGATACTGACAGTGAAGATGAAGAAGAAGGAAATCTTGCTCTTATGGCTATTGATGGAAAAGCTTCATCGTCAAGAATAGAGGTAAAACTTTCTGATGCTGAAATGGTTTATCATCTAAGAGGCAACTTAAATAATGCACGTCGTGATAATGAACTGTTAAGTTTACAGATCAAAGACCTTGAGAAAGAGGTCAATGAATTAAGACTTGTGCATATTAATCTAGACAAATTAAAAGAACAAGTATCTTTTCTAGAGAATAGAGTTGACTGTTATAGAAAACTCGAAACTATTCTCAAAGACGAGATCACCGGTCTTGAGACTAAGGTTAGAGCCTACTTCAATTCTTGTTCGAAGGCTAAAGAGTTCTACAGTAAGCAAGCTGTTAATCAAACATCTGGAATAGCTTATGATTACAATGCTGCTATTGGAGAATTAGACATAAACTCCCCTCCTCATGTCTGTGCTAAAGGGAGGGAAGTACCACATGTGCTTAAGGGTGTTGATGAACCCCTCTATAAGCCATCAAATGCTGAACCATTTGATGCGACCTCTTCTGTTATTCAGGAAGAAATACGTGCTGAAGATCATGTTAATGAGAAGGTTGTTTCCAAGTCAAGTGTGTCGAAAGTTCCAGTCAAAGTTGTGAAAGCAACTGAGACTAACTCAGACACACATGAGTTGGATAACAAAAATGCCATGTCTGTCATGCATAAATTGCCTGCTATTAATCACTCTCATAAAGCATGTGGTGTTTCTAATTGTATGTCTTGTGCTTTTAATATGATGTATGCTTATTTTAATGGTAAGCATGTTTCTAATGATAAGACTACTCCTCGTCAGCATGTGAATAATAAGAAGCATGATAGGTCTAAGACTGCTAGTCCTTCTAAGGCTAAAAAGGAGACATTTGTGCCTAAGCTTAAACAGAAATTTGTTAAGGCTGTTTACAAGGTCAAATGTTCAGTCATTGAGAAAGTTGAGACAATTAAAATTAAAAATGTTGTTTTGCCTGACAAAGGACAGTTCTACAAGAATGTCGGGCCCAACCAAGTTTGGGTTCCGAAGAAGGGTTAATCCATTTGTGTTGCAGGGCATTAAAACAGGTGAAACCGGGAGTGTGGATTCTTGACAATGGATCATCAAGACATATCACCGGAGATAGAGCCCTGCTATCAAATGTGGATTGAGAAAGCTGGGCCCCTGGTTACCTTTGGAGATAACAGCAAAGGTTTATCCGAGGGATATGGCTGTTTGCAAGCTGGTAATGTTATCATTGAACTTGTAAATAGTTTCTATAATTTTGCTATATTTATATAAGTTTTTATTTGTATTTTCTGTAATTGTAAAATATTGTATGATATATGAAATTGTATGTTGATATCTTGTTGATAGATATTCAGTATTTAATTTATTGATATTTGTTTTTATTATTATTATTATTTGTATTGTATTATTTTTTTTATTATTATTTTTTTTATTTTATTTTAAATATTATGCAACATAACAGTTGGTATATAAAGTACCTGACAAGTACTGGTCAATGATATTTTGTTAACATTATGTTGCAGATATTTGTGAGATTTTGATATGAATGAGAATTACTTAGACTTTACCCTAAGTGATCAATGTTATATATATAAAAAAAACTCATTCATATTTAAATACAAAATAAAACTTCTTTCTACATTAGTAATTTCTTATTTCATGTAAAATCTTTTGAAATCACTATTGTACATCATTATCTCTATAGTGCCATATATTCTGTGTTACAGGTTCAGTCTCCAATTACTTTCTTTCATTGACAGTCATGAGGTTGAAAACCCACAACGTTTATCTCAGACTGTAAAGACAAATACAAAAACAGAACCAACCAACACTCTCTTACCACTAAATGTAGTATGAATGAGCGTGAGGGAGATAGTGCCTCAGTGCACCACATAAGGAAGGTTCTGTAGTCAACCCAGTAGCTCTGTCTCCTACAAAGATGAGTAGTATTTAAACCGAGACAACTGCTACCCCCCATACATCTTCTCAAAAAGATGTAATGGTTGAAAAGGCATAAAAACAGTTACTAGATTCATTCTCTCAACAGGGTGTGTATATTGAAATTTGTCTGTCGGCCAGGGTATCCGATGTAGTGTCACCACCTCAAATATAAACAATTCTTGATGCACAAGAAAAGGTTACACACACAAAGGATGAGTTGACGGAAACAAGAGTTTCGACCATTTTAAGGTCAGATTCGATTGTTCAAGGTTCGTTAATGGACCAATTGCCTTTACAGGTGTTAGGAGAGGATACTGATCCAAAATCCATATGTCAGTGGTCAGTTTCTACCTCCCCAGGCTTAAATCCCCTGGATGCATCCGCGGATAGTGGATCTGACATAGGCGCAGATCGGCAACTTGTTGACAATGATTCAGATATTACCTGATGAGTCACAAGGAAATGTCTTCACAGACATTAGAAGGGAACTTTGATCTTTATGCTAAATTCGATGGATCATTGTTTACCTTCCCAGAATTCAAATCTGGAACCCTAAAAGGGAAACTAGCAACTTGTAAATTATGACTCAGATTCATCTGACGAGTTTAACAAGGATGGGGATTTGTGAACTCCCATTGCACCACCTGTGACCTCCTTAAGGATGGCTAAGGTGATTTTCCTTGCAGGTACAGCTGGAATATGGAGCTATGAGAGGAGTGATACACTTGTGAGAAAGAGTGTAAACACGAGTGGAGAGAAGAGTGAAACATATATGAGGTACACTAAACAGAATCACACACTCATAGTGAGGAAGAAAGAGAAACTACTTGTTATTTCTTTTCCAACCAAGTGGAATATGAGAACTCCTTCAGACGACGACATACATTCCTTCTTTAAGGGGGAGATAAAAGCATAAGTAATAGTTTGGAGGATTCCTCAACTAAGGGGGAGAAATAGCAGGGAGGAAGAAAAAGATCATATGTACACTACACCACACCATTGTTGTTTGTAACTACGGATCCTATTGTACGAGAGAGGTGGTAAACACAAGGTGATTTTCTAGTAAGGGAAAAAGCTGTTTTCAAAAGGGGAGTACTATTGGTTTTTATCTGCGGATCCTATTGTACGGGAGAGGTGGTAAACGAAGGTGATCTTCTTTAATCAGTTGATTCTCATAGGGGGAGAAGCAAGAGAGATATGGGCTTCTCAACGGCAAATGTGGTTGTACAAATGAAGATGGAACTACTTGAAGATATGTTCAGTCTAGAGGAACATCTACTTGGAATCTGGAAAATGTTAAATATAGTGCAAAACTTTTCTATTTTTGTAATAATTAGAATCAAATGCTAAACGCGATTTGAGATTAAGTTCTAGGGATTTTGATCCGCTAGATTGTTACACAAGAACAAGATAAAGATTTCTAGTTGATTGGATTTAACTTTACAATCTAGAAATTGATCTTGAAGTTTTGCAGAGAAGATGAAATATTGTTCTGCTTCTTTTTCTTTTATTCTCGGGTTCTGTATTGTTGATTGAATAATTTGAACTGATGCTTGTCTGCTTCTTTTTAATCAACAGCCGGACTGAAATGAACTAGAATGACAATCTCTTTGGCTCAGCAAGACTATCGGTAGGACTATCAAATTCCAGTAGAACTTTCGGTAGGACTATTGTTTAGAACTAGCAAGACAATCAGAATGAACTAGCAAGACTTTCGGTATGATAATCAATTGTCATACCGATTGTCATAGTAGTTCAAACAGATTGTTTTTGCTTAAAATAAATAGATTTAAATCCTATAAAAATTCTGGTAAGACAATCCTTTTGAATTAGCATGACTTTCGGTATGACTATTGATTGTCATACCGATTGTCATACTAATACAATCAGTTGTCTTGTTGAATTAAAACAGATTTTTAAACTAATTTAAATTCTGAAAATTCTTAATATTAATTCAGAATTAATTAATCAATTAATTTAATTAATCAAATAAATTAATCTTTTACAGATATAATTTATTTTCTTAATTAAATTATATGACTTAATTAATTAATAGAGAATTAATACTAATCTTGAGCAGCATCTATTCTTCTGTATATCTTCTGAAAATTACTGAAATATATGAATCAATTCCACCACTTCAATGTTGACACTCGATGTACTGTCTGGTTCATGAGTGACTAACTTCCGTGATGTTTCTTCATGTCTTGACTTTGACACTTTGATTTTCTTCAGATTAAATCCTTGTAATTAATGATACTCTGACGAGATCTCTGTCACTTGATTAAATCCACGATCTTGATTTATATCACTGAGGCTTGATCAATTTCTTGAACTTCTTCCAGTGAATTAACTCCTCAAGTCTGTAGATGAACCTTGTTTCTGAATCCTCTGACAGATTTTACTTTGCGAGATCTCTCTGACGGTAGATCCACTATTTACTTATTACATTCTTATTTGAGTTGAGTTGAATCCTCGAATATACAAATAGGCTATGACATATGACTTACAATCTCCCCCTATTTGTTTTTTAGACAATAACACACAAATACCTAGAGGATAACTCAACTAAAAAATAAGAAAAAGATATAAAAGAAATGCAAAGTAAATAGTAGAAAAGTTCTGCACTAGATTTAACATATGTACACTACACCACACCATTGTTGTTTGTAACTACGGATCCTATTGTACGGGAGAGGTGGTAAACACAAGGTGATTTAACTACTTGAAGATAGGATCCGTAGTTACAAACAACAATGGTGTGGTGTAGTGTACATATGTTAAATCTAGTGCAGAACTTTTCTACTATTTATTTGCATTTCTTTTATATCTTTTTCTTATTTTTTAGTTGAGTTATCCTCTAGGTATTTGTGTGTTATTGTCTAAAAAACAAATAGGGGGAGATTGTAAGTCATATGTCATAGCCTATTTGTATATTCGAGGATTCAACTCAACTCAAATAAGAATGTAATAAGTAAATAGTGGATCTACCGTCAGAGAGATCTCGCAAAGTAACATCTGTCAGAGGATTCAGAAACAAGGTTCATCTACAGACTTGAGGAGTTAATTCACTGGAAGAAGTTCAAGAAATTGATCAAGCCTCAGTGATATAAATCAAGATCGTGGATTTAATCAAGTGACAGAGATCTCGTCAGAGTATCATTAATTACAAGGATTTAATCTGAAGAAAATCAAAGTGTCAAAGTCAAGACATGAAGAAACATCACGGAAGTTAGTCACTCATGAACCAGACAGTACATCGAGTGTGAACATTGAAGTGGTGGAATTGATTCATATATTTCAGTAATTTTCAGAAGATATACAGAAGAATAGATGCTGCTCAAGATTAGTATTAATTCTCTATTAATTAATTAAGTCATATAATTTAATTAAGAAAATAAATTATATCTGCAAAAGATTAATTTATTTGATTAATTAAATTAATTGATTAATTAATTCTGAATTAATATTAAGAATTTTCAGAATTTAAATTAGTTTAAAAATCTGTTTTAATTCAACAAGACAACTGATTGTATTAGTATGACAATCGGTATGACAATCAATAGTCATACCGAAAGTCATGCTAATTCAAAAGGATTGTCTTACCAGAATTTTTATAGGATTTAAATCTATTTATTTTAAGCAAAAATAATCTGTTTGAACTACTATGACAATCGATATGACAATCGATATGACAATTGATTATCATACCGAAAGTCTTGCTAGTTCATTCTGATTGTCTTGCTAGTTCTAAACAATAGTCCTACCGAAAGTTCTACTGGAATTTGATAGTCCTACCGATAGTCTTGCTGAGCCAAAGAGATTGTCATTCTAGTTCATTTCAGTCCGGCTGTTGATTAAAAAGAAGCAGACAAACATCAGTTCAAATTATTCAATCAACAGTACAGAACCCGAGAACAAAAGAAAAAGAAGCAGAACAATATTTCATCTTCTCTGCAAAACTTCAAGATCAATTTCTAGATTGTAAAGTTAAATCCAATCAACTAGAAATCTTTATCTTGTTCTTGTGTAACAATCTAGCGGATCAAAATCTCTAGAACTTAATCTCAAATCGTGTTTAGCATTTGATTCTAATTATTACAAAAATAGAAAAAGTTCATGTCGAATTTATTCTAAATTTGTGATAATTAATTTGAGATTAATTTCTTGTAATCGATACAGTTGTTGTAACACCTTTCAAGTTTAATAATATTCTTATATAACTTGAATTTTGTTTCACATTTTGTATTCGGCATATATTCGATTATTCGGTGCTGTTTGTATTCAACCCCCCCTTCTACAAACACATTGGGACCTAACAGTTTTGGGCTGAGATTGATCAGAGTAATTGGTGGCTCCCTTATCAGCTCTCAACTTCTTACCCCTCTCAAATGTGCCTACGTACCCTTTATATAGGGATCAAGCCTGACGTAGTTCTTGTGGAACAAGAAATCTAATGGACTTGGACTTCTTATTCCTAGGCCTAGTAGAAGCTTATCCAGAATCCATCTTCCGCTAGCTTTAGGAATGTCGAACTATGAGGCCCAACCGCAAAGGCCCCAGGCTCATCCGTAATCATAGGACTTCACATATAGTGCATCTCCCTACGCAAGGATAACACTCCGCTACAGCTATCTCCTTTGATTTACGAACGGAGGTATAGCCACGGTTCACCCCAAGTGCCGGACGCATCCCTGTCCCCCGAATGAGGATAACCCACCCGATAACAGGACAGGTGATCCCAAGCTCTTGGGTGCAAAGTGCAGGATGACTCCAAAGTTCTCCAACGAGGACACCCGTTGAATACAAGAACATAGTTCCCATAGCACACACCAATATTAACCCCGCATCCCCAACGAGGACACCCGTTGAATACAGGAGGAGGCCTTCAATCATCAGGCATACCCCTGGAAGCCTTCAAGCTTTTCACGGACATCCCCTTCCTTGACCGTCTCAAGGAAGGAATTCTTCAAAGAATACCTGCAACAAATACGTTAATAAAAATAATTTCCACTGCTCATTTCCCTGCAAGCTTTGTCCTGAAGTCACCCTCGAGAATGCATTTACCACGTATAGGATGCGTCCTAAGACATTGGGCGCGCCCTAACCTACGTGAAACTTGTATTTGTTCTTCCAGCAACTACCTTCCCTGACATCCAGCATATCAAGACGCGTCCTCTCTCTCTGAGTAGTTCATCCCACCTCCACTACCAGACAAACATAACTGTCAGATGTTTCCAACACATTGGACGCGTCCAAAGCTACAGGGCGCGTCCATGCGCTTCCAAGCCTTCCTATCATAAGGCCATCCTTTGTAAGGCACCCCCCTCCAAGTCGGGCGCGTCCTGCGTGACGGGACGCGTCTTCTCCTTCTACAATGCAATACCGAGTTTGACTGCAATTAATCCGCATTTGACCCGAGTCAAACCAATGCCAAATTTTGGGTGTAACAGATAACTTGTGGTTGTAATTTTGTAAGATACGTAGACCATGTCCACTAGTTTAACAATTTAGTAGTTTAGCGGATATATAACACTATTTTTTTATTTTTTAATAATGTGATAAATTTTGGTTGTAATTTAGTAGGATAAGTAGTTTAATAATTTAGTTGTTTAACGGATATATAACAATATTTATTTATTATTTTAATAACCAAAATTAGGGAATAACCATTAAACCAAATTATACCCCATTCCAGTTATTATAATATAATAACTAGCTTAAATCCCGTGCGATGCACGGGTTCTTTATCCCGTCATATTATATAAATTAATATATATATATATGTGAATATATAATAATTATAAATTTATAATTAAAATTATAGGATAACTTGTGGTTGTAATTTAGTAATATAAGTAGACTATATCTACTAGTTTAACAATTTAGTAGTTTAACGAATATATAACACTATTTTTTTTATTTTTTAATAATGTGAAAATTTTTGGTCGCAGTTTACCACTATGTCTAGTAGTTTAATAATTTAGTTGTTTAACAGATATATAACACTATTTATTTATTATTTTAATAACCAAAATTAGGGGATAACCGTTGAACCAAATTATACTACATTCTGGTTATTATAGTATACTTCTTAAAACTCGTGCGATGCCCGAATATTTTTTTAATATTATATAATTTTTTTAAAAAAATTAAGTTGACTTGAAATCTTAAATTTTCTCATTTAAAATTTTTAAATGATATAATTTCATGATAAATTTATTAATACTGATATATGTTCATGATTTTTTTTTAAATAAGAGATATTTAAAAAAAATAATGATACTTATTGAATGATATAGTTTATTGATATTTATACGTATCGTTACAAAAAAAATAGTATTCTCTTATTAGAAGTTAAGTTTTTAGATTGAATTATATATTATGATTAGTTTGATATTAAATTCATTTTATCTCGAATCAATAGTTATATTATTGTTTTTTAACCCGAGGCTAATTATACCAACAAAATTAAACTATTTATTTTATGTTTGACTTAAATTTTTTAAGCCCGATACAATATGATAATTTGGTTTTAAACCGGACAAATAGAATATATGATTTTATTTTAGCTAGTCAGGATATATTTTGATAAATTAACTTTTGATAGTATAGATATAGATGTCTATATAATATCTATATAATAATTAAATTGTTAGTTATAGTAAATACTGTTATAGAAATTAATTAAATAAAAATTAAATTAGTAGAATAAGTTGACTTTATCAATTAGAATAATATAGACATAAATGTGAATTATAATTTAAATTTGTAGAAGACTTAACTTTAATATCAATTATAATAATACAGAATTTAATATGAATTTGAATGTATATTAGTAGAAAAAATTAACTTCAATATCAATTATAATTAAAATGATCAACCGACCAACCAAATTTTTAATATTTCATCTATTATAATGTAGTAAGTATAGATAGAATATAATTAATTATATTTTAAAATTTTAAATATTAAGTATAAACCTTCAAATAGATTAAGATTGGGAGTATCAAAATAAATATAATTAAACAAGCTAATGACATACATAACTTAATTAAGCCATAATAATAGGAGGACTTACTGAAAAATTGGTGAGAAAAGGGAGTTATGAGACTGGGTCAGATAAACAAACAGAGAGGTCAGATAATTGGGGTGCCGTTGTGTCGGGGACTTGGGGTGCTAGGTGAAAAACGGTCTAGGAGGAAATAATTAAATTGCTTATCTTTGATCTTTCGAATGAAAATTTAATTTTAATAAATGTTAATAAAATTTTTAAATTAAGAAGGGTAATTCGGTAAAATCAGCATGCACCAAAAAAATGGTAGCGTACCAAAATTTTTAATATTTCGTCTTGATTTTAATAAGAGTTAATAAAACTTTTAAATTAGAAATGGTAATTGGGTAAAATCAGCGTATACCAAAAAATGAAAAATTAATTTTAATAAATGTTAATAAAACTTCTAAATTAAGAAGGGTATTTCGATAAAATCAGCGTACCAAAAAACTGGTAGCGTATCAAAACTTTTAATATTTAGTTTTTTATATAATAGAAAAATTGATTTTAATAAAAGTTAATAAAACTTTTAAATTAGAAAGGGTAATTTAGTAAAATCAGCGTGTACCAAAAAACTGTATTGTACCAAATTTTTTTTATGTTTTGTATTTTATAAAATAGTAATAGATAGATATAGATACATAGATACTATAAATAATATAAATAAGTTCTAAAAATAAATAAGTATAATTTCGTAAAAATAACTGAAAATAAAAAGATAGCATAATTTTGTTGAAAAGGTAATTGATTTTATATACGAATTAACATTGAAATAAATTTTAAAAATAATTATAAATAATAATTAAGTAAATTTAACTGGCAAAATAAATCACGATAGGATCACAGTGGCTGTGGCAGGAGGCCTGGACTTGGTATGTTGCATAGTGTGAAAGTGTGAAAGTACTACAGCATTTGCACCTGGCCGCTCTTTATGTAATCAGGGAGGCAAAACTGAAATATTTGCAGATGAAGTGTGTTATTTGTCTTGTCATTAGTCTGAAGTGTGTTATTTGTCTTGTCATTAGTCCGCCTATAATTGAGTTTAGTTTCTGACATACAGCCGTTCAGGTTTAGAAAACAAAAACATGGCCCCTCATGTTGGCTACATTATTCAAGATCAGAATCCAACTTTCAAGTTTGACGGTATTTTAGATCTTTATATCAATTAAATTAATAAAAGAATTAGAAGCCGATTTCAATATTAATCAGTTTAATATCATATTAATTAGTAAGGGTATTTAAATAATTTTAGTAAGTACCAATCATCCACTACCAATTTTTTAATATTTCTTCTATTATAATATAATATAAATATAATATAGATATAGATAAATATGCGTGCGCACTCCAGAGGATTTTTCAGCTAAATATTGAAAATTTTCTTTTATGATTTAAAAAGAACTAATGTCATTTACGGTTGTCATGTTTTCAAATATTAATCAAAGGAATAACAATAACGATGAAACGTTCAGGCTTAATTAGGGTTTTGAGAGTCAATCCCGAAACTAGAGTTCTAACCACCACTTCTCTATTCTTCAACCTTCATCCATTAATCGATCAAGCCCACTTTCGCTCTCCCATCTTATCTTTATTTACCTATCATTTTCTCAATAAAATCATGATCTAATTCTTTTCGGGTGAGATCTTATCGAGTATCTTGTTATCAAGATTGTTAATCGTGCCCATCTTTTTGGGATGTTAGTGTTTTATGTTATGGTGTTATTTTATTTTTTGTTACCGGTTTCGGCCGCTCTGAAAAGGATTTATATGATATTTTTGAGATCCGTAAGGCTTTTATTATATTTGAGACGGTGGTGGATATCGCAAAAGGTCACCTTTCACAACAAAAAAGTGTCCCTATTTTAGGGGATTTTGTTACTCTAATATCAATTGATATATTGATAGTTCTGAATATTGAGTTACAGATGATACTGATGTGAAGGCCAATTGTGTTACTACTAATTTCGGAATTGATGTAGGTTGGATTACTCGAAATGTCATTATAATACTTTTTCGATTAAAAATTTAGAATATTCTATGCGTTAAACAATCTGAAAACAAAACAAATATTTGGTTAGCTTGATTTTCATTTCACAATCAAGTTGTAGTTGACAGTTCGGGGGTCTGTCTCGGCTGGAATTCAATATTTTAATGAATTCTTCATTTTGTTCGTGAAAAAAAAAATTTAATCAAAGGAATAAAATCTCATACAATTCAGAATATCTCGTTTGATTAGTTGTCAACTCGATAAATAGGTAATCAAACGTCTATACCACTTATTCATAAGTGAAATTATGTTATATTGGTGTACAAAAGTATAAAAATATCAAATACCAAATTTTGATTCTTAACTAATGTAAATTAATTTTATCTAAACTTTATTTTTATTAGTTAGTATTTATCCAAACATCTATTTGCTTTTAATTTTAAAAAATTATCAATATTAAATTAATATTAAATTATCTAAAATAACAAATATTTGGTTCATAAGATAAGTAAAATCTATAATTCTTATTAATAAGCGAAATCATGTTTTATTGCAGTAAAAAAGTATAAAAATACAAAAGTATCAAATTTTGGTACTCGTCTAACATAAATTAACTTCTATTCTCTTTGAACTTTGTTTTCTATTAGTCAGTATTCTTCCAATCTTCAATTTACTTTTAATTTAAACAAAATTTGTTTATAAAAAATTAAGTAATATTAAATAAACTATATTGAAAAAGTTAATTACAAGATAATTATCAAATAATATTAATTAATATTAAATTATCTAAAATATTAAATATTTCGTTCATAACATAATTATACAATTCGTTTTACAAAAACAAAAATGATATGTTAAATTTCTATACAAGTAAAACAATGCAGAAGTAGAATTATTATGAAAAATTTCATATCCGATTCGATTTCTTTTAACTACATAATTATTCTTTGCAAGTACCAATTTAATATTTCATATTAATATATTAATTTTGATCCGTGTTTCGCACTACAAACACTAATTCGATAATTTAATCTGCTTTGCACGTTTTATCAACTATCTATACTAATAAGTTAAATCATATTCTATTAGAACACAAAATTAACAAATCTTGGTACTCATTAGCGAAACTTTATAACTATTTTTAAAAAAAATTATATAATTAAATTTCAACTAACACGAACGAATTGACTTCTACTCTTTATATATATTGTTTTCACGGTAGTTATTATTTGTTAGCGTTCATCTAAGCGACAAGCGTTGATTTACTTTTAAATAATCGTATTAGTAAAAATTAATATGTTATATAAATATAACAAGTAAAATAATTATGTGCATAAGTAGAATATATCTAGATTTATAAGTAATATTAGTAAAAAAAATTATTTTGTAAAATTTTATAATTACACTTACTTCGATTTTCTAACTACATATTTAACGGCATTTATTTATTTATTTTAATTTGTGTTTCGCACAAATTATTATAAAATTTATTTTTATGCATATAATCACTTAATATTTATGTTTAATCTCGTGTTTAGCAGGTTACCGATTCGTATTAGACCAGTGGATAACTCTTCTCCAAGGTTAAGCTGTTGGTGATAGAAAGTGTTCAGTTAGATCAGGCTAAATGGTTGAGATGATGTTATATTGTTGAGTTTCATTGCCTCACGACCGTACAAGTCATATACAAAGTTCAATTATGGGAAAAAAGTTAGAATAACATGCTAACTCTATGACTCGAAAGTCGAAGGTGGTCTGCCTCCATTCGAACAATAATTGAAGGATGGACCATAGTATATGGACTTCAAAAAGATTTGCGTTTTTAACTTTTAATGCTCTTTGTAATTTATATGATCATAATTCATAGATACAACTCATTGAATATAAGAAAATTGTTGCATTAGGATAGGTTAAACTTAAAGGTTCCTTCACCGTGCAACTAACACCTAATAACAATTTAGGTGACGACCTTCTGCAATCAGCATGCAAAACTAAACTAATACGGATGTCAAACACACGCTAGTTCATAATTAGGATTCTTCCATCAGCAATCCGGCCTATGCAAAACCTAACTCACATGTATTGGTGTAGCTTGTTTGGTTTTTTGAGATACTATCGAAGATGATAATATATGTAAGGTCAGAGACATGCCAACGGCTTCGCAAAGTTACAAAGAAACATAAAATGTTGAGGATGTAAAAAAGAGGACTTAGGAAGTTAGGATCAGGCCTGTGACAGTGAGTGTCAAATCTGTCTGCTGAAGCACCTACAATTAAATTCTTATCTTGTCATGCTTTTTTCTTCACTTGATGGTCCACTTTACTTGTACATGCCCCAACTTTATTTATATCCCAAAGATCTCCCTGTCTCTCTTTAGATTTATAGGGTGAGGACACTCTTTCGTTATAATTTTGCAAGAGTCTTCGAAAGATAAAACATGTGCACGTACGGTTTGTTTTGGAAGATCGATTAGTTGGTAAGTTATCGACGACCTAAAGCAATGGATGTTTACTTGTACATGCAAAAGTAACAATTTATTTTGTCAACAAAATCAGATGTGAAAAAATTATATCAGAAAATGTAGGGTTTGAAGATTAAGGTATCGACTTCGAGAACTCAACTCTTATACATATGTTCAGCTATTAAAAAACTGCAAATAAAAAAGATTGGCTCCTTTTGAGGTTGCCAGGTAAAATATACTGTACTCCAGACAAAATCGAATGCAAAATAACAACATGAAAAAAAGTGTGGAGCGAGGTTTGTCCAGTAAAGTTCCCTCCACCTCCACGCTTTCTTAACTATTCAAAACATTTAACTATTCAATCATTTTAAAATCGATCAAGTCATTTCTTATAATCTAGTATTTTCATTTCTATACACTTTTCTCTTTGATGTCTCATTTATTTTATAAATTTCAAAATTTATCAAAAATAGTAAAAATTTTAAAATATAAAAATTAATTACACTCACTTTCATCCACTACTTTCTTAGGACTACAATAACTTTACACATTAAATATTAATTGACTTCACCACTTTTTTATCTTTTCTCACAATATTTGGCTTTTTCTTAATTTTCGTGGCCAAATACAATTCAACTGGACTAAGGGAGTACTGTATTTCAATCATTCTAAAAGTTTTTATATCATATATAATCTATACTAATTTATTAAAACTAAAATATTTAAAGTTTTTGTTAGTAGTTAGGTCATCTATAATTTGCTTAATCAATCTGAATGATTAAATTTACCTATTATAATTTGATCACACAACTTATAACCCTTAGATTTTAAAAGAAAAATTATGAATTGAAATTATATATGTTGTTTTGATAAACTATCTTGGATTAATTAACTTATTTAATTATAATATGTAATTTAAAAATGTTAAGATATTAAATTTTGTCATTTAAAAAACTTTATAATATATCGCACATGTCTATAAAAATTACAATGTTAAAAATTGTAATGGTTCTAATAAAAATTGTATAATATATTTTGTCCATGTGTAATTTATATTATAATATGTAATTGAAAAAATTACGAATTGAAATTTAAGATATTAAATTTTGTCATTTAAAATATTAAATAATATGATTTGATAATAATTATATACACACAAATAATATGTTAGTGATGTTGTTGAAATAAGAGGTATTTTATAAAATAATATTATTTTATAAAAATATAAACATTAACTGAAATATAGAGTTTATAGATATTTATAGCCGTGCATAAAAATAATTAATATATTTTAATTATAGATAAATTTTAGCCTAGATCAATAATGCGAATTATAATTACTTTGATTTAGTCTTATTTTATCCAGGATCAATTATACAAATTATTTTGTTTTAGTTTAAGATCTATTATAACTTCAAATCCAACTAATTATATTCGATTGTAACTTAATTTATTTAAATTCGGATATTTGATTATTGTAGAATAAAAACTAGACTGCGTTAGTAGTTAATGCTAGGGTTTGTGAGCTTCAAGTTTTAATGGCTGCTCTCGCGTTCAGGACTATCGGTCCTTACAAGATACCTATGTATCTCCGTGTAGTAGAGAATTAAGCCAAAAACGTAGTTCTAGGTTGAGGGGTAGAGCCCCTTTATATAGATGTTGAGTCTGGGGTTAGGTTAAGGTAGGGAGACTTGGTGGACAAGTCTCCTAATTAGATGGCAAGTAGGACTCTCTTAGAAGGTGAATTCTGGATCCTTCCTAGGAGAGTTATTTTCCATGTTGGATTTGATGTAGGTGTCCTCGTGGACCTCATTCTCAGTCCTGCTCAGTGGGCTTATCGTGTAGCCAATTTCGGTCTGTAGGCTATACGACCCACTTTGGGTCGTGGCCGTCATAGTCTTTTTGGACTATTAAAACTCATATTGAGCCGTGACCATGACAACCTACGTTGGGCCATGACGTCTCGGGCTTGACCAGTTATCTTTATGACATAATTAATTCAACATTCATTGTGTCTTTACAGACTACTTTTCATCCATATCATTTGCCCCCAACTTTCGGGAAAACTTCGCGAGTTTTCTTGGAAGTTATAATGGTCTCTTCACGACTCGGGAAAAGGCTTAAACTATGATTGTTGGGCCGTCAGGTAAAACGGGACCCGTTATTCGAAAGATGGATTAAATGAGAAGGATTAAGAATGATAAAATTGAGGAATATAATAAGTTATGATAAATGTTGAGTCCTCTGTGTATTTCTGTGGTTTGGATTCGTAATTGAGAAAGTTATATCGTTATTTGAATTATCGGGTAATTGTTACTCGCGTAATCACCTATTAAAAGGGGAACAATATGTTTAACTGTACCAATATGAAATGTGTTTGATGTCATTGTGTGAATATATGTTATTTTTAAGTTACGAGTATGAATCTGTGATTCACAAGTTTTAAAATATTTTTCAGAGGATTTATTTGATTAAAATAAGGATTAATTGACCCTTTTATATTTTTATAAAATTATCAAAATACGATCAAGGTGCGAAATTTATTTTATTATCTCTAGAATAGTCCTAGGGACTTTTCAAAAATGATAGTTGGATTTAATTTGATGTTTTGATATTTTAAAATAATTTTTCAGAGTTTATTTCTATTATTGAGAATTTATTTATAAAATCCATAGTAATTCGTTCGTTCAAAAATTATTTTAAAAATACGGGGAGAGAGTTAATTTCATATTCTTTATTTTAAAAATAAAAGTTAAGCTATTTGCACTTTGGGTAGAGATAAATTATATTTATTATAATTTTTGAAAGTAAAAGAAAAAGAAAGAAGTGGGAATTGCTAATTACCTGTTTGCCCTTAGTATAATATATATACTCCCTTCCCCTTTCTTCTTTCTCTTCCCGACCTCTCTCTCCTCTCTTTCACTCTCTTTTTCCCTCTCGAGCTCGATACTCTCTCTCTTCTCTGTTCACCTTCGTTTGTGGATAGTTTTCGAATTTGAAACCATCTTTGTGATGGGTTTTGCTTCCTCTGGATGCATGCGAGTGTTCTTCGATTTCTTTAAAACCCTCATTCGGGTTTTTTGTTTGGTTTTGATTGTAATCAATTGGAATATGATTTTTGTTGATATCACTGTGATTATATGAGCAATTGATGATCAAAAACAAGTTATGAGTGGAGTTTCGGTTGAAAATCCCAAAATGGGGCACCACCGTACTTTGCCACCGTCGGAGGTAAACCACCAGTAAGCCGACAGGGACAATGATGTTCTTGAGTTCGAGTTTTATACAAATTTTGATGTGCTTGCAAGTGTTCGTGTAATTTCAGATTTTTTTAGTTAATTTTCTAAAAGATTAGTTCGAATATGATAAAAATCGATTTACAAGCTATGATTATGTGATTGGGTGTTATAAATGTTGATGCATGTTAATTTTCTTATGAATTTCATAATTTAAAAGTTTTCTCTTGTTTTGTTCAGCTCTATATTCGAATTTATGGATAATTCGGTTCGAATGATTCGAGTAAACTCAGTTATGTGTGATTATAAGATATAGGGTTAAGTTTGAACATAGATTTTATGATTTGCGAGATGGATTGTATGTTGAAATGGAATTTGCATGTATACGATGTGATTTTGAATTTTATTATTAAGTTTCATATTCGGTTTTAAAGAAAATAATAAATAATCCATAAAAAATGAGTTCATGCTATAGTTTCGATATGGTATGAGAAGTCGTTAGTTGGAATCGTATAAGATGAAATTGCATGTTACGTGATAAGTATTATGTATGCTCGATTTTGATTGTTGTGATGGATTGTATTAGAAAGGTAAACATCGTTATAAGTACATCATACCCGATTTTCGAAAAGAAAGTGAATAGGTTTGTGAAAGGTATAGTTTCTATTTGATTTGGTGTCGAGTTGTTATGAATTAGTGATTATTTTCTAAGTGTTAAGCATTGAGATAGTCGGTGATATAAAGAGTATAAAGGTATATCTTATTATGTGCTACGTGTTATGCATGTGTATATAAGATAGGTGTCTATTGCGATTTGGGTAGAAGTTAGACGTTCCGAGAAACGTCGGGAATCGATCAAGTTTCTAATTAGGGTTCTGTTTTGTATTGTAGATTTGGAAAGCGGAGGCATTCAGGCTAGAAAATGGAAAGAAGTGGTGGTAGCTTAGGTTCCGTAAAACAGGAAAGCTTTTTGAGGCAAGTAACTCTACCTTCTATTATAAATTGATTATAGAGAGATTATTGTTACCATGCACTGATAGAGTAAAGAATCTTTGTAATGATTTTATTAATCCTTGTGATAAACCCTGATAGTAACTCCTTGTTTCCAATTACTTATACCCTGTTTCCGATGATATCGTAATGATCCTTTGACCCTAAGAGAGATGTTATGAACCTTTTATATTTCATACCTTGTTAACCTAGATTCCTTTGATAATATCTTATGCCTGATTTAGGCGTTGTTCTTTGGAACTATCGTGCTGAATAGCCTTATTATACCCTACTTAATATTTGATCATTTTCTTAACTTACGATCCCTGTTTACTTTCTATTTGTTCACTTTCCTTGAATTCTTGAATTGAACTTAAGAATGACTTTCGACTTGAATGAGTCTAAATGATTTCACATATCGGTAATGTTAAAACTGAATATAATCAAACTTTCTTGTATTCCAACACAAAGGTTTTCCAAATGAAATCCTAAAATATTGGATATAGACGTAAGAGACTAGTGGGACTAGTCCAGTCACGTAAGAGACTAGCAGGGTGTTAGGTCACACAACACTGTAGAAGGGGGTTGAATACAGTGTAGAATATAATCAAATCGATTTCAAACACAAGTAACAGTAAACATATATATTTGATATAATAAACTCTGTTACAATGGAACTGTTCTCTCTCAGTGATGAACAAATAGCACGAGAGCTGCTAGGTTACAATGTATGATCTTCTCGATAATGATAACACATATGGTGTAAACCTATGTCTGTGTTTATATAGTATACAGTTACAAGATAACTTCTAATTGATATGAAATATAATACTGTCTCCTAAAATATATCAATCAGATATCTTATACAATTCCTTAAGTCCTCTAACTCTTTCCATGCATATCTTCTTTGTATTAGTCTCGATCTTCTTTCGTGTAAATCAGCTTCCTTCCTTAACTGTTAGTCCTCTCGTATTTAAGTTCTGATATCCATCTTCTGATATTTATCTTCTGATAATCTAAGTTCTGATATCCTTAAGTTCTGACTTCCAGTATGTACTGATTTCAGTAAGTACTGATATTTCCTGTTTGTTAAGATCTGAAAACTAAACATGAAACATATTAGACATGAAATCTCAAATATATCTAACAATCTCCCCCAACTTGTAAATTGTGTAAAAATATACAAGTTAATAGATTTGATGATGTCAAAAACATTTAAGTTCAAATGCAATAAGAGTTTAATAAGACTATTAACTACAACTTACAATCCTTGTAGTTTTACCTGTAATAACCCCAAAATTTTGGACTTTTTGTAACCCTAATGAATAGTGATTTTGCTGATTATGCTGAATAAGAAAACTTTTCATGCCACACTTTGTAGGGTTTCTTTTATTGATATTCTATGATCTTATTAGTACTCTATATGGTATATAAGTGTATGTAAAGATCGTCGGGATCCAAATTCGAAACACTTTGATTTTTCCCGAAAATCCACCAGATACCGAAAGAATTGAGTATAAGGTAACAGGATAAAAAAGGATTTAAATTCAAGGAGTATAATAGAGGATCATAAAAGGAATATAATGTATTGAGAAAGGTTAAGGAAACCCAAGTAATAAGATCCCGGGTATGATCCCTCAAACGATAAACGAGAACGAAAGTTAAGCGAACCGTATAACAGATCAACGGTCATTAGCCAAGTAATTAGGAGCTAATCAAAGAGGTTAGTGGTGATGATGTCACCACACCAATAAGAAGAGGACAAGTGTGGGAAGATGACATAGGAGAAAGACATAAGCATGACAAAAAGGAGAAGGTATTGTTGGTTGATTTCAAGCCACATAAATTTTACCATGCTTAAAAGGTAATTAAGCAAAACAAAAACAAAACAACCAACAAAACAAATCACAAAATTGCATTTTGACTTCACCTTTTCAAGAAGAAGCTCTCGGCCTCTTTTCCATTTCAAAGAAAGAAAAACTCAAATTCAAGTTCCAAGCCTTGTTAATTAGTGAGGTAATTATCTAAGGTTCCTTGTACATAGATATAGACATCCTATGAATCTAAGCTTCAAATTCATTCACAATCTCTTCCTATAATTCATAGAAGAAGAGAGTGAATAGTGTTTTTCAAGAACTTGAAATTTTGATCTTGTGTTTTTGTTTAGATAAAGCTTTAGTAAGGATTTTCCAAGGTTGTTTCAAGCTCATTAGTTACTCCTACTCACAAGGAAGGTATAATCTCTTAACCTAGCATAATTATTGAATTTTAAGAAGCTTGTTATGAGTAGTATAGTTCATGAGAAGCATGGTTATTGAATATTTAGAGATTGGTTGGTTTTGTAATGTTTTTGGAGTAGTAAATCTTGATTATTAGTTAATGAACTTAAGTAAGCTCTTAGTTCATGATTGAGAAGTAGTATAAATTGGAAATATTGAGTTGTTGGGGCTGTTGTAATAAAGAATGGATGAAGTTTGGTTGTAGTGGTGATTGTGGGTTGAATTGTGAATTGATTTGAATGGTTTAAATTTGGTAATCGCGTAAACATAGCCGTCGTAATGCCCGATTTACTTTAGACTGCTTTTGTTCTTAACATCAGGACCCGTGAACTCAATATTAGGTTTTGACCATTGCCATGATTAGATATTTCATGTTACGAGCTTCGTTTTGGTATGTGGTTCGCTTAAATCCGATGTACGGTTTAGGAGAAATGACCGTTTTAAGTAACGGCGTTTCGCGACCGAACCATTACCCCTCGCCTTACTTTGAAACCTTGGTTAAGGCCCTTAAATGACTAATTGGAGTATAAAACAATTATGTAAAGTGGATTAGGCAGTGGGTAGGGTACTCGCGAAAGAATCGGCTTAAAATTCCTTATGGTTAATTTATTAAAAATGGTGGAGCCGAGGGTACTCGAGCGACTTAAGTGAATCGTTAAGCGCAAAAGCGAACGTTAGGGTCTAATTGGTTAAAGTATAGATTCATAAGCGACTTTGGTTTAATTCCAACTTATATGATGTTTATAGGTTACCAGACTCGTCCCAGGCCTTTTATCACTCCCAGTCGCTCAGGCAAGTTTTCTACCCGTTATACAGTTGTTGTGATATATACATGTATATGCATTATCTTGTGATATATGCATGATGGTTAATTAGCAAATCTTGCGATATATTGGAGCATGCTGATATGGTTTATATGCATGTCTGTGTCGTAATCTTGATATCTATCTGTTGATTCCAATGCTTATAATTGTATAATACCTATGATAGAGATAAGCAGTAGTTGCGTATACCCTTAGTATAGGGGACCCAAAGACGAACATTTTCTAAAACCGGGAGTCGATGTTCCCGAGTATATTATATATATATATAGATATAGTTTTAAAAACTATTAATCGAATAAGGTTTATTCGATAACTTTATTTTTATTAAGGAATATTATTTGAATATTCATTTGAGGACTTATGACTCAGTTTATTTTATTTAAGGAATATTATCTTGAATATTCATTCGAGGACTTATTACTCTGTTTATTCTATTTAATGAATATTATTTTGAATATTCATTCGAGGATTTATGACTTTGCTTATTTACTAAATAATATTCTTTATTTTATTAAAGAATAATGTTTCGATAATCAAACTTATTTTCGATTATTCAAATAAAGATCGTACTTTCGTATAAGTATATCTTTGGTTATTTAATATTCATTTCAAGTATGAGTTTTAAAACTTCTACTTCAATTATTTTTATAAAGATTATTCTTTATGGGGATATTATTTAAATAATAATATTCAGATATTTTCTAATATATTGGGACTGATTTATTTTATTAAATCAGCATTACTCCAAACATTCTTAAAAATGTTTTCGAGTCTTCAAAATGATTTTTAAAAGTTAGGGCGGATCCCAAAACTCATTTTTATATAATTAAGATCCTCCTTTCGAAGGGAATTTAAATACTCGCTCAAAACCTGAGGGATCCGGCTCTGTGGTGTATTTTATATTCGCAACAAGATTGTTGTTTTGATAAATGAATTGATTATTTACCCAACGTTCGGGAAGTAAGTCCATCTAATTGAGTCGCCACAAGCGACAGGCCGGTGTACGGTCTATCAAAGTGTAAGTGGCTGGGTGGCAGCCCATCAACGCGTAAGAGGTCGGGTGGCGGTCCAGCACAAGGTCCTAATAAGGCCAGGGTGATGACCGGTGGGGGATTCATCCATCTACTAGTAGAAAAGGTTACTTATTGGTATCTTTGCCTGATCAGCAAGATATCAGGTTTATGCCTAGGTTTTCTACTTTTTAAATTCATTGGATATTGCAACTCTGTTTATAATTTTCATAACAGAGGTTTTCAAGGAGTGTATGAAATGTATATATATAGGTGTATATATATATTGGGACTTAATGAAGTATCTCGTAACTTCATTATTTATAATAATATTTCAAAGATTGAATCTATCCAAGTCTTTTCTTGTAGTCTCATCTATGTGATGAACTTTTGAAACTGATTATACCTTGAACGGTGGTAGTTCAAGTAGTATTCGGAAAAGATATAAGTATATGGGAGTATCTTGTAGCATCATCTTTTCAACTTATATCTAGTTAATGATTATCTTATGCATGATAGAGATTTTCAGAAAAACGTTGAGACAAGGTTAGATATATGAGATCACCTTGCAACGATATTTTTATACAGTTATAAACTGGAACTCTGTGTATATTATGCATGGAAGATGACTTCCAAGATTTTGAAAAGTATATATACATATATACTGAATATTTTGCGACTTGGTCGCGGTAAGGTATCAAACTTGGTTCATTTCTTCTTGACCAAGACTTTTATGAGTACTATGAGAATGCTCATATATTGTAAATCATTATACATATTATTTTGGTGGGCTTGTTGCTCACCCTTGCTTTCTTCTTTCATCAAACAACATCAGATAGACAAGATGAACATGACCAAGCTCCCAATTCGTGAGCGGATAGGAAATGTTCCGCAGTTTTCTATAGGCGTTGATGTCGCTGTAGCTGAGGTAGGAACTACCAATAGGCTAGGCTTTCAACTTTTGATGTACCAGACTTATGTATCTTTACGAATTGTAATAATGGCAAAGAAATATAAATTTATTCAGAAACCCTTTTAAGGTGTATTGGCATATAATTGTGGAATAAAATGACTCGTGTTATTTTTGGATATTCATCTCTGAGACTATAACTTGTGGTGTGTGTATTTATTGTGGGGTCACAGTACAGAGTAGTTGATTGTTTATTAATATTGGGTGTTATTAACGGAAATGGAACTCGTGACAACCCGGATCCCCGACCGCGGATTTGGGGGTGTTACAGAAATGGTATCAGAGCCAAGCGTTATAAACCTCAGGGATGATGCGACGATATAATAATAAACTCACAAAGATAATGAGAACTCTTGCCAAGTTCATAGTCGGACTACTTAAAGTAGCACTGACAGTTAAAACCCTTACGGGAACCCTTACAAAAATTCTGATAGTAACATAGTTCGTTCTCGTATAGGGCAGCGGGGCACCGAACCCTGAGGTTCAGGAGCATCAACATGAGGATGTTTTATTACATATTGGAGATCAAATTGTGAATCCAATAGAGTACCCTAACGAGGGACCGGATGAGATTCATATTGAAAATGTTGCGGTTGAGGATGTTATCCTAGAAGGGATTGTTGCTGAAGAGGATCCTGTGGAGGATCCTGACGAAAATAAAGAGAGGACCGCTGAGGAATTGATGACCGTAGTCAAGGTGACTACCAGAGCTAGAATGGCCGCGAGGGTGGCACTAGAGGATGAAGAGTTACCAAGGGCACAGAGGATAATGAGGGCAAAAGGAGTGGGGCCTTCCACGACACTAATTATACCAGTATCAGACCCTCTTCCCGAGGTTCCTGTAGACATCCATGAGGTTCCACCAATTCCTGTTCCCTCCCCTGTACAGAGCCCAACATCTACTGAGGAAATGCCACCTTTATCTTCTGCACCATTATCACCTGATACTGTGCTTGGTTATCCATTTTGATCCCCTGGGTCTGCACCACCTGCACCCCATGGACTGCTAGATGCTACCACTCAGGCTTCTCTTATCGCCGATTATCATATGACTTTGGGTGGCCTGTCTGAGGCCCGTAATGTTAGGGGTGATCTATTGGATTGACTTACTGCACCAAGGATTGAGGGCGGGGTACTTCCGGCAGGATTAGCTTATAGCATGGACAGGATTGAGGCTACCACCCGAATTACAGCTAGAGGCCATCTTGAGGGTCAGGTTGATTCAGCTCTACTTGCGACTATCTTAGACCTCATCACCTCTGTGATGGTGCAAGTTAGGGTTGTCGTGCGTGCCCGCATTTCTTGATCCATGGTAGTGTGCAGAGCCAGAGCGATCAGACAAGTGTTTCATGTAGCACCGCTTTTGGAGGATTAGCCTAAGTAATGAATGGTTAGTTTTAATGAGTAGATGATTATCTATGGTAGTACTTTTGGGATAGACACGATCAGATCTAATGATGTAATTCTCTTTAATGTGTTTAGTTGTTGTACCCTCGAACAAATGGTTATGTATATATTCATTAATTTCAGTTCAGATCAGTTTATTTGTGATAAGTTCATATTGTTAATTGCACTATCAACACTTAAGAGTGTCATGAAGTTTATAGAACTTGAGAATTCATAATTTGCAATCATGTGAGGACTGAACGAGGGAAAGACTTAAGCAAAGTAAGTAAGACAAATATCCAGAGATTCTCAAAAATTCTCCAAGCATTATGCCCCCACGAGGAATAAGATTAGGGGCAAACCTTGAATGTGATAATCAGGGAGGTCGCAATTAAGATATAAGGAACCCAGAATATAATGAAGTGGAAAATGAGGATTTTAAATTAAAAGATGACCCCAATTATGGGGAGTAGGAAGAAATATTTAGACTGAGAAAACAAAAGTCGAGCAAGATAGGAAGAACCAGGATGGTACTCCTATTGGGCAATCCATGGACCTGCCTAAAACAAAACTTATACTTTTATTCCCAAACACCACCCTGAGGAAACAATGCGGTGGGAAATTCTTTCAGGACCTTTAAGCCACTAAGCTCTCAGAGTTCCAAGGAACAAGCTGACCTAGCCGAGGCAAGAGCCTGGCTAAAGGAAATATAGGAATCATTTGAGATTCTTAATGATTGACGAAGCAAAAAAAACTATTTTTGTCACTTACCCCCCAAGAGAGAGGCCACCCGCTGGTGAAAGACCAAGAAAGGCACGGAGCCAGAGTTTAGAATAAACTGATTAAAGTTCAGTCAATTGTTTTCGGGAAAGTAATTCCCAAGGTTATGGAGATAGTGTAAGAGCTTTAGAGCCAGAACAAAGGCGGACGAGTATGATGAATTATGAATCTAAGTTGTATAAGTTGTCAAGATTCGTTCTGAGGACATAAATCCCAGAACGACATGATGTTTGAAGTCAATGATTAGTGTGTTCATGAAATGATTGTAATAGAAAGGATTATAAAGGCAATAGAGTTTGAGGAATGATAAGGGAGTTGGGTATGAGGAAACCCTAAAGACTCGTAGCAATAGAAATAGAAAAGTATGTAATCGTCAGGATGAAAGTGATTCACCATGAGATAAAGCTGATGGATGAAGGAATGAGGGATACATATATTTTATCCCCTTTAAGTTGGGAGGATTCGAGGAAACCTTGAGATAGTTCAGAGAATAAATAATGAGACGCGGATGGACTGAGGAGACAAGAAAGTAAGAAATTAGGAAAAATTGGATGAAGGAAGTGACCTTCAAGAATGTGAAGTGTAAGGCGCCAGGTATGAAAGACATCCCAACATTGAGATGACTGTTGAGATAAACAACAAAAGTAAATGATGAATTATTAAGAAGAAGTTCACGTTGAACACGACCAATATATTCCAGAACATCATTGTGATCATTACCAAATCAGGAAAGAAAAGCGGATAACCATTTTTTATCTTTTGTAGGCCATATGGATTGACCTATATTTGAATAAGAATGCTATTGTGAAATTTGGTATAAACTATCGAGGTGGAAATGATTGAATAAGATACCCTTATCATGGATATATGACTTTATTTATCCATGTAAGGATGCAAGTACCTTTTTAAAGGTGGAATTAAGGATAGAACATCGGTAACTTAAAATGAATCCTAGGGGAATGCATAAAGGTTGGAATTTCACCCTTAATAGGGATAGTATGAGTTTTGACAGTATGAATTGGAAAGGAGTAAGGTAACAACAACCTTTAAGGATCAGTGGAGAAATTTTTCAGAAGTATATAGACAATGGTTCTAGTATTAGTAAATGGTATTTTGATATGCCCTGTATCTAGGGAATACAGGAGGAACGATTCAAGGATAACCTTAGAGGTTTTCCAAGGAGAAAGGTAATATTCAAAGTTCTCAAGAATAGAAATCTTGATGAAGGAAATATGGCATAATTTTAATAATGCCAGGTGGGCACGTGTTAAACCAAAAGAAGTATAGATTGAACCAATGAAGGTCAGAATTGTTAAAGCAAGAAGGGCCCAAGATAAAAGACGTCCTAAGTATGATCAAGAGTCAGCCATGATAATTTTTACATTTAAAGACTAAGGCAGTGACTTATGGAAAAAAATGGTGATTTTTTTTATCACAAGGACTTAAGAAAAGCATTTTCACATAAGCAGTGATTTGAAATAAGGTAGAAAATTTAGTGAAGGTGGTTAAAAAGACATTGATTGTAAGGGAATTTTACTATCAGAAAAGGCCAAAGAGGTGGCCGACACTTTAAATGTAAGAGGATAATTATAGGCGCTCGTGCCAGAGGAATACAGTGATGATGGTTGAAGCCGTGAAGGTTGTATTATGGTTTGGAAGATTGACATTCCTTTTGATGACTATGCAATACCCAACCGTAATAGTAGTTTGGTAAATGTTTAATTCATGTAATAGCCATGAGCGGGCTATCTATCTTAGAAGGTCCTATATAAAGAATAAGCCAGGACCATGTTACGAAAGGACTAAATGAACCTTTGAGCTTTATGTCTCCTAATAAAGACATATGATTAAGAATGGTATTAACCTACTATCGTTGCTTTGATTGACACTCTTCTGCAATTTTATCTGCTTCATGTCATGAATGTACGTCAGGATCTGGAGTGTTCTTCATGAATCATGAATGGTGATTATGTTAACTCCTTAAAAGATTTTGATACGGCAGATATGGACTCCGTATGATTAGATATTAAGATTCCGAGGAAAACGAATGACTACAGTAGGTCAGCGATGGACCATAGTAATGCAGCAATGATTCTGCGAGTAATGAGTCAATTACAACCGTAAGAGTTGTATTAGAATGGATGTTGAGATTGAGTACCCCTAATGGGGTCGTGTTGATATATGAGTTATCATTGATAGACTACCTAGTGGAGTATTTACATATTATATTTATTCCCTCTTATGAATAGAGAGTCCTATTACTATACGAGGAAGGTTGTAGTGCAAGCATAGAATTCTAGTAACGATGATGTCTAGAATGAAATCCCAGATTCGATTTTCAATGTCGAGTGAGTTTCAAATGTGACTGTTTATAAGCTCGAGCAAGAGCATGGGTCCATAGAATGATGGACGGAATGGCAAAAATATTTAGGCATGTGAAATGCGATGCTATAATACTTGATGTTGATATATATACGTATATGTTTTGTTCAACTATGACAAACCTCTATAGTTCAGAGGTAGATTCCAAGCCAGATATTTTGTGGTAGTATTTTTACATATATACAATTCTCTTCAGTTCGTTCTTTTCTCTTCTTTTTATTTCATGTAAGCTGAGAAGAACAACCCTTCCAGAAGGGGAGGTATTGCTGAATGACTATCTATCTGTGTGATAGAAGCCTAGTAGGATACCATATATTGTTTAATTGCTTGTCAAGTACTAAAGGCTGGCCACCTTCTGTACTAACTATGCGATATAACAAGTGTTCATGATCATAGTGATCTCTCAATAAATTCTTTTACTTCTATATGAAGGACCAAGCTTTTAAAGATAGAAGCAACTAGAAGGGAGTAGATACAGTGCGGTGCTATTCCGATTCTAACGCGTTCGTGATACTAAGGTTGACGCGATTATTAAAAGGTTATAGAACGCTAACGAGCAAAAGTGTAATCAGTATAAAATTTGGTACGGAAGATAGTAACGATTACGAACAAGAAAAGAAGGAGTATTGAGAAACAAAGGCTATAGTGCTAGAAGCTATGATGAGAGTCTGTGCAATAGACTTGAAAGAATTTGGAATGATCATTTATCACGAATTGAATTTTCTTACGACAATAGATCATATGCCAGTATCGAGATGTCGCCTTATGAGATCCTTGAGGGAACACAATGTCGATCTCCCTTATGTTAGGATGATGTTGCAGAGCGCAAGATGCTCGGACTAGCAATGGTCCAAAGGACCAAGGATATAATAGATCTCATCAGAGGACGGCTGGTAGCAGCCCAAGACAGACAGGAGAAATATGCAGATATAGCCCGAAAGGACAAGGAGTATGAAGTAGGGGACTTAGTACTGCTAAAAGTATCCCCTTGGAAGGGATTAATGAGGTTCAGAAAGAAAGGGAAACTAAGCCCAAGATACATTGGACCTTTTGAGATACTAAGACGGATTGGGAAGTTGGCTTACGAGCTAGCCTTACCCCCGAACCTACAACAAGTTCATAATATGTTTCATGTGTCAATGCTAAGGAAGTATCATCGGGATTCCAGACACATAGTGGAGTACGAGCAGGTGGATATGCAACCAGATCTGACTTACGTGGAGAAACCGGTAAAGATTATGGATAAGAAGGAGCAGGTGCTTCGGAATAAAGTGATCAAGCTAGTCAGAGTGCTATGGCAGAATCATAATGTGGAAGAATCAACTTGGGAACTAGAGAGCGCAATGCTAGAAGAGTACCCCCAATTATTTTCTATTTGATTCCGAGACGGAATCCTTTTAAGGAGGGGAGACTGTAATAACCCCAAAATTTTGGACTTTTTGTAACCCTTATGAATAGTGATTTTGCTGATTATGCTGAATAAGAAAACTTTTCATGCCACACTTTGTAGGGTTTCTTTTATTGATATTCTGAGATCTTATTAGTACTCTATATGGTATATAAGTTTATGTAAAGATCGTCAGAATCCAAATTCGAAACACTTTGATTTTTCCCAAAAATCCACCAGATACCGAAAGAATTGAGTATAAGGTAACAGGATAAAAAAAGGATTTAAATTCAAGGAGTATAAGAGAGGATCATAAAAGGAATATAATGTATTGAGAATGGTTAAGGAAACCTAAGTAATAAGATCCCGGGTATGATCCCTCAAACGATAAACGAGAACGAAAGTTAAGCGAACCGTATAACAGATCAGCGGTCATTAGCCAAGTAATTAGGAGCTAATCAAAGAGGTTAGTGGTGATGATTTCACCACACCAACAAGAAGAGGACAAGTGTGGGAAGATGACATAGGAGAATTACATAAGCATGATAAAAAGGAGAATGTATTGTTGGTTGATTTCAAGCCACACAAATTTTACCATAGTTAAAAGGTAATTAAGCAAAACAAAAACAAAACAACCAACAAAACAAATCACAAATCACAAAAACATATTTTGACTTCACCTTTTCAAGAAAAAGCTCTCGACCTCTTTTCCATTTCAAAGAAAGAAAAACTCAAATTCAAGTTCCAAGCCTTGTTAATTAGTGAGGTAATTATCTAAGGTTCCTTGTACATAGATATAGACATCCTATGAATCTAAGCTTTGAATTCCTTCACAATCTCTTCCTATAATTCATGGAAGAAGAGAGTGAATAGTGTTTTTCAAGAACTTGAAATTTTGATCTTGTGTTTTTGTTTAGATAAAGCTTTAGTAAGGATTTTCCAAAGTTGTTTCAAGCTCATTAGTTACTCCTACTCACAAGGAAGGTATAATCTCTTAAGCTAGAATAATTATTGAATGTTAAGAAGCTTGTTATGAGTAGTATAGTTCATGAGAAGCATGGTTATTGAATATTTAGAGATTGGTTGGTTTTGTAATGTTTTTGGAGTAGTAAATCTTGATTATTAGTTAATGAACTTAAGTAAGCTCTTAGTTCATGATTGAGAAGTAGTATAAATTGGAAATATTGAGTTGTTGGGGCTGTTTTAATAAAGAATGGATGAAGTTTGGTTGTAGTGGTGATTGTGGGTTGAATTGTGAATTGATTGGAATGGTTTAAATTTGGTAATCGCGTAAACATAGCCGTCGTAATGCCCGATTTACTTTAGACTGCTTTTGTTCTTAACATCAGGACCCGTGAACTCAATATTAGGTTTTTACCATTGCCATGATTAGATAGTTCATGTTACAAGCTTCGTTTTGGTATGTGGTTCGCTTAAATCCGATGTACGGTTTAGGAGAAACGACCGTTTTAAGTAAGGGCGTTTCGCGACCGAACCATTACCCCTTGCCTTAGTTTGAAACCTTGGTTAAGGCCCTTAAATGACTAATTGGAGTATAAAACAATTATGTAAAGTGGATTAGGCAGTGGGTAGGGTACTCGTGAAAGAATCGCCTTAAAATTCCTTATGGTTAATTTATTAAAAATGGTGGAGCCGAGGGTACTCGAGCGACTTAAGTGAATCGTTAAGCGCAAAAGCGGACGTTAGGGTCTAATTGGTTAAAGTATAGATTCATAAGCGACTTTATTTTAATTCCAACTTATATGATGTTTATAGGTTACCAGACTCGTCCCAGGCCTTTTATCACTCCCAGTCGCTCATGCAAGTTTTCTACTCGTTATACTGTTGTTGTGATGTATACATGTATATGCATTATCTTGTGATAGATGCATGATGGTTAATTAGTAAATCTTGCGATATATTGGAGCATGCTGATATGGTTTATATGCATGTCTGTTTCGTAATCTTGATATCTATTTGTTGATTTCAATGCTTATAATTGCATAATACCTATGCTAGAGATAAGCAGTAGTTGCGTATACCCTTAGTATAGGGGACCCAAAGGCGAACATTTTCTAAAACCGGGAGTCGATGTTCCCGAGTATATTATATATATTTATATATATATAGGTATAGTTTTAAAAACTATTAATCGAATAAGGTTTATTCGATAACTTTATTTTTATTAAGGAATATTATTTTGAATATTCATTCGAGGACTTATGAATCGGTTTATTTTATTTAAGGAATATTATCTTGAATATTCATTCGAGGACTTATGACTCTGTTTATTCTATTTAATGAATATTATTTTGAATATTCATTTGAGGACTTATGACTCCGCTTATTTACTAAATAATATTCTTTATTTTATTAAAGAATAATATTTCAATAATTAAACTTATTTTCGATTATTCAAATAAAGATCGTACTTTCGTATAAGTATATCTTTGGTTATTTAATACTCATTTCAAGTATGAGTTTTAAAACTTCTACTTCAATTATTTTTATAAAGATTATCCTTTATGGAAATATTATTTAAATAATAATATTCAGATATTTTCTAATATATTGGGACTGATTTATTTTATTAAATCAACATTACTCCAAACATTCTTAAAAATGTTTTCGAGTCTTCAAAATGATTTTTAAAAGTTAGGGCGGATCCCAAAACTCATTTTTTATATTTAAGATACTCCTTTCGAAGGGGATTTAAATACTCGCTCAAAACCTGAGGGATCCGGCTCTGTGGTGTATTTTATATTCGCAACAAGGTTGCTGTTTTGATAAATGAATTGATTACTTACCCAACGTTCGGGAAGTAAGTCCATCAAATTGAGTCGGCATAAGTGACATGTCGGGGTACGGTCTATCAAAGTGTAAGTGGCTGGGTGGCAGCCCATCAACGTGTAAGAGGCCGGGTGGCGGTCCAGCACAAGGTCCTAATAAGGCCAGGGTGATGATCGGTGGGGGATTCATCCATCTACTAGTAGAAAAGGTTACTTATTAGTATCTTTGCCTGATCAGCAAGATATCAGGTTTATGCCTAGGTTTTCTCCTTTCCAAATTCATTGGATATTGCAACTCTGTTTATAATTTTCATAACAGAGGTTTTCAAGGAGTGTATGAAATGTATATATATAGGTGTATATATATTGGGACTTAATGAAGTATCTCGTAACTTCATTATTTATAATGATATTTCAAAAATTGAATCTATCCAAGTCTTTTCTTATAGTCTCATCTATGTGATGAACTTTTGAAACTGATTACACCTTGAACGGTGGTAGTTTAAGTAGTATTCGGAAAAGATATTAGTATATTGGAGTATCTTGTAGCATCGTCTTTTCAACTTATATCTAGTTAATGATTATCTTATGCATGACAAAGATTTTCAGAAAAACGTTGAGACAAGGTTAGATATATGAGATCACCTTGCAACGATATTTTTATACAGTTATAAACTGGAACTCTGTGTATATTATGCATGGAAGATGACTTCCAAGATTTTGAAAAGTATATATACATATATACTGAATATTTTACGACTTGGTCGCGGTAAGGTATCAAACTTGGTTCATTTCTTTTTGACCAAGACTTTCATGAGTACTATGAGAATGCTCATATATTGTAAATCATTATACATATTATTTTGGTGCGCTTGTTGTTCACCCTTGCTTTCTTCTTTCATCACACAACATCAGATAGACAAGATGAACAAGACCAAGCTCCCAATTCGTGAGCGGATAGGAAACGTTCCGCAGTTTCCTATAGACGTTGATGTTGCTGTAGCTAAGGTAGGAACTACCAATAGGCTAGGCTTTCAACTTTTGATGTACCAGACTTATGTATCTTTATGAATTGTAATAATGGCAAAGAAATGTAAATTTATTCAGAAACCCTTTTAAGGTGTATTGGCATATAATTTTGGAATAAAATGACTCGTGTTATTTTTGGATATTCATCTCTGAGACTATAACTTGTGGTGTGTGTGTTTATTGTGGGGTCACAGTACAGAGTAGTTGATTGTTTATTAAAATTGGGTGTTATTAAGGGTAATGGAACTCGTGACAATCCGGATCCCCGACCCCGAATTTGGGGGTGTTACATTACCAGTATCAATGGATCAATCTGAATCCATAATGATTCTTAACAAAATCTCTTACAAGCTTGTCTTCAGCTTTCCTCAGAAATTCAACTAATTGTGCTTTGACCAATATCAGTTCTTCATCTTCACTATTACCAATTTGATAAATGGTTGTTCTGAGAGCTTGAATTGATATTCTTTCAAGTCCATCACCAAGTCTGATAACTCTAGGATGTGAAGAGTTTTCATTATAACATAAGCATTTTCCTTTCAGAATAACTTCCACCTTAGCAGAATTCTTTAGCATAGGAATTTCTCTTCCATCACTTTCAGTAATCATTGGTATATACTAAGAAGTCTTTGTACCAGAGATTCTAAATAGATCTCTTATAGCCTTCAAAATATATTCTGACCATCTTCTTGTAACATCAGATTTTACTTCCAGAAGATAGTGAATATGTTGAAGTTCTCTGACACACTTCTTTAGCACATCAATATCAGCTACTCTGTAAGTTAATCCATCATAGAGAAATAAAATCAATTTCTCCTTTAGATTTTCCTTATCATGAGAATTAATCATGATTTGAACAGACAGCACTTTGTCAAGGTGCTTTTGTTTAATTTGTTCATATGGTTTGCCTGCCAACATGAAAGGATCTCTTAGAATTACTTCTACTCCTGTTTGTATCTTCTCTTCATCAGAACCTAATCCAGCTTTATCTCTAGGTTGCTTGGATATCAACCCAAATGTTGCGAGTTGATTCATCATAAGATTGGATTTTTGTTCAACTGGAGTGGCTTTCTTCCATAACATCTTCTTCTTATCAGCAATTGTCATCTTTTCCAAATTAACTTGATCAGAATTTGCTATTTCTTCTGTAACTTGATGTTCTTCATTCTGAACAACTTAAGCAGTGTCAGAGGTTGTTTTAGATTCTTCAATTATCTTTCTTCTCTTTAGAATTTGAACATTTTCACCTTCTATCAAATCATCATCATGCATTGTATTTTGATAGACTGGAATGAAAGAACTTATCTTTTTCTCAATCTTTAAAGGTTCACCAACCTTTTCTTTTCCTTTTGACTTAGGATCAATCTCAGTTTGTGATCTAGTCTTAGACTTTGAAGTCTCAGAATTTGACTTTTCCCTAATCATAATGCATTTTTCCTTAGGCCTTGGAGGTTTCTTTGCATTAGAATCTTTAGACTTAAGATTTGTCTTCTCAGCTGCAAATGTAGCTTCTTCCTCTTTGAGAGTTTCCAAATCCATTCCTGGATTTTGTTTCAGAAATAATCTTCTAGCTATCTCCTCATCAAGTGTCTAGATTTTAGAATTTTTATAATAAACAATAGTCTGCTTCCCCTTTAGCTTCAGATTTTATAAAAACTTCTGAGAGTCTTTAGATCCTGACTAAATCAGAATATCAGAACTTGACATCAGACTTTGTTTGTCAGAACTTGACTTGTTCTGTGTAGAAGATTTTCCTTGAACTTTTCCTTGACCTCTACTCTTATCATAGTTTCCCTAGTCATCACCTTTATCATCCTTCTTCTTCAGTATTTGAGTAGGTGAGCATTTGGACTTAACTACCTTCTCCCTCTTTTTGGCATCATCAGGAAGTAAGAGAGATAGAAGAAGTTCTACTGAAGATTGGATTTCATCCAATTGAGCTTTCTGAGAAACTTGGTTAGCCAGGACATCATCATTTTGGGCTTGTTGCTTCTCTTGAATCTTCTCGATGGCTTCAATTTTCTCAGGAGTAGGTCTGATATATCTAATCTTGTCAAGCTTAAGCTGTAGATCTAGCTTATCAGCATGTTCCTTTAGTGTATCAACCTTGTCATGAGTAGAAGAATATAGACCTTGAATATGTTTGGTAGATAGAGCAGTGATCTTGAGTTGTGTCTTTTAATCAGCATTTGTGAGCAACTCATCAGCTTTAGCAATATGCTCTGTCAGAATGTTAGAACTTGGAATAAAATCAGTGTCATTCCACTTCTTGGTCCACTCCACACCTCTGTGAGTATCCTCCCAAGGAATATGTGCTTCCTTTTCAATAAATTTCTTCACCAATTCTTCCTTTCCCAGAATGGGAACTGGAGTCTCAACAGAAACATTGTCTTCAGAACTTGAGGAAGACTCATTATGTTCTGACAGCACAACAGTGTGTGAAGCAATTGGAGATTCAGGAATAACTTCATTTAAATTCTGAGCATCAGAATTTATATCCATAGCTGGTGTGGTTGATGTAGATGGTATCTCAGCATTTAAAATTGGAAAATGAGTTGGAGATTACTGAGCTTCTAGATAAAGAACATTTGGTATATTCAAATTATGAATATCTATTTCAGAAGTTATAGTTTGTTCTTCAACATCATCTGTAGCTTTAATAGTAGAGACATGAGGGGTTACAACTGTATCAGTAGCAGTGTCTTTGGCTTGAACGGGAAGGGCTTCAATGATAATCGGTTCTTGTGAGATTAGAGATTCCTGATCCCCTTCCTCAGCTTCTTCAGTATCTTCTGATGGAGCCTTAGCCAAATACCTCCTAGCCTTCATTTTCTTCAATCTCATTGCCAATGAAGGAGTTGCTTCAACAGTAACAGAACTTACAGATTTCTTTCTTTTCAAAGTATCAGAACTTTGAGCTGTTGTTTCTGTCTGAGAAGTAACGTTCTCAGCTTCAATTATCACAGGTTCTGATGCATGAACCCGTGCTTCAACAGTTTCATCTTCATCACTATCAGATTCATCTCTGAGAATCATCTTCCTTCTCTTTTGTGGAGGTTGAGGAACATACGTTGTCCTCTTTGGCCTGGAAGATGAAGATCTGATGGTATGTGCTGATGATTCAGGTTAAAATGATTGAGTTGATGGTTTGACAGATGTCCTGATGGTAGATTTTGGTTGTGGTTGAGAAGTTTAAGGTGTTTGGGTAGTGGTGGTAGGTGCTGATGGTTGAGGTTCAGATGGTTGGACATCAGAATATAATGCAGTGTATGTAACTGGATCATAGATTATTAAGGCTTGTTTGACAGATAAAGGTATTCGGAGGGGTCTCAACATAGCCTTCTTATTATCAGTAGATAATAAGTCATTAAAAGCTCTTTTAGCTAGTTTAAATGATGGAAGTAATTCACTAGCTAATTGGGGTTATCAGCACAACAAAAACTATAAATAAGCTGACAAAATCTAGCAAAATAAACAGTGTTCCTATCTTCTGTCATCCTATCCCCAATAAAGCCTAAAACAACACTTGCATAATCAAAATCAGTTTGATTAATGAGAGCATACCCGATTTGTTGACTGAATATAGGAATTGCATCGAAATTAGAACATTTGTTTGCAAAAGCCTTTGTGATACAGTCAAAGAAGAAATTCCATTCCCTCCTTATGTAAGATCTCTTCAATTGACCAAGTTTTTCCAATGTTTTTTCATACCCCAGACTGGCCATCATATTTTGAAGAACTGGCTCCTCAACAGTTGTATAAGTACAGTTCTCAGGAAACTGCAATGCTTGGCGAACTGTAGCCAAAGTCACAACATGCTCATCCTCCCCTGTTGTAAAGATAATACTTGGGGACCCTTGAGCACCACCATCATCATAGATTCCACTTCTCTAAAACTCCAGCACTTGGGTTCCAGAGAATTCTTCAGGTTGGGTCAAAGCATACCCAATATCAGAATTAGTAAGGAAATCTTGAATAAAGTGAAGTTCCGATGAAGCTTCAGTCTTGTTAAGAATAGACGAGTAATTGTTAGGAACAAACTTAGCTCCATTGAAAATCAAGTCTTTTGGTGCCATCTCTGTAAGAAATTAAGTGAGAAAATATGTTGCGCGAAAGGTGTTTGTGAGAATGCCTGTAAGAAAACGCTTCAGAGAATATTAGAAAGAGAGAGAATAAAAGAGATTAAGAATAGAAAAGTAAGTAAATGATTAAAAAATCTTTTAACTCCCATATATATACTCTCTCCACTCAACAATTATATTTATGAAGCATGAGATACACTTTACACCTGGAAACGTGTGAACAGTCAGTTAACAGTTAAAGCAGGAGTTAATGGGCACGTAAAATAAGCAATAATTACCATGCACATGCAGTTTTTCAGGACAAACACGTTTACCACTAACCCATAATGATTATGACTATTTTTATCTCTCCTACATATTCTGATTAGATATAACTATTTCAGTTTTTACCACAAATAAGTCAAGTAAAGAATAATGCCACGTAAGCATCAAGGATTCCATCAGGATTTAATATCAGAACTTAAACTTATATCAGATTTTAATAGTCATCAAAATATGGCTTATCAACTCAAAAAGTGAATATCTTTTTCTGTGATTCTTCATACAAATACTGACTTATTTTCTTCAGAGTTTAATCATCAGAACTTCCATCAGAACTTGTCCTCGGAATTTATGCAAATGACACTTAACTGCTTGTCAAAAACAACTTAATCACCATAGTAATTTTCATCATTCATTTGGAGTGAAAGTGTGTGCATTCAGCAGAATATTAGATAAAGATTAAAGTCTGATAAACTTCAGTACATCTTAGAAATAAGGCATAACTAAGAAAAGTTCTTAAAATCTGTCATCAATCATGAAGTCTACTATAGAACAAATTTATGCAAGAGTCCACCTCAACTGTTTGTGCTCATTTTATGCATCTTTTGAAATTCCTTTTTACAGTGGCTTCTCAGTGTAAGTGAGTCACGACTGCTTATCAGAATTTATGCTGTTGTCAGAGTATTTCTCCAGTAATCAGAGAATGTGAAAAGTCACCAAAAAAATTTATTTGCTTTTCTAATGCATATTACCTAATACCAGCAATGCACTTGGGGTCTTCCCTTCCACATATTTACTCTAGATCTCAAAGGAGTACCTGACTTTTATTTCCTTTTCTTTTCTTTTCTTTTGATAAGTGAGGCTTATCAGCATTTAGTTCATTCTTAAGATTTACTGAAATCAGAATCTGACAGATAAGAAGCAAAAATCTAGTTTGTGACTTATTAATAAGATACACAAATTAAACTTGACTAAGCTCAAAATCAGAATTTACTTGTGTTAATGAGTTTCCACATAAACAACTAATTCAAACATGGGATTTCTAGTATGTTAAAGACTACTAGGTCAGCATCTAGCACAGTTATCCTCATTGGATTGAATAGTCACAAAACATTCAAAACACTATCATAGTTTAAAGATCCACATCAGATAACAATCAGTATTTAATGAATTTCAATTAAAGAACATATTTCATGAATATAAGACAATCTGTAAACACTGATCATAAACTCTGATGCATGAGAACAAAAACTATAAAGATTTAGAGAAAGAACCTGAAACCATTCCAAGTTCATTTACCAGTCTTGTAAAAGTAGATTCACATAGTGGTTTTGTGAAGATATCTGCTAGTTGTTGATCTGTTGGAATAAAATACAATTCCACTGTACCTTCCATCACATGTACCCTTATGAAATGGTACCTAATGCTGATGTGCTTTGTCACTGAGTGTTGAACTGGATTACCTGTCATAGCAATAGCACTTTGATTATCACGGTAAATAGGGATTTTAGAAAATTCTAACCCATAATCCAGTAACTGATTCTTCATTCAAAGAATCTATGCATAACAGCTTCCTGCAGCAATATAGTCCACTTTTGCAGTTGACGTGGAGATTGACTTCTGTTTCTTGCTAAACCAAGAAACCAATCTGCCTCCAAGAAATTGGCAGCTTCCACTAGTGCTTTTCATGTCTATTTTGCATCCTGCAAAATCTGCATCTGAGTAACCTATTAGCTTAAAATCTGATTCTCTAGGATACCACAATCCCAGTTCAGCTGTACCCTTAAGGTACTTGAAAATTCTTTTTACAGCTATTAAGTGATGTTCTCTTGGATCAGCCTAAAATCTTGCACAAAGACAGGTAGCATACATGATATCAGGTCTACTTGCAGTTAAATAGAGTAAAGAGCCAATCATACCTCTATAGTTAGTAATATCAACTGATGAACCAGTATCTTTATCTAACTTGGTTGCAGTGGCCATTGGAGTGGATGTTGTTGAACTATCTTGCATTCCAAACTTCTTCAGTAAATTTCTGGTGTACTTGGATTGACAGATAAAAGTACCTTCTTCATTTTGCTTGACTTGAAGTCCCAGAAAATAGCTGAGTTCTCCCATCATACTCATTTGATATCTTGACTGCATTAGCTTTGCAAACCTTTCATAGAGTTTGGCATATGTAGAACCAAATATGATATCATCAACATATATTTGTTCCAAAAGTAAGTCCTTTCCATGGTTGAAGTAGAAAAGTGTTTTATCAATTGTACCTTTGTGAAATCCACTTTCCAGAAGGAATTGAGCTAAAGTCTCATACCATGCTCTAGGAGCTTGCTTAAGGCGATAAAGTGCTTTATCAAGCCTATAGACATGATTTGGAAATTTTGAATCTACAAAGCCTGGAGGTTGTTCAACATAGATCTCTTCTTCCAATTCTCCATTAAGAAAAGCACTTTTCACATCCATTTGAAAGACTTTAAACTTTTTGTGAGCAACATAAGCCAAAAAGATTCTTATGGCTTCTAATCTAGCAACTGGTGCAAATGTTTCATCATAATCAATACCCTCCTGTTGAGAGTAGCCTTTAGCAACCAGCCTTACTTTATTCCTTGTAATTATGCCATCACTGTCAGTTTTGTTTCTGAACACCCATTTTGTGCCAACAACTGACCTGTTCTTTGGTCTTGACACTAGGGTCCAGACTTTATTTCTTTCAAATTCATTTAACTCTTCCTGCACTACTTGCACCCAATCAGCATCTTGAAGAGCTTCTTCCACTTTCTTTGGTTCAGTCTGAGATAGAAAAGAATGATAGAGACATTCATTTGATATTGCAGTTCTAGTTCCGACACCTGCTTCAGGATCTCCAATAATTAAGTCATGTGTATGTGATTTGGTCCACTTCCTTGCAGATTGAAGTTGACTTCTAGAACTGGATTCTCCCCTATGATCCATGCTATCTCCATCAACATTTTCTGATACTCCCCCAGTAGTTATGCTCTCTGAGACTTCAGAATTTGACTTGGATCTTTCAGGATTTGAAGTATCAGAGCTTCCAGAATTATCATAATTTGGCTCATCAGGTGAATCAGAAATTGAAGAGCCAGTGTCAGGTTCTGATGCTTCTTTAGAGTCGTGAGATGTGGTAGGATCTTCAGCTTGCTCCCCCTGGACAGGTGCATTTTCCTTTAGAGTTGTAATCACAGATTAAATGACATCAGTACTTACAGGATCAGAGCATAAGTCATCATAATTTACAGAATCAGAATTTAAGTCTTCATTTTCAAATCTCAGCTGATCGTGATCATTGAAATCTTCAAGTCCAGTAATCTTCTTATCATTAAAAGATACATTGATAGATTCCATGACAACTCTTGTTCTTAAATTGTAGACTCTGAAGGCTTTTGTGGAAAGTGGATATCCAACAAAAATTCCTTCATCAGCTTTTAGATCAAATTTGGATAGCTGTTCAGGATGAGTCTTAAGAACAAAACACTTGCATCCAAATACATGAAAGTGCTTCAGATTTGGCTTCTTTTTCTTCACCATCCAAATTTAGTTTTACTCTTGAATGAAGATTTTTTTGTTTTGCCTTTTGACAAGAATCACAAAGGCCATCAGGAGCAAATACTGATTTTGGCAGTCCTCTCATAAGATCTTTCTTTACAAGCTCATTTATTTTGTTGAAATTTAAGTGAAAGAGTCTTTTGTACCAATTCCAGCTTTTTTCAATTGATGTTCTACTCAACAGATAGATTTCAGAACCATCAGAACTTGTTGAAAGTCTGGCTTCATAAATGTTACCATGCATGTTACCTTTTAGAACCACTTTGTCTGTAGAATTGCTTACAACTTCACAGTGTTCTTCAAAGAAATCCACATGATAACCTTTTTCACATATTTGACTCACACTTAGCAGATTGTGTTTAAGTCCTGAGACTAGAGCTATTGATTCAATGATGACATTCCCAATATTGATATTGCCATATCCCAGAGTTTTTCCCATGTTGCCATCTCCATAAGAAACTCCTGGGCCAGCTTTCTCCATAAAGTCTGATAGCAGGGCTTTATTTCCAGTCATATGTCCTGAACATCCATTGTCCAAACTAGGATGTTTTTCCTGTTATCCTGCAATCACAAAGACCACTATTGGTTAGTTTTAAGGACCCAGACTTGCTTGGATCCTTTGGCCTTTTTAAGTTGGTTAGCATTTGCAGCGGATTTAATTTCATAGTTTATGCTAACATGCTTTTTTCCAAATGAAATCCTAAAATATTGGATATAGACGTAAGAGACTAGTGGGACTAGTCCAGTCACGTAAGAGACTAGCGGGGTGTTAGGTCACACAACACTGTAGAAGGGGGTTGAATACAGTGTAAAATACAATCAAATCGATTTCAAACACAAGTAACAGTAAACATATATATTTGATATAATAAACTCTGTTACAATGGAACTGTTCTCTCTCAGTGATGAACAAATATCATGAGAGCTGCTAGGTTACAATGTATGATCTTCTCGATAATGATAACACATATAGTAAACCTATGTATGTGTTTATATAGTATACAGTTACAAGATAACTTCTAATTGATATGGAATATAATTCTGTCTCCTAAAATATATCAATCAGATATCTTATACAATTCTTTAAGTCCTCTAACTCTTTCCATGCATATCTTCTTTTGTATTAGTCTCGATCTTCTTTCCTGTAAATCAGCTTCCTTCCTTAACTGTTAGTCCTCTCGTACTTAAGTTCTGATATCCATCTTCTGATATTTATCTTCTGATAATCTAAGTTCTAATATCCTTAAGTTCTGAATTCCAGTAAGTACTGATTTCAGTAAGTACTGATATTTCCTTGTTTGTTAAGATCTGAAAACTAAACATGAAACATATTAGACATGACATCTCTAATATATCTAACACGGGGCTAGTCCAATATAAAGCTGAAATAATGTCATAGGTAACTTAATGACCGGATGGAGGTCAGTACGGGATGATCACCCGTATTATACTTAAAAGATGGATATTCCAATCAAGGGTTCTTTATTGTTAAATAATGAAAGTAAAAGTTTTATAAATGTTGCAACAAGCGTTATGCTTTTGTTTTGATTTGAAGTTGAATAGTTTGAATTGAATCTTCTTTAAAGTCTTGAGAATCTTGTCTGAGAACCCTGTCACAATACTTTTATATTGATGCTTATAGTTTAAAGTGATATATCTCTCAAAGTGTGAAACTCTCTCTCTCTCTGAGAACCCTGTCGATTGAACTTTTGAACCATTGGTTATTCGAACTTAAATCTTAAAAGCTTTAAAACCCTCCTTTGGAACCCTTTCCTAGAAATTGATAGAGTGTTTCCACCTAGTTTTTATTTTGAAATAGAATGCATCAGATGATGTTGTTTATGTTGATATTTAGAACTATTTATATAGTTACTTGCTGAGCTTTTTGGCTCATTTATTTGCTTTGATCTAACCATGGCAGTTAAGCAAGAAGATGGTCAGACTTAGGCGCACCGCTCACAAGAGCGTTCCTGACAGTCCCTATCGTGTTGTGGGATTCCAGATGCCAGATCAGGTAGATGTTGTGTGAGCAAGAGACAATAAGTTAGTGGGAAATGTATTAGCTGGATCAGATAATTTTGGGTTATCTGTCGATTCCAAGTCCGAATCGGATATTTTTGGTTTTAATTATATTATCGGTTGTAATAATATTATTCTGGTTGGTAGTTATAATATTGTCTCATACTTTATCCTATTAGATCCTGTTAGTTTCGGGGTTTATTATATTTCTATTATTTTTATAATAATATTAGTGGTATTGTGGGTCCTCATTCCTAACCCTGAGTTTGAGGGCGTCACAAGTTTAGTATCAGATCTACATGATTTAGTCCCTGAGATAAGTTAGGATAAAAAGGTATTTGGGTAATTAATTATTGCGAGAGTGTTCGACTCATATAGAGTTGAGTTAAACTATTAGGTATAGTCTAAGTAAATTAAATAGGTCAAGATAGTGATTAGAGTTAGGGCATCGAGTCAGTTGGAGGTTTTATTTAACCCTATTGTTATTTCTTGGTTGTTGTTTTATGTTTTATCTTAGGACCCTGATGGTGGTAGTGATGCTGATTCCGAGGATAATTTGTTACCTGGATCACCCGCGGAGCCCCAGTATATTAGTTCAAACCCTGAGGAGGATCCGTCTGAGGACAGTGTTGCCCCTATGCATGTTTCTCCCCTGATACCGGTACCTGATTCCCCAAAAGTTAGGGCAGATTCCCCAGGTCCCGACATAGTGCCTGTTGTGCCTGTACCTTCCCATATTAGTGATCATTTGGCTCAGGACCGTGACTTTGTGTTTGCTCGTATACCTAAGTTGAGATCTTTGGTAGATAGGTTGGCATGAAAGTCTAGGCTGCAGATGTTGGTGCCAGAGCCCGGGTGGCGTGTTTGTATTGAAATGGTGGAGCAGGTTTCCCGTAGACGTTTGGAAGAGGGACCTTCTTACAGTGATGCTGAGGCCAAGGCCCGCATAGTTCATAAGATTGTTCGTTGAATGTTATCTGTGTTGAGGGAGATTCTGGATCGCCATGTATAGTTTAGGTGTAAGTTCAGACAGGATATCTGGTAGAGCCCGTAATAGTTATTGTTGTTATTTCTTTTCAGCGCCGATAGGCTTTGGGATACTTGGTCAGATGTTGGGATGCCTTTTATGTTGTATTATGATCTATTGTACTGTTGGTTGTGTTAGTAGTAGTTAGGTAGAAGTTAAGGATAGATATGGGATGTTTTCCAGTCTTTCCTCGGTTTAACCCTGCTATGTTATTGTACTTTGTTCCCAGAACTTATTGTACTTGAAGTACTTATCTATGTACCTTTATTACCTTATTGAGAATCAAGGAATTTCTTAAACTAATTATCTACGCATCTTGTTTCTATATTGTGGATCCCCGAGTTTTATAAACTATTATGCATATCATGTTTCCAACAATCGTATTCAACACCTTTGCGATAATATACCTTGTGTCATGTGAGAACCCCACCAGTGAGCGAATTGTGTAGTAATAGGATTACATGTGAAATTGGGTAAAACTTAAAACCCGTAAAACTATTCATAAAAGAATCATCATTGTTATATATGACATGTTATCGTATTGCTAAATAATTGTTCATCAGGTTTATAAAACGGCCACTTCACCAAATCACCAAGAAGAAGAAACTCAAACTCAAAACCAAGATCAAAACCAAGACACTCCTGCGATGAACCGACTTCTTCAACTCCTACAACAACCCCCAGCCTCGAGAATCGGAAACTTCAAACACTTTCAATCCGTCCATCCACCAGAATTTGTAGGTTTGCCCGATCCGATTAAAGCTCAGTCCTGGTTAAGAGAAACAGAGAAATCCTTTGAGTTAGCAGAAGTCAAGGACAAGAAGAAGGCGCAATATGCAAGTTATTACTTTAAGGATGATGCTAGTTATTGGTGGGAAGCTACCAAGGCGTTACAAGAAGGAGAAGCCATTTCTTGGCAGAAGTTTACAGAGCTGTTCTTAAAGAAGTACTTACCAAGTTATATGCAAGTTCAGTATGAGATGAGGTTTTTGGATTTACAGCAAGAAAATATGACCGTAGCGGAGTATGAAGTGAATTTCTTAGAGTTAGGAAGGTTCGTGCATGAGTATGTGAATACAGAATGGAAGAAAGCTAAAAGATTTCAACAAGGACTTAAGCCATGGATTCGTAATCAAGTGGTGAGATAAGAACGTATGCTGCTATAGTACAGAAGGCCATGATTGTAGAAGGAGAAAGAGAAGCAACTAAAAGGGAAGGTGAAGGAAAGAAAAGGAAGTTTGATGATTCAGAACAAGACGAGGGAAGTTCCAAGTTTAGAGGAAAGTTTGTAAGGAATGTAGAAAATTAGAACCACAAGTTCTAGAAGTTAATCCTGGAAATGGGAATCAAAAGAATCGCTTTCAGAAAGCTGGACAATCTACAAAGGATAACAAACCCCAGATTCAGGAATGCAAGACTTGCTGAAAGAGGCACCATGGAAGATGTAATAAGCTCAATGTGACGTGTTTCAAGTGTAACCAGAAAGGACATTATTCATTTGAATGCACAAGTGGTTCGGGGTAGCCAGAGATAACTTGTTTTAAGTGTGGGAAAGTTGGCCATATGACAAGGAATTGCAAGGAGCCTATCCAGAAGGAAAATGTTCTTAGGATTGCTGGACTACCACTTCCACCAGCATAAACAGTTCAGCTCAGGGCACGGACGTTCAACATGACAATGAAAGATGCAGTGCAGGATACATATGTGGTAGCAGGTACGCTTGATATAAATTCAGTAGAAGTCAAACTGTTAATCGATTCTGGAGCTACTAGATCCTTTATTTCTGAAAGTGTTATTGATAGATTAAAATATGTTGCCTACCCTCTAGAATCTAATTTGGTTATATAAGTAGCGAATCAGGCAATAGTTACTGCCGATAGGATTTGTCCCAATTGCGATATTGTTATAGAAGGTCGGCATTTTTCTGCTGACTTAATACCGTTTAATTTAGGAGAATTCGACGTTATAGAAGGTCGGCATTTTTAACGGCAATTCAGACAATAAAATTACTACGACACGGATGTGAAGCTTATTTGGCTCATGTAAAGGATGTAGAGATGGAATCCTTAAAGATTGAGGATAAACCTATGGTTAAAAAGTTTCCCGATGAATTACCTGGACTACCTCCAGATCGAGAGATTGAATTCACGATTGATTTGGCTCCTGAAACGGAACCAGTTTCGAAAGCCCCTTATTGAATGGCTCCTATTAAAATGAAGGAACTAGCAATGCAATTGCAAGAATTATTAGATAAAGGAGTTATTCGACCGAGTGTATCCTTGTGGGATGCACCAGTGTTGTTCGTAAAGAAGAAGAATTGAAGCATGAGATTGTGTATCGATTATCACGAACTCAATAAGTTAACTATAAAGAATAAGTACCATCTCCTGTAAATCGGTAATTTTTTTGATCAGCTGAAGGGAGCTACTTGTTTCTCGAAGATCGATTTAAGATCGAGATATCATCAATTGAAGATTAAGGTGGAAGATATTCCCAAGACAACATTTTGAACGAGATATGGACACTATAAATTCTTGGTAATGGCGTTCGGATTAACAAATGTGCCAGCTGTTTTTATGGATATTCCAATCAAGGGTTCTTTATTGTTAAATAATGAAAGCAAAAGTTTTATAAATATTGCAACAAGCGTTAAGCTTTTCTTTTGATTTGAAGTTGAATAGTTTGAATTGAATATTCTTTAAAGTCTTGAGAATCTTGTATGAGAACCCTGTCACAATACTTTTATATTGACGCTCATAGTTTAAAGTGATATATCTCTAAAAGATTGAAATTCTCTCTCTGAGAACCTTGTCGATTGAACTTGAGAACCATTGGTTATTCGAACTTAAATCTTAAAAGTTTTTAAACCCTCCTTTGGAACCCTTTCCTAGAAATTGATAGAGTGTTGCCACCTAATTTTTATTTTAAAATAGAATGCTTTAGATGATGTTGTTTATGTTAATATTTAGAACTGTTTATATAGTTACTTGTTAAGCTTCTTGGCTCATTTATTTGCTTTAATCTAACCATGACAGTTAAGCAAGGAGATGGCCATACTTAGCCGCAGCGCTCGCAAGAGCATTCCTGGCGGTCCCTATCGTATTGTGGAATTCCAGATGCCAGATCAGGTGGATGCTGTGTGAGCAAGCGATAATAAATTGGTGGGAAATGTATTAGCCGAATCAGATACTTTTAGATCATCTGTCGATTCCAAGTCGGAATCGGATATTTTGGTTTTAATTATATTATGGGTTGTAATAATATTATTCTGGTTGGTAGTTATAATCTTGTCTCCTACTTTATCCTGTTAGATCCTTCTAGTTTCGGGGTTTATCATATTTATACTCTTATTATAATAGTATTAGTGGTATTGTGGGTCCTCATTCCTAACCCCGAGTTTGAGAGCAACACACACTTGGCTCTTTTTTTCTTCATCTAGGCAACGATGGTTGAGGGCCTCCCCTGTAGGCCACTCGGCTACTTCCACTCGTCCATATGGGGTGCTTCATACACCCCAACTCGGCTGGGGGGTATGATCGTGCCCTTCTCGGCTAATTTTATTTTTCAAAAACTCCATATATTTTTGTTGGGTGGTTGTCCCTTACTCGGCTTGAAAGTCTTCACATATAATTTCAGTCTTCCGAGTCCACTCTTCCACGAGTGGTCGCTGTCTAGGCGATCATGGCTAAAAAGCCTTCAAATATAACCTTACTATTCCGAATTTACTCTTCCATGAGTGGTCGCCATCTAGTCGATCACGGCCGAAAAGCTTTAAAATTTAATCTTACTCTTCTGAGTTCACTCTTCGACGAGCGGTCGCCATCTAGGCGATCATGCCTAAAAAGACTTCAAATATAATCTTACTCTTCCGAGTTCACTCTTTCACGAGTGGTCTCCGTCTAGGTGATCACGGCTGAAAAACCTTCAAATATAAACTTACTCTTCCGAGTTTACTCTTCCATCAGTGGTCGTCGTCTAGGAGATCACGACTGAAAAGCCTTCCAATATAATCTTACTTTTCCGAGTTCACTCTTCCACGAGTGGTCGCCGTCTAGGCGATCACGGCTGAAAAGCCTTCAAATATAATCTTACTTTGCTGAGTCCACTTTTCGACGAACGGTCATCGTTTAGGCGATCACGGCTGAAAAGCCTTCCAATATAATCTTACTCTTCTGAGTTCACTCTTCCACGAGTGGTCGCCATCTAGGCAATCACGGCTGAAAAGCAAATATATTCTTACTCTTCTGAGTTCACTCTTCCATGAGTGGTCGCCGTCTAGGAGATCATGGCTGAAAGCCTTCAAATATAAGCTTACTCTGCCGAGTCCACTCTTCGATGAGCGGTTGCTGTCTAGGCGATCACGGCTGAAAAGCCTTCAAATATAACCTTACTCTTACGAGTTCACTCTTCCTCGAGTGGTCGCCGTTTAGGTGATCACGTCTGAAAAACCTTCAAATATGAGCTTACTCTGCCGAGTCCACTCTTCAACTAGCGGTCGCCGTCTAGGTGATCACGGCTGAGAAGCCTTCAATTATTATATATCAGTTTTCTTGGAATTTCATTTCCAACTTTCCTAATTCATTTTCTTAATTAGGGTGATTACGCTGTTAATTCTTATCAGAGATTAACCCTTAATTTTGGCTTTAATTAAGCGTACTCGGGACTGTCTCCGTGAATTCAACTATTGCTCTCCGGCTTTCTGCTCTGACAGAGCTTTTACTCATTATTTAGACACTTTTTCAACTTTCCTTGAGTAGTTTTAGTCGTCTGTCGGCATTTAACCTGTAAACCTACAAATGCAAACTAGTATGTGTTGTGACCCGCTTTAGCAGGTCACCCTTTTCCTATAAAAGGAGGGGGAAACATTCATTTTCATTCACCCCTTACTCCCTACTTCTCAAGTTCTCTCTAGTTTTATCTTCTTCAAGTTTTTCAAGCTTTCACCAAGCTCTTCTCAAAGATGTCTAAAGGACACATCAGCCCTTGGCAATGGCAGGAATGATGGTGGGAACAACGGTCTTTCTCCCTCCGTGTCCGAGATGCTTTTTTGTCGAGCCAAGGAAAATTCGCAGCGAGGTATGCTTCTCAACTGCTCTATGTCTCTGAAACTTTGTTCGGCAGGTTAGTTCATCAAATATGTTCCAAGAATTGGCCGAGGAATTCCCATCTAGTGTTTGATGCTTTTATCCATTCTAGTAAACTCAAGAAGAAGGAATTCAGGCATATCAAGCAAACATACAGCTTCCCTCCCGGGATGAGAGTTCGTTTGGCACACGATAACAACCGGACTAGTCACTAGAGTCCAACTCATCTATGTGTGTTCAGAAGCTCTATCCTTGCTGGACTAAGATTTCCCGTCCATCCTTTTATCGTGAAGCTACTTTCAGAGATAAGAGCTCATCCTTGTCAACTTTATCCAAATGCATGGACTTTGATCATCGTGTTCATATTGAGATGCCACGAACTGAGGGTTCCCTTAATCACCACCATCTTCAGGAGCATTTTCTTATTCAAGAACTCCCCCTTGGTGTGGGTTGGATGGGTTCAAATTAGTCACCGACCTGGAGTAGACAATATTGTCAACTCACTTTTACTTCCGGATTCTTATCATGGTTGGACAAGGAGTTCTTCATCCTTGAACTAGAAGACTATGACTGGGGTGATATTTTTGTGCCTAGATTTGGTAATGTAGTTGATCATCCAGATCACAGTTTGAAACTCACTATCCTCGAATGTTATGCTCGAGATGCTCTTATTAGCGACAACAGGCAGACTCACCTTTGACATGTTTTAACCGAGAGAGCGCTAGTCGAAGCCGGACTTAGTGGTCTTTCACTTGAGGGTATTTTACTTATTTATTCTTCAATTTCGAACAAGTTTGCTCTTATACCAATAATTTCCTTGTGTTGTATCAGCCGCTGATGCCATAGATGCTGAGTTTGCTAAGAAATGGATCAAGCCCACTCAGAGAATGCTCCATCAAGCTACCAAGGAAACAAGCCGTCTCCCCCCAAGGTCCCTGTCTTCTTGGAGGAGTCCTCCGGAGGGAAGAAAATGGCTAAGGGTTCTGACGGGAATAGCAAGACTCCCTTTGAACCTGGTTGGGGAATAAGTGTCCAAGACTCTGCAATAGGGAGTCCCGAACTTTCTCTAGACTGGTCTAGGTTCGCCATTACCGCTCCTGACTTGATCGAGGTCACCACACCCGACAAGCTTCTGGAGGCAAAAATGATAGGGGCTCATGCCTTATACTAGGTACACTAAAATTCTTTTAGCGCATTTAAACTTTTATGGTCTATTTTTCGGGATCTTCTTGAGCTTACTCTGATTGGTACAATCGTCTTTACTAACTCTTTGACACTTGCCTATTCTTTTTCAGGTCAATGCTCATTTCAATACCTTAGCTCTTCAAGGACACAATATGATAACACATAACATTTCCTTAGAAAAATCAAAGAACAAGTGAGAGAAGGAATCTCAAGAGTGGGAGTCATGGGCGGTGGTGGCTGAGGACAGCAAAGCTGCGCTCCAGCAGCAATATGACAATCTTGCTGGGAGGAAGAAAATGGAGTGGAACATGATAGTTAATCTCTACCATCATACATATAACTTTCTCCAACTGATGGATCAACATGACAATGAGATGCGTCTGGTGAACATGTCATTTGGTTAGAATTCGGTTGTCGCTAAAGTCCATGGTGTCTATTCTGATGTTTTTCAGCCATAAGATTTTCCCAGTCCTTGGGATTCATACGACACTACCATGGTCGCCCAAGAGCCTGACTCAGGGCCAATTGTGGCTTCTCATTATTCCGGCTCCAGCTCAAGCCATAAGGGCTCCAGGGGGAAAGCGTCCATTCGTGACAAGACTAAAGGGAAAGCTCATGCTCAAGGAAGCTCAAGTGGCAAAACGTTGTCCAAAGGTCCCCTGTATGGAAAGATTCGTGAGCCTGTTCAAGGGAAGAGGATTCAAAATGAAGGTTCCTCCTCATCCTCTTTAGAGGGTTCTGATAGTGAGACCAGCGGTGATGAAGATGGCGAAGAGATCACCAAAGTGGCATGGAACGAGAGCGAAAAAGAAGGCTCCTTCAAGGAGTAACCTCCCGGCCTTGCATGGCCTAGATCGCTTCTTGTGGCTTTAATTTAAGACTTTTTCATTCGTGGCCCTGTGTGGCCTTATGATATTTTAGATTTATTTCCTAATCGTCCTTCGAGACTAACTTGTGATTATTCAGGATCTTTTATCCTTTATGCAATATTAGCTTGTTTATTCACTTGTCTTTTATTTTCGGTATTTAGCCTCTCATGGCTTGCACTTATCCAATGCTCATACATAAATAATCGATAGATAAGATGACAAAACAAGCTTGCATAGATAGATAATATCCTAAAAAATGGGTTCAACCTTTACATAGAGTATAAATGATTTCATCGACCTTACTACTACAAATGCTACCAAGTACTAGAACATGTTATGAATGCCCAAAACATAATAAACCTTCAGGTTTGAAACTTTCCAAGTGCGGGGCACTTCATCACCGTTTAGGATCTCTAACTTGTAGGATCCTCGTCCTAAATTATTCCTGACCTTATAAGGCCCTTCTCAGTTAGGGGCTAGCTTTCCTTTCTTGGGGGCGACTCTCTATTTGTTTGCAATGTCGGTTCTTCGGGGGCAAGGGCTCTGCCCCCCAATTGTTGTCCACAAATCCCTTCATGGGCTTCTTTAAACGCCTCATCTGCTTCAAGAGGTCTTAAGCACTTCAGGTATGGAATGACAAAGGACCTTTTGTAGAGAAGGCCTTCAATTAATGAATATCCCAATGCTCTTACCGACAGCTTACGTGCCTCCTGGGCATCGTCGAGGAGCCATCCAGTCTCAAGGTGGTTTTTGATCGGGTCTATCCAACAACTTGCCACACCAACCGATGCTATCAGATTTATGACATATATAGTAGGGGTCTTCTAGACCCGTAAGTAGATACTTCTCGAATAGTTCTCGATTTCGGACGAGGCAAACTGGGAAAGGGCATCAACCGTAGTGTTCTCCTCTCTCAGAACCTATTCTGCATACCATTCATCAACATGGGTCAGTATTCCTTTCACGACTCTCAGGTACTTTATCATAGTATCATCTTTTGCCTCAAACTCTCCATTGACTTGAGCTACTACAAGTCTTGAATCTCCACAGACCTTCAGATTTCTGTCCCTCATGACTCTAGCCAAGCCTAAGCCGGCTATCAATGCTTCGTATTCTACTTCATTATTCGTAGTTGGGAAGTCCAACTTCAAAGCATACGCAATCATGAACCCATCGTGGATTTGCAAGACTAGGCCTGCACCACTAGATTTTTTTTGGACCCTCTGTCAAAATGGAGAACCCAATACTCTTTCAAGGTCCTTTCTTTATCCTTCTCTTTCTTTCCTTCTTCTTGGGTTTACTATCTCCTACCCCCCGACTTCTTGGTCGCTAAAGGTGCATTCGACCATGAAGTCTGCTAAGGCCTCAGCCTTGATGGCCGTTCGAGGCTTGTACTTGATATCAAATTCTCCTAACTCAATTTCCCACGTGATGAGCCTCCCACTAGCCTTCGGGCTATGAAGTATGTTCCTCAAGGGTTAGTCCGTTAGGACTTCGATCTTGTGAGCCTGGAAGTATGGACTCAACTTCCTTGAGGCTGTGACGAGGGCGAGTGCGAACTTCTCCGTGGTGGAGTAGTTCAACTCTACTCCGTGGAGTACCTTACTTACATAGTATACAGGGTTCTGGAGTTTCTGTTCTTCTTTAATGGGGACTGCACTCACGGCTTGTTCAGATACCGCTAAGTACAGATAAAGAGTGTCCTCCGGACTTGGTTTAGCCAGCAACAAGGCTTCAGTCATGTATTTATTTAGTTTTTCAAAGGCCCCTTGGATCTCAGATGTCCATTCAAAATTCTTCACCTTCTTAAGGATTCTGGAAAAGGACAGGCATTTGTCTCCAGACTTGGAGATGAACCTCCCTAGAGCTGCGATTCTTCTTGTTAGCTTCTGAACGTCCTTGATGGAGCGTGGTGGCTCCATGTCTAGGATGGCTTTGATCTTGTTGGGGTTGACCTCTATTCCCCTATTTAAGACCATATTACCCAAAAACTTTCCTGACCCGACACCAAAGCACACTTGGTGGGGTTTAACATCATCTTGTGGTACCTCAGCACTTCAAATGCCTCTCCGAGGTGACTAATATGATCGGCCTTGCTTAGGCTTTTGATTAACATGTCATCGACATAGAACTCCACGGGTTTCCCAATTAGATGGGCAAATATCTTATTTACCAACCTTTGGTAAGTAGCTCCTGCATTCTTAATTCCAAAAGCCATAACAAGATAAAAAAAGACACCAAAGTCAGGTAAGAAAGATACCTTGGGGGTGTCATCCTTATGCATTTCAATCTTATTGTAACCGTTGAAGCCATCCATGAAACTTAGCATCTCGTTTCCAGCTGTGGAATCAATCTGGGTATCAATCATTGGTAGGGGGTAGCAGTCCTTTAGGACAAGCATCATTCAAGTTAGTGAAGTCGATGCACATCCTCCACTTCCAATTGGCCTTCTTAATCATTAAGACGTTGGCCAACCACTCAAGAAATTGCACTTCCTTAATGAATCCAGCTTTTAGGAGCTTCTCGACCTCCTGCTTAATGGCTTCAAGCCTATCAGGGGCATAAGTTCTCTTCTTCTGTTTCGCAGCCTTCCGAGTCGGATTAATGTTCAATTTATGAGTTATGAGGTTTGGGTCAATCCCAGGCATATCAGCTGAGGTTCAAGCAAACACATCATTGTTCAGTTGTAGGAAAGTTGTCAAATGGCCCTTCAAAGGCTTGTGCAAAGATGCTCCAATATACGTGACCTTCTCTGGGTCTAAGGAGTCCAGGGGAATTGGGACCAAGTCCTCTGCGGGTTTCCCTCGAAGCTTTTCATTCTCTCGGACATCCATGTCTTCAATGGGGAGGACCTGCCCCCTAGTTCCATCGGGTCTAAGTGCTGCAACATAGTAACTACGGGCCATTTTCTGATATCCTCTTACCTCACCGACACCGTTCCTAGTTGAGAACTTCAGTACCATGTGGTAGGTTGAGGGAACTGCCTTAAATGTATGGATTCAAGTTCTACCCATGATAGCGTTGTAAGTAGAGGCTACCTTCACAACCTGAAAGTTTAACATCTGTGTGGCCTCCCCAGGCTCTTCCCTAATAGTTATGGAAAGTTGTATTGCTCCTTCGACTTGGCATTCCACGTGGTTGAACCCATAGACGGGTGCGTCGGATGGAGTTAGCTAAGAATTATTGTAGCCCATCCTTATGAATGTGTCATAAAAAAGAATATCCATGGAAGCTCTATTGTCCATTAGGACTCCCATAACAAGACAATTTCCAATTATCGGGGTGATAACCAGAGGATTGTCCTTAGGAAATTTTAAACCTTCAAGGTCTGGGTCACCGAGTTCAAACATCATCTCTAACTTAGCACGGTTAGACGGTTCTCCAACTATGCTCATCATCACTCTCGTATAAGCTTTTCGAGAGTTCCTTGTAGTCGCAGCTGCTGTAAGTCCTCCTAAGATCATGTTGATAATTAGCCCTTGGGGCTGTGGGTTACGATCACTGTCGTTACCCCTTCGATCATCGTCTCTTCGATTAATGTCTCTTTTCTGGTCTTCAGCCTATTCACCCTTGGTGAAACGTCTGAACTTCCCTCTTTGGATCAAGTGCTCAATCTCATCCTTGATTTGCCTGAAAATATCAGTATCATGACCAACATCTTTGTGGTACCTACAGTATCGATTCTTATCTCTTTTCTCGGGGTCTCATCTTAGTGGCTTTGACCATTTGAACTCTTTGTCCTTCTCAATTTCCATAGGCATTTGGCTCCTTGGAGCGTTCAACCTTGCATACTCAGTGAACCTTGGTTGCTGGTTCTTCTTAGAAGTAGAGTCAGAGCTTTTACCAGTTCGATGGTATTTGTCCTTAGCATCATACTCTTGATCCGGCTTCCGTTTCTTGTTCCCAGTAGGCTCGTTGCTCAACATCGCCTTCTTCATAATTTCCTCCACCTTGATATACTTTTCGACCCTATCCTGAAGTTGCAGTATGCTTTTAGGAGGATGTTTGGCCAGGGATATCTTAAAGAACTCGTCTCTAGTCCCTTGTTATAGGGATATCATAGCTACCTTGTCGTCAAGATGCGGGACCTTCAAGGTCTCCTACGTGAATTGTTTCAGGTACTCTCTAAGGGACTCCTTTGCTACTTGGACTATGCCCATGAGAGAAGTGAACTCTTCTCGTGTATTCTGCCACTTATAAACTGCTTGATAAAAGCTTGGCTCAAGTCCTTGAAATTTCCAATAGAGTTTGGGTTAGGCGGCTGTACCACCTTTGAGCCATACCCGATAGGGTCTGAGGAAAGTCCCGAGATGATTAGCAAGGTCTCCAGTACCATCTTATGCTTTGATGGTGGGCATCTTGAACTTTCTTAAGATACGAGCATTCATTATCTCTTCAGTGAATGGTAGGTGTGGATCATCAGGATCTCCTAGGGGTATCAAATCACTTGGATCAGCCCTTGGGGCAACAACCCTTCTCAGTATTGGACCATCTATGTCTATGATTGGAGGAAAATCTTTTTGCCTCGCAGCAGGTCGAGGCCTTGGGGTCAGGTGTATCTCCAGGTCGCACTTCAGTCTTTGTATTTCAGCTTCATGAACCCTAATCCTCTCCTGGACATCTTGGGGAATCATCCCTTGAGTGCTCCTGGGCCGCTGGTTAGTACTAGGCATCGGCTCTTTACCAGCACGCCTCCTCCTTGAAGTGACCTCATCGTCCGATGTTTCAGAGTCTCTATCAGAATAGGGTCCAGAGAATTCTTGACCCTCCGGAATAGGATCCAAGCCACTTATGTATTGTGGCTCTTGTGTCTCGCTTCGATTAGAGTGCCACTTCCTCCAACCTGGGGGTATAGAGGTATCCCATAAGGGGGGTTAGTGGTCACGATTGTTGAATACTCATACCCGATGGGTTGAGGGTTCACAGGTGCATATAGCTGCTGAAATTGGGGATTCGTCCCTTGAGGAGTCGGGGGATTCATTCCTTGAGGCTATGCCTCGATTGCCCCTACCAGGATTCCTCCTTGAGTGGAGGCACAGGTTGAGTGAGGTGGTACCTCTACCACCGATGCGATTGTTCACGATGGGAGGGGAGTGTCTGTTGTCCACTATTGTTTCTTCTCTGTGTGTTCACCATGATTGTTGTACTTTTCCCACAGACGGCGCCAAATGTTATGGAATAAAAATTAGAATGCGTTAGTAATTAATTCTAGGGTTTGTGAGCTTTAAGCTTTAATGGCTGCTCTCGCGTTCGGGACTATTAGTCCTTACAAGATGCCTACGTATATCTGTGTAGTAGAAAATCAAGCCAAAAACGTAGTTCTAGGTTGAGGGGTAGAGCCCCTTTATATAGATGTTGAGTCTATGGTTAGACTGGGGTAGGGAGACTTGGTGGACAAGTCTCCTACTTTGATGGTAAGTAGTAGGGGTGTGCATTCGGTTCGGTTAACCGAAAACTGAACCGAATAACCGAAATAATTTCGGTTCGGTTAACCAAATTGTAAAATTCGGTTCGGTTTTCGGTAGTAGAATTCCTAAAATTCAGTTTTTCGGGAATTCGGTTTTTAACCGTGGTTAACCGAAAAACCGAATAATTAATCGAACTACTATACAGTGTACAAAATATTAATATTTTAATATACAATTATACATAAACATAATACTGATACATATATCAGTTATCTGAAATCTGAATCTCCGTCACTTCACTACTTCAGACTTCAGTCTTTAGTTCACTCTTCACTCTTCAGTTCTGAAATCTGAATCTCCGAATAATCTGATACATCTGTATGCCTGTTTTCATAGTTTGGAATTGTGCTCTACTGTTTTGACAGAGAAAGGTTACTGGTAGGCTGTGGTTGATTTGCCTTCGGACAAGCTGCTTTTATTGGCAGGTCTTCATTTTCCAGTATATTTCTTCCTTAATATGTTAGCAAATGTTATTGTTAGCTGGTGTAAATATGTCAAGATTGATTCAACTTGAACAGGGAGCCCTGAATCCTAATTATAGTTTATAATCATTAGTATCATATAACTTGGGAAAAGAACAAATGCATGTCGTAAACTAAAAGCCTAGTAGAGTTGATCAGCACTAAAATTTTCTAGTAGGAGTAGAAAGTTTTGTTGTTTATTAACACAAGGACTGGAAATTCTCTGATAAGGCGATAGTCTTATCGTTGATCTCTTAATATCTTTCTGTTACCAGAGCACAGCTTGGAGCTTAACTCCAAGTTTGTTATTTATTTAGCTAGTAAATCCAATGTACAGATTTAACTTGAAATTGTATAAATACAATATCAAACTTTATTTATGTATCTTTTTTTGCAATTACTGATTTTCTGGATTTTTTTATTAAGTTCGGTTTTAAAATCCGGTTTTTGGTTATAACTGAAATATTAGTTCGATTTCGGTTAAAAACCGAATACAATTCGGTTCGGTTTTCGGTAGCGGTTTTTCCACAATTTCGGTTTCGGTTAACCGGAAAAAAATTCGGTTTCGGTTTCGGTTAACCGAATAAACACCCCTAGTAAGTAGGATTCACTTAGACGGTGGATTCTAGATCCTTCCTAGTCCGGTAATGCGGATTTTTTAAGACTTTAACTATATAAATTTTGAATAATACAATAATGTAATACATACAAAATAATACGTAAATATATTATTATCTTTCATAATTAATTTTTATAAAATAATAAAATAATAAATATTATAATATATCCATAAATTACACAAGTTATAGATATATTAACGGCATTATTATCGAATTAGTACTAAGATCACGGCCCACCCCACAAGCAGACATTGAGCCCGTACATTTAAATTTATAAATTCGATTATAGAATTTGGAGACATTTTCTTAAGAACAGGAGTCTGTTAAAAACAGAGGCGTCCTTGGCAGTTGGCACGTCATAACACTGTTGCTTATCTAATTTTCTTCATTCGATTTTTCCAAAAGAAAAAAACTATCAAGTCATTTTTCAATTCATTTAATCATAAAGTTTGAAATAAAATATAACCTAAGCTATTTTACTTTATTATTTTACTTTATAACTTTTAATGTAAAAAAATTATCTATAATATTTAGATTAAGAAACTGCATGAAACATATTTATTAATAAAATGTAATATATATTTATTATGTATTTCTTTCAATAGTCCCCCTTTAAAATAACATTTGCCAAGTCAACGTGCACTTAATTCTTTTTGTCAAAAGGAAAAAAAGATTTGTGAAAAGTGATGGTTGTTAACGTGTTTAGCGAAGGTGGGAAGTAATCGAGCACTTCAGCTACCAATAAGTTGTACAAACACGTATTGGTAAGTAAAAATAACTTTTACCCACCCGTATAAATTGGTAGATAATTTATTGGTAAGTAAAAGTCAAATTTCTTGTAGTGTTCGTTTTTATGTTGGATTTGATGTAAGTGTCCGCGTGGAGCTCATTCTCAGGCCTACTCGGTAGGCTTATCGTGTAACCAATTTCGGGTCGTGAGCTACACGATCCACTTTGGTCGTGGTCGTCATAGTCTATTAAAACTCATAGCTTGTGATCATGACGACCAGGTTTGACCGGTTATCTTTAGGACATAATTAATTCAACATTAATTGTGTCTTTAAGGATTACTTTTCATCCATATCAATGATATAATTTTATTTTAGTCCGGAAAAAATATAATATTTTTTTAGTTGGTCTATTTTTTATTTTTATTTTATTTTATCTTAGATTAATTGTATAAATCACTTTTAGCTCTAATGAATAGTATATAATATTTTCTTTTCTTCCAACATTATTTTACAAACTGACGAATTATCTCTAGTTTCGTATTAAAAAATAGTACAGCTATTATAGAAATAGAAGAAAATCCGTAATTAAGTTCGTTATATCAACCAAATCCAAGTAATTATATTTAGTGTGTTTTGAATTAAATTTACTATGTGTTGAATATTATTATGTTTTAGCCCGTATGAGTAGTATATATTATTTTCTTAACCCAATATCATTATATAGACCAACGAATTATTTTTATTTTTAATTTTGTTTTAACCCGGTTTAATATTATAATTTTTTTAACCGCGTCAATAACATTCATTATTTTCTTTTAACCCGATGTATCAAATCCAATTACATATATTTGGTTTTTTTATTTTTTATTTTAACTTGTATCAATAGTATAATTTTGATTAAACATAGATAAATATTTTAAATTATTTTATTTTATCCCGAGCATTTATAACTATCAACAAATTATCTTTTGATTTGAATTTTGTTTTAAACGGTTCAATAGTGTAATTTTTATATGATCGAGTGGATAGTATACGTTATTTTATTTTTGTCTGAGGTTATTATACATATTTAATTCTATTTATTTTATATAATTACTTTGTGAATATTAATTTATTTATGAGAGTGTTTTATTTTAAATATAATATAAATTAAGAGATAGATTAAAATACATGTGATCATGCCACACTATCAACAAAATTTTTAATGTTTCCTCTTTAATATAACTAACTATATTTACTCTTTTTTATTTTAACCCGAATGAATTGTATAATTTTGTTTAATTCCGAATGAATAATGTGTGTAGATTATAATTCTATTATAATTTATATAATTATATTGTGAATATTAATATCTTAATGATAGTGTCGTATGTTAAATATAATTATTAATTTAAAAATAATTGAAATACCGATTAACAGAGGATTTCTAAATGTCCAAAATATTAAAACTCGCATGCAAGCGTGGTCACATATTAAAAAATTTAGCCGAAAGCGCGAGAAGACATGAGTGCAAATTCATATATTTTTTCTCTTATTCTTTTCTGGAAATTTATCTTAAATTTAGTCTAATAAAATAGGCAAGCATTATGATACTTCACTAATAATAATTCGAATAAAACTCTCACTAATCTCATCTTTCGTTTATCCAACTGATTTGAATATGTAATATCATTACTTTATCAATAATAGTGTTTTATATTTCTTAATAAAGAGTATTTTATACTAAATATAACTATAAATTTAGATAATGACAAAATACAGGTGATCATACAACTAACAAACAAATATTTAATTTTTCGTCTTTAATATAATACTAGTTTAAAACTTGTACGATGCACAAACTTTATATTATATGTTTTTTTGTAAAAATAATAAATTAAATTGAATATTTAATTAGTTCACTTAAATTTTTTAAATAATATAATTTCGTGATAAATATATTAATACATATTTATGTTCATGATTTTTTTAATTAGGAATATTTTAAAAAGATATTATAATTGAATGAATGATATAGTTTTATTCATATTTATAAGTGTGTTCATAAAAAATATTATGATTTAATTAAACATTAAGTTAATTTCATGTTAATAGTATACTAATTATGATTAGTCCTAGATCAAAAATTTATATTACTATGATTTATCCTGAATCAATAGTTTCCATTAATGTGTTTTAACGAAGATCCTCATCAATAATTTACATTATTGTGTTTTAACCTAGTGCCCGTTAATCCGAGCAAATTTAACTAAATATTTTTTGTTTGATTGTAATTTTTTGAGTCTCGGTTAATAGGATAATTTTGTTTAATCCTGATTATAAAGAGTATATCTGATATTTTGATATTTTTTTTAGTTTGGATCAATTGTATAATAATGTTTAGCCTGGATGAATAGTTTATATTATTTTATTTAAACTGAGTTCATTCTATTTTTTAGCCGAATCAGTAGTATTTATTATTTTATCTTAGCTCGATACATATTAAAATCAATCAAACACAATTAATTATATTTAGTTTGCTTTAAATTTTATTATATCTCGATTCAATAATATAATTTTATTTTAACTCGAATGAGAAGTGAAAATTATTTTATTTTATCTCGAAACATTAATTATCTTCTGACTCTCTATATATAGATATCTATAATATCGAATTGATATTAATATTTATTTTATAATTTAACCAAATATTAAATAAATTGGTTGTTATAATAAAGATTGTTTTAGAATTTAATTAAATAAAAATTATATTTGGAGAGTAAGATGACTTCAATATTAATTAAAATAATATACAGCTTGATACAAATTAGAATTTAAATTTGTAGAAGAAGTTAATTGAAACATTAGTTAGTGTAATATAGAGTTCAATATAAATTACTAGAATTTTAATTGATAGATAAAGTTAATTTCAATATAAATTAGAATTAGAATTGATTGACGACCAACCAACTAACCAAACTTTTAATATTTCGTCTATTATAATATAATATTATTATTATAATATAGATGGATAGATATATAATAATATAATTTTAATATGTTTTGGTGGGATTCGAATCTTGCACCCTCTTATATAATTTTTTTCGAGAAATGCTAGGTACCTCAAAATTTCTCCCAAAATATTTTCTCAAAGCTTGATGTGTCACATAATTAACAGCAACAATCCCAATATATATTATGGGACTCATAATGGCAACTAAAGACCCTTATTTTGACAAGGAGTTTGGTGACTTCCTACAAAGCCTAAGAGCCTCACTCAATTTCAATCGTTTCTCCTACAAGAAGGCTGTAAACAACAATGTAAACTTCTTGAGAGTGGTACTAGTCACCAGACAGATGCTGAAGGAAAAGAGAGTTGTGATCAATATAAATGATTCTGGAGTTGACATATGTATGCAAGTCTCACTAGCATTTCAAGTCAAGGAGACCATAAGAACCGAACATATTTATAAACAAAGTCAACGTGATGACCCGTGAGGACACTCAGTTGCTCAGAGAACTTAAAGCGGACCAAGAGGGGGCTTTTACCGAGGCATATCTTTAGCCTGACAAATAAGTGGCCTACATCTGCCCAACTACCAAGAAATGCATACACTTTCAAATTTCTAAGTATTGTATCATGAAGAACAAGAAAATTATCACGGTGATTGAGTCAGTTCTAAGGACAAAGAAAGTCAAGACTGTAGAGGATCTTGAGATGATCACTATTCTCTCAAGATATGTGAACAATGTTGATGCCCTCATACCAAAAACTGATATAAATACAAAAGATGCTGATCAGGATGATGATGAGCAAAATAAAAGTGAATCTAAATCTTTTGGCTCGAATCCTGGTCAATCTAGCAAAGGTAGTGGCAATCAGAAAGATGCTTCTAAGAAAGAGGATGACAAGAAGGGAAAAGATGAAGGTAAGCGGAGATGATGGTAAAGACACAAATAAAACACCTATAAGCCAAGTATCCAAAACTCTACAAACCTCAACCCAAATCTCTAGCCAAACACAAACTCAAAACATCCAAACCTCCAAGCCTAAATATCTCTACATACCTACTGCCAACTATCTACTTATATACCAACCATAGCCAAACAAACCTCTTTAAAGAAACTTATCAAACCTCCATAATTTAAAACACCAATCAAAACTTATTTCAAGTCTACTGGGATAAAAACAAAGAAAAGATAAGTTGAAATGGGTGCTCTTTGGAACTGCTTCAATCAAGATGATTTTCTACCAATCTTAGAAGAAATATTATATGATGACTACAACAATCAACTGGCTGAAAAAATAGTCAAAGTTTGTGTAGAAACTTCGGGAGGGGTGAAAATCTACTTTAAAGATGGTACATTCAACTTGATCAACAAAGAAGTGATTGAAAACTACTCAACTGTAGAATTTGAAAGAGTAATCAATTTGATGACTGATAAGGATGCTTTTACCAAGATAAGGAAGGTTGACTTGGTTAGACGATTGAGAGAAAGAGATGAAAGGCATGCAACTGATAAGGCTGAGAAGGAGGAAAATGCCATCATAAAAGCCAAGGAGATAGAGATGTTTGAGAAGAGGTCAAATGAACTAAAATCCAAAGAGTTGAGCAGAATTTCTCCAGATGGTGTATTTCTGAATATTAAAACTCATATATTCTCAATGTACATAAAAAATACCTTGACAATTACTCAGTAAATGAATGGCTAAAACTGGTGGAAACTTTGAGAGGTACTGAGATAATTGAAGAATCTGAGTGTCTTGTCAAACTCAAGGATTTGATTATAGAGCAACCAAGATTTGAAAAGTTCAGCTAATTCTGTAAATTCAATTCTCAATTTAACTGCAAGATGACTATCATGTATGAAATTTGTACTTTGTCAATTTATTAGTTTCTTTTTAATTTTGAGCTTGGGGTTAGTCTTGTTATCAGACATGCATTTGTGACAAGTAATATTCTCACAGATTGAAGGAGATTGTTGTGCAAGACATGCCTCTACACAACAAGACTAAGTCACTGTGACAACCCTAAGATTTAGTTGTATGCTAATATTTTATATTTTGTAATGGTACCTCTTGAGTCTGTAAGAAGGTTAAAGAGATTAGAATAAAAGATTTTTCTATGAACAACCATCAAGCTAAAGAATAAACTCTGGAAGAAGATCAATCTTGATCATGCCTCAGAGAGAAGTGTGGAAACTTGGAATTGAATAATGTTGTTCTTGAAAAAATATTCTAAGTCACATATCAACAAGTCATATATCAAGATGTATAGAGATGTCTAAGATGACTTGTAGATAAGTCATTCTACTTGTAGAGATCTCACTCTACTTGTAGAGAAATCCAAAGAGATATCGACAAGTCAATCTACTTGTAGAGTACTGGAGATATCGACAAGTCAAAATTATATATAGAGAAGTGGAGATATCAACAAGTCAAAAGTCTATATAGAGAACTTGAGATATCGGCAAACCAAACAGCATTTAGAGAACTGGAGATATCGACAAGTCAATCTACTTGTAGAGAACTGGAGATATCGACAAGTCATAATACTTGTAGAGAAGTGGAGATATCGATAAGTCATTCTACATATCGATATGTGACTTCTCTACACAGTAAAATAGATCTCGACAACACCTTCAAAATTCAGAATACGAAAAACTTGAAGATCCAAGATTATCAGTCAACAAACCATTCTATCATTGAATTGGAAAGTCGACAAATGCAGCTTGAAGAGTGCAAGATCAAGGGCCAAGATGAATTGGGCAAAGGAGGGTCATAGACCTGATAGATTATATGCAGATATGTTGAACCCAAAATGAAAACAAACAGATAGACTTTAGAATATGTGTTAGTCCATTTTAGTGCAATCTTTGTAAGTTGTGCATGTTGTTCTATAAAACATGTCACATGTCCTTTGTTTAGAAGTAACAAAACAAATCTAGAAATCTTGTATTCTCTCAAGAGAATTAGCCGAGTTCTTATTATTCAATAACACATATTTATAGCACAACAAATTTGATTTAAATATAAATCAAGTGAATTTTGATAATTGTTTGTGTCTTTTCTATTAAGTTATTTATTACTATAAATTAATATCTAATTGTTGAGTTCCAAAGCCAAAACACAATCTAATTTTCAAGATAATAATATTAAAAAAATCAAGAAAACACATTCACTCCCCTCTGTGTTACAGTTCATACCTAACAAACTGTATCTTAATTCTTAAATATCCAACGATTCTGGATTGAGTGACCAGAGGACTGCCGAACAAACTTTAATGTTTCATATGTAATATAATAATATAGTATAAAAGATTTTTAAACCAAACAAAACATACCTAGTATATCCCACTTAAAACAGCGTCTGAGGAGGGTAAGATGTACGCAAACCATGCTCATACTTTGAAAAGTAGGAAGGATGTTTCCATGAAGACCCCCGGCTTAGTACACGACAAATATAGTGAGTGATATATGCATATATGTGTAACATATAAGAATACATATAAAAACTAAGCAACAATGTTCAAAAAGGAAATTATAAATTGAAATAGATAATACTGAAGCTCATGGATATATGCACACGAGACTTACCAACAAGGAATCAAATATATGCACAAAAGACAGAAAGAAACTTTATAGTTGTTGTTAGGTCACACAATACTATAAGAAAAGAGGGTTGAATATAGTGTTTATACAATCTAATCGATTTAGAACACAAGTATGTAACAGTAATCAAGTTTATTCAATATGATAAGCTCTGTTATAAAGTAGGTTAAACTACTCTCTCAGTGATGAACAATATCACTAAGAGCTGGTAGGTTATAATGAATAATGTTCTCGTGAATGATAACACATATAGCATAAACCCTAAGATGTGTTTATATTAGTACACAGTTACAAGATATCTTCTAATTGATATGGAATATAATTCTGTCTCATAAAATATATCAATCAGATATTATCTTTTACAAGTCTTCTAGTCTTCTAACTCCCCATGCATATCTTCCTTTGTTTTAGTCCAGATCCTCTCCTGTAAATCAGCCGCATTCCTTATCTGAAGTATCCGCACTTAAGTCCTGATATAAATCCTGACGGCCTTAAGTTCTGATATAAGTTATGACTTCAGTAAGTTCTGATTTCCAATAAGTCCTGATAAGTCCTGATATTAAGTTCCGAAACTAAACACAACAGATTAGACATGACATCACAAATATATCTAACAGCTGTATACTTTCTAACCCGTTAGACAAACCCTCTATTGTTGGAATACGTCGTCTCTAAGAAACCCTATCTAATGTCATGTCACATGTAAGACTTAAGGCCTCCATATCTAAACTTAATTGATCCGCCTAAGTTCTACGAGGTCTACCTTTTTTTCTTTTTCCCCTTACTGAGATACCTTCCACCTCTCAAATCGATGTTGATGTACGCCATCTCCGAAAATGGACATACCAACGTAATCAACTCTCCCGTATTTACTTGGAAATAGACTCAACATATAATGCTCGTTCATATGTGTTATTTGGAATTCTATCCACCATTGTGTGACTACACATCGAACGCAACATACACATTTTTGCCATCTCTAACCGACACTCTTGCGCTTTTCTTAATGGCCAACACTCACAACCATATAATAATGCTATTCGTACAGGGAATCTGTAAAATTTACCCTTTAGCTTCAAGGGTAGATATGTCTCACACAATACTCCCATGACAATCCTTCATTTAAGCCATCCTATCTGAATGTGATGTTTAACATCTGTAGCAATATACCAACTATTGTTAATAATACAACAGAGGTATTTAAAATGACAAGTCTGTGGAACTCGATCTTCAGCAATATAAACGTCAACATCTTCCTTATTATCTTATCCACTAAAATTATCCCACAAGTACTCGATCTTATAATAACTCATACGCAAACCTTTAACTTCCAATAAAGAATGCCATTGTTCCAACTGTGCATTAACCTCACCCCTAGACACAGCTATTAACACGATGTTATCAGCAAAAAGTATACACCAAGGTACATTAGTTTGAATATCACGAGTGAGCACTGGCAGAGTATATATATATATATATATATATAAATTCATTCTTATATTTATGATATTATGTCACTATTTGGATGTTATTAATTAGAGTATATTATTTTATGATAGAATATAAATAATTCCCAACTTTAGATGGAATTGGCTTATTTGGACATAAATCATAAGGAAATTCGGATTTATTGGGCCACACGAGCATACACTTATTTGGACATAAATCATAAGGAAATTCGGATTTATTGGGCCACGCGAGCATACACCACTGTTTGGGCCTTCACTTAAGTTATAGACATCAGATTTGGGCGATCTTACAGCCTCATGAGAAGCTAACAAAATTGTATAAAGTTTAGAAGTGCTCTAATATCAAGATTTTATAGGGTAATATCTAACACTATGCGCAACAATGAGACAATTATATAATCAGGATTAACAAGAAAAGATAAATAACCAAGTAACGAAACAAAACACGAAGGCAGAAACAATAATATATGATCAGTAACTGAATTGATAAAGAGATAATAGAACACTTAGCTCTAATAGAAGCTTTATCAGATCTGAAATTTGAAAGTACTATCAACAGCTGAGGCGCCTAGCCTTCGAGAATCCTAGACTATTTTTGAAGAGATTATTGCTCCACTTACGCTGTGTTTGGTTGCAACAATATCACTTCCAGGATATAACAGCACAAACAATGCATCCACAGTCACGTAATGCTCAACAGCGACCCGTACCTCAGTTCGTCCAAAAAACCTATTCTATAATATGTATGTTATGGAGGAGAGAAAAGGAGAGAGAAAGAAGCAGTCTGGGTTTCACAAATTTGTGTGTTCAGTATATATACTCTTCTGAACGTTTAGTTCTGTATATAATATAAAATAAAATGTAACTGAAGATATTCATTAATTAAAATAAATATTCTAACTTAGTATGCATTCAATAGAATATATCTCAGAATATGAAACGTAACAGTCAGCCCCTCAGTATTTACCACAGCAAATCCTGATCCACTCCATCAGTATTTACCACAGAAAATCCTGACCAGGCATTATGATTTATCATCCTTAGCAAATCCTTACCAGGCGTTAGGATTTATCAGCCTCAGCAAATCCTGATCAGTATTTATTCCAGCAAATCAGAGTTTGTAATTTCTGATCAGCAAATACTGATATTCCCTGCTACACAGATTCAATATTCATATTAAAATAATATTATAAGCGAGTAAATATTTAAATAAAATAAGTAGTAAAATTCCTTTCCCAGGTCGTATCGCGTACGCGAGTTGCCGAGACTTTCGCTCAAATCGCCCTTCGACCCGACCCGAGTCGAGTCGTGACGTGGGGAGGTGGCGGCGGCGCGCGTGTGTGTGTGCGCGTGTGCGCGCTAGGCACACAATAACACCATGCACACCCATATGCCTTAGTAGTTGTATACTACTTTTGCACATGGTACTATATAAAGCACTCCGCCCTTCTTTACATTATCAGTGTGGGATAAACCCACACAACCCATTTCAAGCTACTAACTTCACCTCAATTTTTATATGGATTACCCTAAGAAAATGACTTAGATCCAAAAATGAAAGTTTAAGTCCTCATATCAAGGATCAACCTCCAACAATTAGTTTTATGAAATTGCATCAAGAACATGTCTAAAACAAGCCTCAAACTTTCCATTTTCTAACAATCCCCCACAAATTCATACATAAATGCATATCAGATTTTATCATGACTTGCTTTTCAGATTCGGTGCCCTTCCATGTTTGAACTTTCCTAAGTCCCCTACTTCGATGGCTACCAGATATAGATGGAATGTTTCACCTTGAATCTCTATCTGTTTGGTAAAACCACACTCCATAGACAATGACAAGTCAAAAGGCTATGGTGCAGATCTACGACTTTGAGACGTTATGGTCATGTCTTGATCTTGTAAGTCGAATGCTTCAAGGAATAACCATTTTCTCTAATTGCGACCTCACAATTGCATTCGCTTAGCTGGGAATCTCCAAAGATGTGCTGCTAAGATCTCGTCTTTCGACTTGACCACATTCAGAGTTTATAAATTCTGACACAGTATTTGGTGCATCAGTATTTATCAAATTCTGATCCAAAATTGTTTCCATCAGAGTTTATTAAACTCTTGCTTACTAGCAGTTCAAGCACCTCTTAAGGTTTACAGGGGATAGACTTAGATACATAAGTATCTAAATTTATTTAGTAGAGGTACTACCAATTCATCCTTACAAATTATTATTAACACATTGAATACACTTCGAGGGATCTCCTCTCAGGTTTATTGGGTTCCCGCTATTAATGAATCATGATGGGTTACCAGTCTCATCCCCAACCTCGACTTAAGGACCACAACATGCTCAAGCCCTTTAGTCAACGGACCAACTGTATTATCTTGAGTTCCTATGAACTCTAAAGCAATAATCCTATCACACACAAGACCCCTTACTGACTTCAGTCTAACTTGGATGTGTCTCTTTGTCTTAGCATTATACTTCACACTTCTGAGCTTTTCGATAGTTGTACGACAAGCATAATTAATAAAAATGGTAGGAAGCGGTTTTCTTATTATAGGTAACATAGCCATAAGCCCAAGTAGCCATTTAGCCTCCATCCTCATGGCATCAAGTGCACACAACTCAGCCTCAACAGTAGACCGAGTAATCAAGGTCTGTCTAGAAGACTTCCAGGATACTGCTCCACCCGTAAGGGTAAACACATATCCACTCACTCCATTGGAACCAGATTTCTTAGCTATTCAACTTGCATCACTGTACCCCTAGAGTACCCCCGAAAATCTCCGATAATGCAAGCCAAAGGAGATAGTTCCCTTGAGATATCTAAGAACTCAAGCTAATTTAGACACATAATAAGAAATATCTAGTCTAGTCACATTCGCAAGATATTGCAAACTCCCAATAATATGAGAATACCTTAACTGAGACACAGGAACTCCTGAAATGTTTTTGACTATAGTAATATTTGAATCATATGATGTAAAAGCGATTCTATAATTTGAATAATCGTACTTCTCAAGTATAGATTTCTCTATATAATGAGACTATGACAATGTTATTCCATCAGTTGACTGAGTCAACTTGATCCCAAGAATCACACTAGCCTCACCCATATCCTTCATTTCAAAGTGCCTCTTGAAGAAACTCTTTATCTCCTTAATAATCTAAATATTGGTTCCAAACAATAAAATATCATCTACATATAAGCACACAATCACACAATCATTACCTCTAACCTTATAGTAGACACACTTGTCACTTTTATTAACTAAAAACTCGAAGTCTAAAACAGTTTCATCAAACTTTTATGCCAGTCTAAAGGTGCTTGTTTAAGGTCATATATAGACTTGACTAGTCTATATACTTTCCTCTCATTACTAGAAGCAACAAATCCCTTAGTCTGATCCATATAAATCTATTCTTCAAGATTACCATGAATAAAATATGTCTTTACATCCATTTTATGGATGATAAGACCATGTACGGAAGCCAATGCAATAAGCATTCCGATTATTGTCATTCGGGCAACAGGAGAGTATATATCAAAATAGTCAATGCCTTCCCTTCGCCTAAAGCCCTTAGAACCTAGCCTAGCCTTGTACTTAACTATTGAGCCATCAGGGTTTAACTTCCTCTTGAAGATCCATTTATATCCAATAGTAGAACACCCAAGATGGAGATCAACTAACTCCCATATTTCGTTCAAAATAATTGAGTCAATTTCACTCTTCACAGCGCCTTTCCAATGTCTTGACTCTAAAGAATCCATGGCTTGATGGAAAGTTAAAAGCTCATCCTCGACATTATAAGTGACAAAATCAATTACATAGTCCTTGACTACCTTTGCACGCTTACTCCTAGGTTCCTCTACTTCGTTAGGAGTAGAGCTACTACCGGGATCCGCCCCCACATTTTTATCATTTCCACTTGATCAGTAATAGAACTCGACATGTGAGTGTGATCATCCTCAGAATTACCCAAAGGTATAAAAGTCTTCATAGGGAACACTTCCTCAAAGAAATTTGCATCATGAAACTCAACATCGTATTTGCCACAATACCATCTATGTCACATTTTAAAACTAAAAATATTCTATTAGTTGTGGTTTCAAGATAGCCCAAAAAGATACAATCAACAGTTTTCAGACCTAGTTTCTTTCTCTTGTGTTCAGGGACAAGCACCTTAGCTAGGCACCCCCACACACGAAGATAACTCAAACTTGTCTTACGCTTTCTCCATAATTCATATGGTGTTTTGTCCATATGTTTCAGAGGGACTCTATTCAGAATATGGCAAGCCGTATTCAGAGTCTCTCCCACCATGTACTTAGGCAACCTAGAATTAATCAGTTGACTGTTAATCATGTCTTTAAAAGTTCTGTTCTTTTGCTCTGCCTCCCCATTATACTCAGCTGTGTATGGTGGAGTAACCTCATTAACTATACCATTGTTTGCGCAAAATTCATCAAATGAGGTACTCGTATATTCACAACCTCTATTAGACCTCAAACATTTAAGTACTTTGCCCGTTTGTTTTTCAGCTTCATTTTAAAATATAATGAATTTGTCTAGTGCTTCATCCTTATGTTTAAGTAAATAAACATAACAATATCTACTACAATCATCTATAAAGGTAATGAAATATCTACAGTGATCCTTAGTCAACATACCACCGAATTCACATATGTCCGAGTGAACTAAATCTACAAGTCTAAATCCCTAACAACATTATAAAAATGTTTCCTTGTTTATTTAGCAGTTACACACACTTGACACTTAGATTTCTTATCAATGACATGCTTTGGAACAACTTTAAATTCATCATATTCTTCAGAGCACCAAAATTTAAATGACCAAGTCGTAAGTGCCACAAGTCAGATGATTCAACACAATTAACAGAAGGTTCAACACTATCATTAATAAAATCACCCAAAACAGGTTCAGCATTTATAAAAAACAAACCATCAAACAAGTAATCCTTGCCAAAAAATGTACCATTGTGAGTAATCGCTACTTTATTACATTTTAAAGAAAGTTCAAAGCCATTCTTAAGTAAACAACTTCCGCTTATTATATTTCTATGAATAGAGGGAACATGGTGCACTTTAGTGAGAGATATAATCCGCCCAGAAGCAAACTTCAGGTCCACATTTACTATTTCAAGCACTTGTGCAACACTAGCATTCCCCACCGTTACTGTCACTCCATGACTCTGTTGATAAGATACAAACAAACTAATATCAGCACAAATATGCATATTAGCTCCATTATCAATTAACCACTCTGTAAGTCATATGTCATAAGACCTATTTGTATATTCGAGGATTCAACTCAACTCAAATAAGAATGTAATAAGTAAATAGTGGATCTACCGTCAGAGAGATCTCGCAAAGTAATATATGTCAAAGGATTCAGAGACAATGTTCATCTACAGACTTGAGGAGTTAATTCACTGGAAGAAGTTCAAGAAGTTGATCATGCCTCAGTGATATAAATCAAGATCGTGGATTTAATCAAATGACAGAGATCTCGTCAGAGTATCATTAATTACAAGGATTTAATCTGAAGAAAATCAAAGCGTCAAAGTCAAGACATGAAGAAACGTCACGGAAGTTAGTCACTCATGAACCAGACAGTACATCGAGTGTCAACATTGAAGTGACGGAATTGATTCATAAGTCTCAGTGATTTTCAGAAGATTATCAGAAGATTGGATGCTGCTCAAGGTTAGTATTAATTCTCTATTAATTAATTAAGTCATATAATTTAATTAAGAAAATAAATTATATCTGCAAAGATTAATTTATTGATTAATTAAATTAATTGATTAATTAATTCAGAATTAATATTAAGGATTTTCAAGTTTTTAATTGGTTTAAAATCTATTTAAATTGAAACAAGGCAAACTGATTGTATTAGTATGACAATCGGTATGACAATCAATAGTCATACCGAAAGTCATGCTAATTCATTTAATTGTCTTGTTAGAATTTTTATTAGATTAAAAATCTGTTATTAATCTTTGCAAGACAATCTGAATTGTACTTATGTGACAATCGGTATGACAATCAATTGTCATACCGAAAGTCATGCCAGTTCAAATAGATTGTCCTGCCGAAAGTCATGCTGGTTCAAATGATTGTCTTGCTAATTCAAAAGGATAGTCTCACCGATTGTCATGCAAGCTTACAGGATTGTCATTGCAGTTCATTTGCATTCGGCTGTTTACTTAAAAAGAAACAGAAGCAGCAGAAGTTAATCAATCCAATACATAAGTCAAAAACAAGAACACAGAAAGAAAAAAGCAGCCGCCTCTGAAACATTCCATTTTTCATCTGCTTAATTCAAGATCACATTTCTAGATTGTAAAGTTAAATCCAATCAACTAGAAATCTTTATCTTGTTCTTGTGTAACAATCTAGCGGATCAAAATCCCTAGAACTTAATCTCAAATCGCGTTTAGCATTTGATTCTAATTATTGCAAAAATAGAAAAAGTTCATGTCGAATTTATTCTAGATTTGTAATAATTGATTTGAGATTAATACCTTGTAATCGATACAGTTGTTGTAACACCTTTCAAGTTTAATAATATTTTTATTTAACTTGAATTTTGTTTCACATTTTTTATTCCGCATTTAATTCGATTATTCGGTACTGTTTGTATTCAACCCCCCCTTCTACAAACACATTGGGACCCAACAATTGGTATCAGAGCCTTCTGATTAACGAACAAATCAAGATCCTAGACTTTTGTGATTTTTCAACTCCTTGAATTTTTATTTATTCAAAAATTCATAATGACTTCACATAAAGTTGGAACCGTTAAAATTCCACAATTTGATAAAGAGAATTATATCATGTGGAAGAAGAAGATGCTATTATTTTTACAAGTTGCAAATCCCAAATATTCAAACTTGTTAAAGAAGGGTATAAAAACTCCGATGATTATTGAACCGGAGGTAATAATAGATGGTGTGGTGACTACTGAAGCTAGAACCTATCCAAAAGAGCCTGAAGATTTTACTCCTGCTGAGAAGGAAGAAGCCTCCTTGGATGCCAGCCTTCTATTAATATTAATTGATTCCCTTGATCCCTTGATGAACAGACATGTGATGAACTGTAAAAATTCCAAACACATGTGGGAAACTATTGAGGTGATTAATGAAGGCACAGAGGAAGTTAGGGAGAACAAGTTGGAAATCCTAACCTCTGAATATGAACATTTCAAATCAAATCCAGGAGAAGGAATTACTGAAGTGTTTGAGAGGTACAATGCGTTGATCAACAACCTGAACATCAATGGAAAGTATTATTCAATCAGGGAGGTCAACAAAAAGTTCCTTTTAACACTGCCAGCTCATCTTGAACATAGAATCACTGCCATTAGAGAAGCTAGAGATCTGAGTGAGATTTCTTTGGACAGGCTCTATGGAGTGTTAAAAACTTATGAGTTGGAGCAGATTCAACAGAAGGAAGTCTATGGGAAGGATAGAATGGTCAGCACATCTAATGCACTTGTAGCTGAAGGTCAACAACAACAACAATCTCAACAGTTAGAAAGAATGGTACAGTTTTCCAAGGGTGAGGAAAATGAGTTAGTAGCAGAATATGATCCTCCTACTACAAATCAATCAAGTGATGATTTTTATTCCTTGGAAGAGCTGGAGCAATTGGAAGACGAGTCAATGGCCCAAATTGTCAAGAGATTCTCCCATGTCAGATTCAAGAGGAATCCCAAGCTTAAGTACAAGTCCAACTACAACAAATTCCAGAAAGGTGGATCTTCATCCTCTAACACCAGCAGTGGTGGATACAAAACAGGGATGGTTGATCAAAGCACCATTAGATGCTATAACTGCAATGAGTTGGGACACTTTGCCACAGAATGTAGGAAGCTAAAGCAAGTAAGAAAGAACTCCGAAAGGGCTTATCTGGCAAAGGGAAGAAGCTGGGATGATACTGACAGTGAAGATGAAGATGAAGGAAATCTTGCTCTTATGGCTATTGATGGAAAAGCTTCATCGTCAAGAATAGAGGTAAAACTTTCTGATGCTGAAATGGTTTATCATCTAAGAGGTAACTTAGATTGTGCACGTCGTGATAATGAACTGTTAAGTTTACAGATCACAGACCTTGAGAAAGAGGTCAATGAATTAAGACTTGTGCACATTAATCAAGACAAATTAAAAGAACAGGTATCTTTTCTAGAGAATAGAGTTGACTGTTATAGAAAACTCAAAACTATTCTCAAAGACAAGATCACCGGTCTTGAGACTAAGGTTAGAGCCTACTTCAATTCTTGTTCGAAGGCTAAAGAGTTCTACAGTAAGCAAGCTGTTAATCAAACATCTGGAATAGGATATGATTACAATGCTGCTATTGGAGAATTAGGCATAAACTCCCCTCCTCATGTCTGTGCTAAAGGGAGGGAAGTACCACATGTGCTTAAGGGTGTTGATGTACCCCTCTATAAAGCATCAATTGCTGAACCATTTGATGCGACCTCTTCTGTTATTCAAGAAGAAATACGTGCTGAAGATCATGCTAATGAGAAGATTGTTTCCAAGTCAAGTGAGTCGAAAGTTCCAGTCAAAGTTGTGAAAGCAACTGAGACTAACTCAGACACACATGAGTTGGATAACAATAATGCCATGTCTACCATGCATAAATTGCCTGCTGTTAATCACTCTCATAAAGCATGTGGTGTTGCTAATTGTATGTCTTGTGCTTTTAATATGATGTATGCTTATTTTAATGGTAAGTATGTGTCTAATGATAAGACTACTCCTCGTCAGCATGTGAATAACAAGAAGCATGATAGGTCTAAGACTGCTAGTCCTTCTAAGGCTAGAAAGGAGACATTTGTGCCTAAGCTTAAACAGAAATTTGTTAAGGCTATTTACAAGGTCAAATGTTCAGTCATTAAGGATGTTGAGATCGTTAAAATTAAAAATGTTGTTTTGTCTGACAAAGGTCAGTTCTACAAGTATGCCGGGCCCAACCAAGTTTGGGTTCCGAAGAAGGTCTAATCCATTTGAAGTGCAGGGTAGTATACAGGTGTAACCGGTAGTGTGGATTCTTGACAGTGGATCATCAAGACATATGACCGGAGATAGAGCCCTGCTATCAAATGTGGATTGAGAAAGCTGGCCCCCTGATTACCTTTGGAGATAACAGCAAAGGTTTATCTGAGGGATATGGCTGTTTGCAAGCTGGGAATGTTATCATTGTAATTTTGTATATTGTGCTAGGTTATTATCAGGAAGCAATATCTAACATATAGCACCAGTGACGAGACTTGAGAATATTACGACATATCAGACACCTGCTGCACATTACACTTGGAATTGTACTCTAGTAAGATGTGTACAAGTGTACTCCTGTTTGGTGAGTCAAAAGAGGAAGTCAGTGCACCACAGTTCATGGACTTTGCAGCTGCAGATCTATTGGACTATGCAATTTCTTCTTCACAATCTCACTTCAGGTTGGTATGAAATAGTATACTGCTCAAGCAATCGTCAAGGACATGGTATGGCACTCTAACAGAAGTTATAATTTTATATGAATAAGTAGAGTCGTCATATTAATAACTATCTTATCACTAAGCACAATCATATTGTTTTATATGTGCAGTGGTATATTGTTAATGCAACATAACAATTAGTATCTAAAGTACTTGATAAGTATCGGTCAATGATATGTTGTTAACATTATGTTGCAGATATTTGTAAGTTTTTGACATGAATGAGAATTACTTAGACTTTACCCTAAGTGATCAATGTTTTATCAAAAACTCATTCATATTGAAAAACAAAATCAAACTTCTTTCTACATTAGTGATTTCTTATGTCATGTAAAATCTTTTAAAATCACTATTGTAAATCATTTTCTCTCTATTACCATATGTTCTATGATACAGGTTCAGTCTCCAATGACTTTCTTTCATTGACAGTCATGAGGTTGAAAACCCACAACGTCTATCCCAGACTGTAAAGACAAACACAAAAACAGAACCAACCAACACTCTCTTACCACTAAAAGTAGTATGAATGAGCGTGAGGGAGATAGTGCCTTAGTGCACCACATAAGGAAGGTTCTGTAGTCAACCCAGTAGCTCTGTCTCCTACATAGATGAGTAGTATTTAAACCGAGACAACTGCTAGCCCCCATACATCTTCTCAAAAAGATGTAATGGCTGAAAAGGCACAAAAACAGTTACTAGATTCATTCTCTCAACAGGGTGCGTCTATTGAATTTTGCCTGTCGGCCAAGGCATCCGATGTAGTGTCACCACTTCAAACATAATCAATTCTTGATGCACAAGGAGAGGTTACACACACAAAGGATGAGTTGACGGAAACAAGAGTTTCGACCATTTTAAGGTCAGATTCGATTGTTCAAGGTTCGTTAGTGGACCAATTGCCTTTACAGGTGTTAGGAGAGGATACTGATCCAAAAGCCATATGTCAGTGGTCAGTGTCTACCTCCCCAGGCTTAAATCCCCTGGATGCATCTGCGGATAGTGGATCTGACATAGGTGCAGATCGGCAACTTGTTGACAATGCTTCAGATATTACCTGATAAGTCACAAGGAAGTGTCTTCACAGACATTAGAAGGGAACTTTGATCTTTATGCTAAAATCGTTGGATCATTGTTTACCTTCCCATAATTCAAATCTGGAACCCTAAAAGGGAAACTAGCAACTTGTAGATTATGACTCAGATTCATCTGACGAGTTTAACAAGGATGGGGATTTGTGAACTCCCATTGCACCACCTGTGACCTCCTTTAAGGATGGCTAAGGTGATTTTCCTTGCAGGTACAGCTGGATTATGGAGCTATGAGAGAAGAGTGATACACTTGTGAGAATGAGTGTAAACACGAGTGGAGAGAAGAGTGAAACACATGTGAGGTACACTAAAACAGGATCACACACTCACAGTGAGGAAGAAAGAGAAACTACTTGTTATTTCTTTTCCAACCAAGTGAAATATGAGAACTCCTTCAGACGACGGCATACATTCCTTCTTTAAGGGGGAGATAGAAGCTTAAGTAATAGTTTGGAGGATTCCTCAACTAAGGGGGAGAAATAGCAGGGAGTAAGAAAAAGATCCTACTTGTACACTACACCACACCATTGTTGTTTGTAACTACGGATCCTATTGTACGGGAGAGGTGGTAAACACAAGGTGATTTCCTAGTAAGGGAAGAAGCTGTTAGGGGAGTACCATTGGTTTTTATCTGCGGATCCTATTGTACGGGAGAGGTGGTAAAACGAAGGTGATCTTCTTTAATCAGTTGATTCTCATAGGGGGAGAAGCAAGAGATATGGGCTTCTCAACAGGAAATGTGGTTGTACAAATGAAGATGGAACTACTTGAAGATATGTTCAGTCTAGAGGAACATCTACTTGGAATCTGGAAAATGTTAAATCTCATCCAGAACTTTTCTGCTATTTACTTTGCATGTATGTTTATATCTTTTTCTTATTTGTTAGTTGAGTTATCCTCTAGGTATTTGTGTGTTATTGTCTAACAAACAAATAGGGGGAGATTGTAAGTCATATGTCATAAGACCTATTTGTATATTCGAGGATTCAACTCAACTCAAATAAGAATGTAATAAGTAAATAGTGGATCTACCGTCAGAGAGATCTCGCAAAGTAATATCTGTCAAAGGATTCAGAGACAATGTTCATCTACAGACTTGAGGAGTTAATTCACTGGAAGAAGTTCAAGAAGTTGATCATGCCTCAGTGATATAAATCAAGATCGTGGATTTAATCAAATGACAGAGATCTCGTCAGAGTATCATTAATTACAAGGATTTAATCTGAAGAAAATCAAAGCGTCAAAGTCAAGACATGAAGAAACGTCACGGAAGTTAGTCACTCATGAACCAGACAGTACATCGAGTGTCAACATTGAAGTGACGGAATTGATTCATAAGTCTCAGTGATTTTCAGAAGATTATCAGAAGATTGGATGCTGCTCAAGGTTAGTATTAATTCTCTATTAATTAATTAAGTCATATAATTTAATTAAGAAAATAAATTATATCTGCAAAGATTAATTTATTGATTAATTAAATTAATTGATTAATTAATTCAGAATTAATATTAAGGATTTTCAAGTTTTTAATTGGTTTAAAATCTATTTAAATTGAAACAAGGCAAACTGATTGTATTAGTATGACAATCGGTATGACAATCAATAGTCATACCGAAAGTCATGCTAATTCATTTAATTGTCTTGTTAGAATTTTTATTAGATTAAAAATCTGTTATTAATCTTTGCAAGACAATCTGAATTGTACTTATGTGACAATCGGTATGACAATCAATTGTCATACCGAAAGTCATGCCAGTTCAAATAGATTGTCCTGCCGAAAGTCATGCTGGTTCAAATGATTGTCTTGCTAATTCAAAAGGATAGTCTCACCGATTGTCATGCAAGCTTACAGGATTGTCATTGCAGTTCATTTGCATTCGGCTGTTTACTTAAAAAGAAACAGAAGCAGCAGAAGTTAATCAATCCAATACATAAGTCAAAAACAAGAACACAGAAAGAAAAAAGCAGCCGCCTCTGAAACATTCCATTTTTCATCTGCTTAATTCAAGATCACATTTCTAGATTGTAAAGTTAAATCCAATCAACTAGAAATCTTTATCTTGTTCTTGTGTAACAATCTAGCGGATCAAAATCCCTAGAACTTAATCTCAAATCGCGTTTAGCATTTGATTCTAATTATTGCAAAAATAGAAAAAGTTCATGTCGAATTTATTCTAGATTTGTAATAATTGATTTGAGATTAATACCTTGTAATCGATACAGTTGTTGTAACACCTTTCAAGTTTAATAATATTTTTATTTAACTTGAATTTTGTTTCACATTTTTTATTCCGCATTTAATTCGATTATTCGGTACTGTTTGTATTCAACCCCCCCTTCTACAAACACATTGGGACCCAACACACTCATGTGACAGATGAGTGGAAAGTAGTACTGGGTTGTAAGTAATATACCCATCATTGGTTCCAGAGGCAACAACCTCACCAACAACCATATTAGATAGAGGCCCACTCGTGGTTCCAAGTCCAAGCACATTATATTCTTGAGTTACCACTCTGTATTTCTTAGCTTACTTACTAGGACAGTCCTTGCTCCAATGACCAACCTGTCCACAAGACCAACCTGGTTTGTTTGCCTTTGTTTTCTTAGCCTTGTTATTGTCAGGTTTAGTGTTAGCCTTCTTAGTGACTACCTTTCTTTTATGTCCTACAGTCACTACATTCACCTTCGAGCTTCCATGTTCATCAGGCATCACATGTCCTTGTTTGGAGTTGTGTTGCTCCTGCACAGAGATGTCCAACATTAAGTTAGTCCATGTGATCTTCCTTTATGTCTTTTCATGGAGATAGCAAACTCTTCCCAAGACTTAGGAAGTTTTTCAATCACTGACATAACCTGAAACTTCACAGGCAAGACCATACCAGACTCACCCAAAGCATGAACTAACATCTCAAACTCTTGAACCTGTTCAGTCATGGATTTTCCATCCACCAGCTTCAAGTCAAGGAACCTAGCCACATAATACTTCTCAAGTCCTTGAGAATCAGTATTGTGGGTTTGGTCCAGCTTATCCCATAAGACCTTAGCAGTATAGACATCTAATGAATAACTATCAAACAAGGTATTTTCCAAGGCTGCCAATATGGCTGCCCTAGTCACCCCATCCTTCTCAGTCCATAAAGTATAAGCCTTATCAGATTCAGCCTACTCTTGATCCAACACAGGAGAATTATACTGCACCACTAGCTATAGACCCTTAACCGTTAATCAAAGCTTCATCTTTTTTTGCCAATGAGAAAAAGAAGCCCCACCACTGAATTTGTTAGGTAATGAATCACACACATAGGGGGATGAATGTGTTTTTTTGATTTTAGGCTTTACTTGAAAGTTAATGGTTGAACAAAGTAAATTAAATCTTTTATGAAAAAGTGTTCATGCAGAATCTAAACTTGCAGAAAATAAACAACACAAATCTTCAAAATTTACTTAATTTTATATTAAAAATTAAGACTATTTTGCTACAAAATTTCTAAGCTCTTTGATGTTAAAGAGCTCAGCTTCTTCTTGAGAGTGATACAAGAGATTTGATCTAAATTGTTACAACTAACTAAAGGACCAGTGTTAAATTTAAAACTCAGTTAACTGCTGGTTTACACAGTAGATAATAAACATGCTATTAGCTTTTCTAAACTGTCACTTGTCATTTCTATTTATAGAAAAACAAATCTTCCATTTTTGGATTAGCATATCTTTAGCATCCTGTGTTCACTTTAATCTTCCTCTGTCAGTTAATCTTTGCCATTGATCTTGCACACTCTTCAAGCTACTTTTTGTAGACTTGTCAATTCAGCTGTTGGATTGTTTGTTGATTGTTTATCTTGGATATTGAACTGATCTGCAATTCTGTACTTTGAGACTGTACCTCGAGATCTCCAGTTCAAATTAATAAAACACTTGACATCTCGATAAGTACATAGTCTTATCGAGATCTCTAGCACTCCATATTAAGTTTGGCTTGTAGAGGTCTTCAGCTTGTCGAGATTTCTAGTCTTCACATCTTCACTTTGACTTATTGATAACTCAGAGTTCTCTACTGAATGTAGACTTGTCGATAACTCTAAGTTTTCTAGTGGAGGAATGACTTGTCGATATCTCCAATCTTTATTTCTTCAATTTTGCTTGTCGATATATTCCTGAGTTCTCTAGTAGCTTTCCTGACTTCTCTACTCTGAGTTCATTCATTTCTTCTATCCCGGTGGATATTGCTCATCCGTCGAGTAGTGATTATATCCCGACGGATGTGCCTAACAGCAGTCATCCGTCGGCTAGCTAAACTACTATCTCGATGGATGTTCCTCATCCGTCGGTACTCTCAGCAACTTGAATGACTTCTCGATAAGCCATTCTGGAGTTCTCGAATGACTTCTCTATAACATTAAATCTGTGACTTGTAGAGATCTTGACTTAGAGTATTTTTCTCCAAACAGATTTATTCAACTCCAAGCTTCTTCAAAATTCTTTTGAGGCATGATCTTCTTGATCTTCTTCCAGATAGAATCCTCAGGCTTAATACTGTTTTAGGAAAAAGACTCTAGTCTGCTCCTTTGTATTTTAACAGACTTTAAGTGTTACAAGTACAAAATACAAATTTAGATAACAATACAACTTACTTAGGGTTGACAAATTGTCTTAGTCTTGTTAAAGTATAGGCATGTCTTTTACAATAATCTCCCCCATTTTGTGAGAAGATTGCTTAACATAAATTCACGTATGTTAACAAGACTAACCCCAAGTTTAAAACTGATGGAGGATAAAATTAAAACATAAAGCTTGATAGAATTACATTTTGTACAACATAAGATTCACCAGGTTCCATGATTACAAGAGACAGGTAAAAACAGTTTTTACATCTGCTTCTTCTCTAAGTTTATCCTTCAAGTGATCAAGAATTTCAAGTTATTCTATGATGAGTGTTCCACTTAGAGCTTCCACAAGTTTTTGCCTTGCTGCCTTAGGATAACCCTGGTCATTGCTCTAAGCTGAATCTTGAGAATCCACCAACTTTGATGTTTAGAAATCTACCATCTTTAGAAGTTCTGCTCATTCTTTTTGCTTTCAACTCTTCTGATCTTTTTATAAACATATTTATTTCTTCATCATGTCTCCTTCTTCTTTCTTCAACTTCAGCCTTATCTCTTTTCTTTATTTCCTCCCTTTCAATCAACCATTCAACCAAAGATGATCTCCAAGTCCTTGTAACAGTGTCCTTGCCTTTTAACAAACTTAACACTCTCTCAATTTCTGCAGGAGTCAAATAATCCATTAACTTTTTGTCTAGAAGAGTGAATGTACCATCCTTAAAGTAAACTCTAACTTCTCTCAGAGATACAATCCAGATTTTAACAATTTCCTCAGCTGGATGTTGGAAATGGTCTTCTGAGGTGCACCAATTTAGAGGTAGAAAGTCAGATTCCTTAAAGCAATTACAGATGGCCCTTTCAATGACTTCCACTTCCTTTACAGGCTTGACTTTTTTAGGCTTTCTCCCAACAGATTTGAGCTTGAATTTTAGTGAAGGTTTGGCTAAAGGTAAGATTGTCATTTTCTTGAGATTTGTGTGGCTTGAGGTGATTAGAATTTTTAGGAAAGAGTTGGAAATTTATCTGTAAAGAAATTTTGGCTTAGATGTTTGGGAAGGTTTGATGTTAGAGATAGTTGATGTTGTGGGTTGAGCTAAGGTTTGCGATGGTTGTATTTGGATTTTTAGGGTTGTTTGAGTTCCTGAATCATCATGAGGTTTTCTGCTCTTCCTCTCCCCTCTTCTCTTCATCTTTCTTATCATCCTCCTTCTTCTTATCTCCACCCTTGCAACCAGATGGCTTACTAGATTGACTCGGATTTGAGCCAGAAGGATTCTGATCACTTTTCTTGTGCTCATCATCATCCAAGTCATCATTGTTAAACTGAGTTTTGGGCAAGTTGACTTCTGCATTATCCAGATATCTCCTTAGTAGCTTTATCATTTCCATATCATCATGATTCTTGTTTTTCTTAGCTTTTAAGCTAGTTTCTAGGATCATGATAAGCTTCTCATTGCTCCTTACACATTTTTTAGGGATATTGAAAAATCTGAATTATTTGGTGGTTGGACAGATGTATGATATGCCCTTGCTTGGCTATAGATATGCTTCAGGAAAGGCAGCTACATGAGCATCTTTCAGTGCAGTTAATAGCTTGGTATCTTCACGAGTTATAGCTCTAACTTTGCTGATAAAGATATCTAACTCAGATGCCCTCCTTGAGATAAGGCAATTGAGGGACACCAACATACATCTGTCTGTCCCTGAGTCATTTGCATTAACCACTATTCTATCTTCCAGAAAGTTGTCCTTGTTGACCTTGATCACTCTTATAAAATTGATTGTCTTATCCAGGGCCTTTTTATATGTGAAGTGATTGTTGTTGAGAGAAGCTTTTAAGGCATTGAGTAGTTCTTCAAACTCTCTGCTCAAACTAGGTCCTTCAGCGGACTTAATAAGTCTCTCCTTGTCAAGATCAACTTCTTTAGCTTTCTTTCCAGCACCCTGAACTTGATGTTGAGATGACCTTGATTGTGTCAACCTAGCCTCTATCTCCCTCTTAGTCTTGTTGGCAGGCATGAGAAGGAGAGTAGGGATTTCAGGCCTTATTTATTCAGGCAAATAAGTTAATGGTATGTTGAGTTTACCCATGATGACTCCTAAAGCTATAGAATTCTGCATTTAAAGATGCTTATGGGAATCCACCAGAGTTTGGATATCTGTTTGTTGGCTCATGACAAGAGATGTCAAAGCCTCAACTTGTGCAGTGAGAGAGGAGTTGGAGTCTTGCAATGTTGTGACTTGTGAAAGAGATATGTCCTAAGTCCAATCATGTATGAGGATTTAGGAATAACTTTTATGTAATCTGTTTTGATTTCATTGATATTAATAAAAGGCTTGTTTTGTTTTTATTGTGGGCTCTATCTATTTAAATATTTAAATAAGATATACCACAGTTTAGAGTAAAGCTTTTTATGGATTATGATGAGATCATAATAATGAGACCTAAAAGATGATAACTCTAAACTTAAATAGTTCCTGGTCGTAGGATTACTAACTGGTAATTAATAATCCGCAAAGATCGGTACATACTATGCTTGCTTCATTATGAAGGATGTCTGTTCTCATAGACATTTGTGTAGTGACACTATAGCTAGTATGTAGGTGCTTATTATTGAATAAGTTCACTGAACATGACTCACACAACTGAACAACTGATGGAGTTCACTCACGTGTCAACAGTTGTTCACACAGTGATAGTTGTACAAGTATCCTTAGACTTGAGGTCATCATAGTCATCTTGTGTACACTGAACTATGCTTTAGTTTAGTTCTTAGTCTCAAGGGACAATTATAAGGGCTCTACTGGGTATAGGAATTTGTACACGAAGATAGTGTATGATCAATAAAGGATCTACCCTTTCCAGTATAGGAAGAGAATATTCAATGCTGATCCACTTATGTCAGTTCAGGAATCTCTGGCCAGAGTGAATGAAATTAGAAATGAGTTTCTAATTTACATTAAATAGAACTAAGCATAGTGAATGGGAAAGCAAGTGATTAAATAAGATAGGCTTGACACAAGTTCCATGCCTTGTATTTAATCGTGACATTGCAGGGTAGAAGGAATTAATTGTACGGTAACTACTCACTGAATAGGTTCTTGGTATTCTAAGCAGTGAATTCGTATTATCCGGATAGTCGCGATATGCTGAGAAGTATCCCTCATGATGTAGAATCTATGTATGGTTTTGAATATATGATATTCATGTGAGTTGTATAATCATAAGATGATTATGTAATCTGTATATATACTGATATATACATGATTTATGTTTGTTATAATTATGAGAATCATATTAGATACGAATTCTGAATTGGCTGCTGCAGATTTGCTGAAATCTGGGCCTGGTGTCCGATTTACGCAAACGAATACCCTATTCCATAGGTAAATGAGCATCTGAACAAATACGGATTCTAAATCGTCTGTAAGGCGTTTGACGTCGTTTACTGCCCGTAAACAGTGATTCTTGTTTTTCTGATTTGATTCTGATTTTTCTGATTTTTGTCATATTTTCTTTTTATGATTAGATCATGGATAATATGATATGTTAAGATCAGATTATGTATTTTAAGATGCTTTTATGTGTTGTATGAGCATGGTGGATGGTTATGGCCTTTCGACCTTAGTGTAATGGTTTAGGTTTTGCTTTTAAATACGACTTGCATGTCGTCAATCTTTATAATCATAAATCTCGAATGTAACTCGAGTTATTCTTGTAAGTTCATTAGATTAGTTTTACTTTCAATCATGTAATGTAATTGAAGACTCAAGAAGGCTATCCAATGGAGGTGATACAAAGAAGAAGATGAGGCATACAAGAAGTCTAAACAAAGAAGAAGACTTATGTAATAAGTAGTTGTATTTATTTCCCTCACCATATTAGATTGACCTTGATCTTTATTATGAGCTTGATAAAGATCACATAGGATGGGGCCATAACCAAACACATTTACTTTATTGCACTTTACATTTACTTGTTTATTTAATTTTATATATGAGATATATGCCTATGTTTACCATGTGATGATAGATTTAGGTGAACCTAAATCAATATAAGGCGTGCTCTAGAAAATCTAGAATATGAATCGTTTCTTGCCTTAACAATAAATATTATGAATACGATCATGAGATTCTTGTGTTTATAAAATACGTAATTGAATATGAATTTTCAATATTGAGAGAAAGGATGATTCTGTCAACAACAGATTTCTATCTGTAAGAAAGGGTTATTAAGTGACGCCTCTTGACAATGCTCCACCCGATCTGGGAATCATATGATTATCGATTATTGATTTGAAATATTTAATTTAAAAGGAAGAATCTCTTTATAATATGATTATGATTGTAACGTAATATAATCCCTCTAAAATTAAATAATATCAAGTAGTAATTGGCCAATGACACAACGGGCTTGTGTCGGTCATAACCTTCCAACATGGTAGAAAGTGGTTCTTATTTTTAAATCATTGTCGTTTCGTGCTACAGCCGAGGGCTTTGATTTCGAAATAAGAAATGCTTGTCTATTACATAGAAATGTGTACATTGAATTAGAATCTAAAGGTCGGTACGTGCTACAGCCGTGGGCCATTGGAGACTGATTCAATTGTACGAAATGTTGGGTTAGACTTGACTTAGAATATTGAGTTTGTCGTGCCACATCCGTGACTCAATTATTCAAGAGGCTAAAGTTATATTAGGGAATAACATAAGATGTAATTGACAAGAGTTGCCTGCCTATTGAACATCACATGACGTTTCGTGCCACAGCCGAGGTTGTGTGATGGAATGTAGGATTCCTATTCCCACTAGCATTATGAATGCTTAATTTTCACTTAGGGGGTTGAATAAATTAGATAAACTAGTGGGATATACTTATGAATAAAGACCCGATTCATATAGTGTTTTGAAATGAAATTGAATATTTGCTAAGTGTTGTTATGTGTTTATCATTTACAGATTTACTATATTCGTCATGTCTTCTGCACTATCACTCCGGATCATACTAGATGCTCACAAGTTGACTGGTCCTAATTTAGCTGTTTGTTTTCACTGTAACAAGTTGGGGCACTGGAAGAGGAACTGCAAGGTTTACCTTGCAGAATTGAAGAAGAAGAAGGGTAGTAAGACTACCGCTTCTGATTCAGGCATGTTCATGATTGAAGTTAATATGTCACTAGGTCAAATTTCTATTTGGGTATTAGATACCGCCTGTGGTTCTCATATTTGCAATTTGTTGCAAGGACTAAAGGGAAGTAGGACTCTTGAAAAAGATAAGGTGATTCTACGTATGGGCAATGGAGCAAGGGTTGCGGCCATATCTGTAGGATCATTTAGTTTACATATGCCTACGGGCAAGACTATTATTTTGAATAATTGTTATTACGTTCCCTCTATTGTGAGGAATATTGTTTCTATTCCTGTGTTGGATGTGGATGGTTTTTCATTTATTATTAAGAATAATGAATGTTCTATCCTTAGAGATAATGTTTTTTTTGGACGTGGCATTTTAAATAATGGTCTGTATGTATGTGACGTAGAGCATGATTTACTTCCGATTGAACAAACTAATAAAAGAAAACGAGATGATGAAAATCTGACCTATTTATGGCACTATAGGCTAGGTCATATTAGTGAAAATAGACTGCGGACATTGCATAAGGAAGGGTTACTTAACCCCTTTGATTTTGAATCATATCCTACATGCGAGTCTTGTCTATTGGGTAAAATGACCAAATCTCCATTTAGTGGACATGGAGAGAGGGCTGCAGATTTGCTAGGATTGGTACACACAGATGTATGTGGACCGATGTCTACGCAAGCCATGGGTGGATTTTCGTACTTCATTACTTTCATAGATGATAGATCTAGATTCGGATATGTTTATTTGATGAAACACAAGTCTGAAGCCTTTGAAAAGTTCAAAGAATATAAACATGAAGTGGAGAAACAAACCAAACACAGTATTATAACTCTTCGATCAGATCGAGGTGGTGAATACTTGAATGGATAGTTTCTAGATTATCTCAAAGAAAATGGTATAGTCTCCCAGTGGACTCCTCCATATACTCCACAGTTAAATGGGGTATCTGAAAGGAGAAATCAAACTTTGTTAGACATGGTTCGGTCCATGATGAGCTATGCGAATCTTCCAGTATTCCTATGGGGTTATGCATTGGAAACCTCAACATATTTACTGAATAAGGTGCCTTCCAAATCTGTTCCTCAAACACTATATGAGATATGGAAAGAAAGGAAACCGAGTCTTAAACACGTTAAGATTTGGGGATGTCCAACTTATGTCAAGAAAATTGACCCATATAAGCTGGAATCTCGATCCGTAAAATATAATTTTGTGGGATATCCTAAAGAGACTTTGGGGAATTACTTTTACACCGATCATCGGGTGTTTGTCTCCAGATATGCTACCTTCTTGGAAAAGGAGTTTATCCTTGAAGGAAACAGTGGGAGCAAAATTGAACTTGATGAAGTTCAAGAAGCACAAACTACTACGGATCAAGTGGAAACACCTGTTCAGACTGAACAACCTTCTGTGGAACATCCCATTCGTAAGACAGGGAGAGTGTCTCACCAACCTGAGAGGTATTATGGCCTTGTCATTGAGAATGACAATGAGTTGTCAATCATTGATTATTACAACCCTGTGACCTATAATGAGGCTATGAGTAGTGTTGACTCAGAGAAATGGCATAGTGCCATGAAATCCGAAATGGAATCTATGTATACCAACCAAGTATGGACTTTGGTTGAGGCGCCTGAAGGTGTTAAGCCTATTGGGTGCAAGTGGGTATACAAAAGAAAGATTGGAGCAGATGGCCAGATGGAGACCTATAAGGCCAGGCTCGTGGCAAAAGGATTCAAACAAAGGCAAGGGATTGACTTTGATGAAACTTTTTCGCCTATAGCCCTGTTAAAATCAATTCGGATTTTGCTTGCGATTGCTGCTTACTACGACTATGAGATCTGGAAAATGGACGTGAAAACGGCCTTCCTGAATGGGGAACTTGAGGAGGAAGTGTATATGGTTTAAGGCAAGCTTCTCATAGATGGAACATCCATTTTGATGAGACAATCAAAGAGTTTGGTTTTATCAAAAATATAGATGAACCATGTGTCTACAAGAAGGTTAGTGGGAGCGCGGTAACATTTCTTGTATTGTATGTGGATGACATACTTCTTATAGGAAATGATATACAGATGCTACAATCAGTCAAAGTATGGCTATCAAAGAACTTCACCATGAAAGACTTGGGAGAAACATCCTACATTCTCGGTATGAAGATCTATAGAGATAGATCTAGAAGAATGATAGGTCTTACCCAGGGTACATACATCCAGAAAGTGCTTAAAAGGTTTAGCATGGAAAACTCCAAAAGAGGTCTCATACGGATGAGCCATCGAGTGTCCCTTTCCGAAAAAATGTCTTCTAAGACACCTGAGGAAAGAGAGCGTATGAGTAAGATTCCTTATGCTTCAACAATAGGATCTATCATGTACGCGATGTTGTGTACAAGGCCTGATGTTGCTTATTCAATTAGTGTGACGAGCAGATATCAGTCCAATCCAGGTGAAGACCACTGGAAAGCAGTGAAAAACATCCTTAAGAACTTGCGAAGGTCTCAGGACATTTTTCTTATTTTTGGTGGTGAATCTGAGTTAAAAATAGAGGGTTATACTGAATCTAGTTTTCAATCAGAAAGTGATAGCAAATCCATGTCAGGGTACGTGTTTACTCTGAATGGTGGCGCAATTCAGATTGTTGAAAGAGGAGATGTCAACATCGAGAGAGTTGACACACATAACAATGTAGCAGACCCACTCACAAAGCCACTTTCTCAGAGTCACTTTGATCGTCATAAAGACAAGATGGGTATTAGATACCAGAGTGATTGGCTTTAGTACAAGTGGGAGATTGAAAGAGATATGTCCTAAGTCCAATCATATATGAGGATTTAGGAATTACTTTTATGTAATCTGTTTTGATTTCATTGATATTAATAAAAGGCTTGTTTTGTTTTTATTGCGGGCTCTATCTATTTAAATGTTTAAATAAGATATACCACAGTTTAGAGTAAAACTTTTTATGGATTGTGATGAGATAATAATAATGAGACCTAAAAGATGATAACTCTAAACTTAAATAGTTCCTGGTCGTAGGATTACTAACTGGTAATTAATAAACTGCAAAGATCGGTACATACTATGCTTGCTTCGTTATGAAGGATGTCTGTTCTCATAGACATTTGTGTGGTGACACTATAGCTAGTATGTAGGTGCTTATTATAGAATAAGTTCACTGAAGATGACTCACACAACTGAACAACTGATGAAGTTCACTCACGTGTCAGCAGTTGTTCATATAGTGATAGTTGTACAAGTATCCTTAGACTTGAGGTCATCATAGTCATCTTGTGTACACTGAACGATGCTTTGGTTTAGTTCTTAGTCTCAAGGGACAATTATATGGGCTCTACTGGGTATAGGAATTTGTACACGAAGATAGTGTATGATCAATAAAGGATCTACCCCTTCCAGTGTAGGAAGAGAATGTTCAATGCTGATCCACTTATGTTAGTTCGGGAATCTCTGGCCAGAGTGAATGAAATTAGAAAGGAGTTTCTAATTTACATTAAATAGAACTAAGCATAGTGAATGGGAAAGCAAGTGATTAAATAAGATAGGCTTGACACAAGTTCCATGCCTTGTATTTAATCATGACATTGCAGGGTAGAAGGAATTAATTGTACGGTAACTACTCACTGAATAGGTTTTTTGGTATTCTAAGCAGTGAATTCGTATTATCCGGATAGTCGCGATATGCTGAGAAGTATCCCCCACGATGTAGAATAAATATGATTAATTAATTAATCATATTTAATGAATTAGAGAATTTATATAAATAATGATAAAATAGTTTTATTATTATTTATTTCTACTACCGGCTTAATATTGAACCTACAGGGTCACACCATAAAAGAGAATGATTTAATGGTGGAGGAATTAATTAATAATGGCTAATAATTATTTATTTATGAAATAAATAATTAATTGGTAAATTTAATAATTGATTAAATGAGATTTAATTGATTATAAATTAATTAAGAAAAGGTTCTTAATATTATTAATTAAGAATTTAATTTTTGGAAATTAAATCAAGTGAGAGAATTATTTCTACAGAGTTTAGAAAAAGGATTAATAATTAAAAGGTGTTTTAATTATTAGTGAGAATAATAAAGGGTTAATAATAATAATATTTTATGGGAAAATTTTCTGCTGAAAATTTTGCCTATAAATATACTATTATAAACCCTATTTTTGCCTCAACCAAAAAGATTTACAAAACCCTAATTCTCTCCATCTCCTCCTCCTTCATTACATCGTTTCTTGGTGGATACCGGTGTAGTGCTTCCCACTTGAGGAGCAGCTGCTAAGGATCCCCATTCATTATTCTTGGATCGCTATTAAAGACCTCCATCTTCCCATTAACGTAAAGCTTCTTAAGGTAAACGTACTGAACTACGAATTAAATATTATTTTTCGCATGGATCCTCCGGAGGGTTTCGGTTTTTTTTAAGATTAAATTTACATTTTTGCTGCGTTTATGTGCTAAAAACCCTTCAACTTTACCCTGTAGAGACTGAATTTGTAGATTTCTTGAAGTGGATCCAGGCTGATAAGAGCTGCTAGATGTGCCAAAGTGTTCTTCTATAGCCTCTTTGATCCCTTCCATTTGCAAAGCTGAGGGCTTATATCTGCTCCGGTGAAGTTGATCAAACTGGACCTTGGTCTCATTTGAGAGACTAATTTGTTTCCGGATCACTTCATGAAGATTGGTGAAGGATAGTTTGAGGTTTTTGACTTCCTTCTCAATAGAGTCAAGATCCATCCTAGCCATTTGCTCATAAAAATGGTTGAATTTAGAAGACATCTTCTCTTGAGATGGTATGATCATGTCTATTTTCTCAATCACCAGTTTCCTGATTCTGTCTTCATGGCCAGTAAGTTTGATTTCAAGAGCCTTACCAAACAGATGAAATGCTTTGAGCTGAGCTTTGTATACATCTGTAATGGCATCATAGACAGCTTCTGGACTCAAGTATTTTACATTGCTTCCCAGAATAGTAATATACTCTTCTCTAAATCTGGCCAGAACTTCATTCATCTCTAAGGCAAAGTCCTCAGACAGCCATGCATCCACATTCCCATCTGGCTCAACATCATTGACAATTTTCTCCTTTTGCTCCTCAACCTCTTCATTGTAAGCAAGCATAATGGCTTGATAATTTTGGTCGCTCATGTCTGAAGTCAGAAGATGCTGTGAGATGGTGGCCGGTCCAGAGATCTGCTCTACTAGTAGACTACAGAAGTTGGTTGAGAGGCAGATTCTTGTAGCCATTGAGAGAGTATGTGAGCTTGTTGAGGTTGAGAGGTGGATGGTTCATTAGAAACTCCTGTGACTGAGATCACAGTTTGACTCACAGATTTCTCTGTGGTTTTAACAGTGTGTTGTCCACCAGTTGTAGTGGGAACCTCCAATTGAATTGGAGAGGATTTGACTGGGTTACTGTCATGTACACCAGCCTCAAAACCTTGTGTGTCTTACAACACACTGGCACTTGAATGTGCTATACTTGCCTCCCCTATGACAGGATCATGGGTAAGTGTACTCCTAGCTTCAACTGCAGAGGCAATTTCTGCTAGGGTTGTGAGGGGAGTTGTTCCTTCATACGGAACCTCCAATTGAATTGGAGAGGATTTAGATAGCTCCCTCTCAGGAGTACTACCCTCAAACCTTCCAGTCTGTGAAGACTGTTTTGTACATGAAGTGCATTAGAGGCATCCATGGGGTCTTCAGTAAAAACTGATGAAACCCCCATGTTTGTGATGGTGTCATTAAGGTCTACCCCAGCATTTAGCCTTTCACCATCTAAATGAGGTGTCTGGGTGGTGAGCAAAGCTTCTTGAGCTAAGTCACTTGATTTTTGGTGCACTTGAGAAATAGATTCAAGTGAAATTAGAATAGAAGAAATATTAGATTGAAGAGATTGTTGCTCAGTTGTGAGTGTTGGCAGCTCCCCCTGAATAGATGAGGGAGCTTCAAGGGATGTGCTCTCACAATGTGTGCCTTCCTTATTTAACCTACCATACACTTGAATTGCTTCTTGTGCAGGCTGTGCAGACTCACTCCCGGTTGTTTTTACAACTGCATCCTGTTATGAGGATGTAGAGGAGGATAGAGTGGTCAGCTCAGTTTGTTTACTTCTTTTGGATCTTTTGACCAGCGATGGTTCTCTTTCATCTCTCTCCTCACCACTCTCAGTTATCACAACTAGGTTTATCCCCTTTCTCTTCTTTTTACTGACCTCACTTTTTTGAGAAGATGAAGTAGTTGGCTTCCTAGCTTCTAAAGGTTGTGAAAGGGTGGTTGCAGCTTGGGAAGATCCCTGTTTGTTGTAATATCCGGGATATATCATGTAATTATTTTGCTATTATATAATTATTATGTGTGTTCAGTATCTATTCTGTGAGTTAATTGTTAAGTGTTATCTGTACTTGAATATTCAAAAATAATATTAATTGAGTATTTTAATTTTTATATGTCCAAAATAAAATATAGATAATTGTCATATCTTCCTAATTATTTTTATGT